>NC_088226.1:67167141-67494116 GCF_036934945.1 Oncorhynchus masou masou | reverse complement strand
GATGTTACTAGGTTAACTAGCTTGTCCTGCTTTGCATATAATCAATGCGTTGCCCGTTAATTTATCATCGAATCACAGCCTACTTCAACTTTGCCAAACGGGTGATGATTTAACAAATGCGCAATCGTTGCACCATTGTACCTAACCATAAACATCAATGCCTTTCTTAAAATCAATACACAGAACCTGCATATTTAGTTAAAAGAAATTCAGGTTAGCAGGCAATATTAACTAGGAAAATTGTGTCACTTCTCTTGCGTTCATTGCATGCAGAGTCAGGGTATATGCAACAGTTTGGGCCGCCTGGCTCGTTGCAAGCTAATTTGCCAGAATTGTACATAATTATGACATAACATTGAAGGTTGTGCAATGTAACAGCAATATTTAGACTTTACCCGTTAGATAAAATACGTAATGGTTCCGTATTTCACTGAAATAATAAATGTTTTGTTTTCTAAATGATAGTTTACGGATTTTACCATTAATGACCTAAGGCTCATATTTCTGTGTTTATTATATTATAATTAAGTCTATGATTTGATATTTGATATAGCAGTCTGACTGAGCGGTGGTAGGCAGCAGCAGGCTCGTAAACATTCATTCAAACAGCACTTTACTGCATTTGCCAGCAGCTCTTCGCAATGTTTGATTCACAGCGCTGTTTATGACTTCAAGCCTATCTATTCCCGAGATTAGGCTGGCAATACTATAGTGCCTATAAGAACATCCAATAGTCAAAGGTATATGGAATACAAATGGTATAGAGAGAAATAGTCAACGCGTCATAATTCCTATAATAACTACAACCTAAAACTTCTTAGTTTAATATTAATATTGAACCACCAGCTTGCATATGTTCTGAGCAAGGAACTTAGTTTGCTTTTTTACATGGCACATATTGCATTTTCACTTCTCCAACACTGTGTTTTTGCATTATTTAAACCAAATTGAGCATGTTTCATTATTTATTTGAGACTAAATAGATTTTATTTATGTATTATATTAAGTTTAAATAAAAGTGTTCATTGTTCATTCAGTATTGTTGTAAATGTCATTATTACAAATATAAATATAAATCGGACGATTAATCGGTATCGTCTTTTTTTGGTCCTCCAATGATTGGTATCGGCGTTGAAAAATCATAATCGGTGAACCTCTAATGTGTAGTGGGGGTTTAATGCCTGGTGGTTATGTGTAGTGAGTGTTCAGTGCCTGGGGGTTGTGTGTGGAAGTGAGTGAGTGAGGGAGTTAATTTGTTTTCTTGTCAAACTCCCCAGTGCTCGTGTGGTGGGACACCTGCTGAAGCTCGGCTAACGCTAGGCTAATGCTAGGCTAACGCTAGCCCTAAAAACACTTTCAAGTTGTTTTTCTGTACATTATTTACTATTTCTATTTTTGACAACTTCTACTTTTACTCCATACATTTTTCCTGACAACCAAAAGTACTCGTTACATTTTGATGCTTAGCAAGACAGGAACATTTTCCAATTCATGCACTAGTCAAGAGAACAAATCAAGAGAACATCCCTGGTCATCTCTACTGGCTCTGATCTGACGGATCAGAGGACTCACAGACTCACTAAGCACATTCTTAGTGTTGCCTCTTGGCTATCCGTAAATTAAAAACATTTGCTTAATATAAGGAATTTTAAACAATTTACTTTTGTGTATGTATATTTGGGTACTTTTTCCACAGCTGTCTGAAAGCAACACTGTGTGGCCTTTTTATCACTTCTTACTGGTGCTGTGGTTACATTCATACACACAGCGCTCACACTTCACGTAGACTAGACTACATTCACACACACAGCGCTCACACTTCACGTAGACTAGACTACATTCACACACACAGCGCTCACACTTCACATAGACTAGACTACATTCATACACACAGCGCTCACACTTCACATAGACTAGACTACATTCATACACACAGCGCTCACACTTCACACAGACTAGACTACATTCATACACACAGCGCTCACACTTCACACAGACTAGGTGACATTCATACACACAGCGCTCACACTTCACACAGACTAGACTACATTCATACACACAGTGCTCACACTTCACATAGACTAGACTGCATTCATACACACAGTGCTCACACTTCACACAGACTAGACTACATTCATACACACAGTGCTCACACTTCACATAGACTAGACTGCATTCATACACACAGCGCTCACACTTCACACAGACTAGACTACATTCACACACACAGCTCTCACACTTCACACAGACTAGGTTACATTCATACACACAGCTCTCACACTTCACAGACTAGTCTACATTCACACACACAGCTCTCTCACTTCACACAAACCAGACTTTTACCATTCATATATGTGAATTTGGGGACTTCCATCACCTCCTCAAGGCAGTTATGTGATTTCAGGGACTTACATGAGTAGTGTTTAATGGACAGAATCAGATTTTTAATGTCTTGGCACAGACTATTGACTTCCTTTACGAGGCTCCGGTGTTGAACCTCAACATTGCCTGCCATTTGAAATAACATTTGCATGCCTGAGAAAATGACATGGAATTGGCAGAGAGCTTCATTTTCTCTTGTACCTTACCCAGACAATGGAACCCAGGCTCATTTTCTATTGCACCTTACCCAGACAATGGAACCCAGGTTCATTTTCTATTGCACCTTACCCAGACAATGGAACCCAGGCTCATTTTCTATTGCACCTTACCCAGACAATGGAACCCAGGTTCATTTTCTCTTGTACCTTACCCACACAATGGAACCCAGGTTCATTTTCTCTTGCACCTTACCCAGGCAATGGAACCCAGCTTCATTTTCAGTGCTAGGCCTAACGGTTACCTTTCCAACAATGTACTGATGTCATACTAACTTTTGGCAGATGGGATAATTGCTTCCAAAGCTGTTCTGTCTGCCTAAACGTGAAGTCACGCAAGTTGATCATCGTTTGTTTGAAAGGCTTGTCTCGTTTAACTATTTTTCGTCTCATTGTTGTGCCGTTAACTTTGGTTCTATTGATGTTTTTACTGCTCTGACAGTTCAAATCTATCAGAACGGTTGTAAAGTGTTGGACAGCTATAGGCTTTTGAGTTAATGGTACATACTCCCTTTCTTGAAACCAAACCAATATTCTGCACTTGAGTTAAGCAACATTATCTGCAGTGTGCTGTGTAAACACAATCATTGTGACTGATATTTGAGAGAAGCTTCTAAGGCAAAACTGTCGGCTGACTGAGTTCAGGTCAATTATGAAAGCCAAAGCCCCTGAGGGAATGTCTCACTGAAAATGGACTGTCTGAGTGAGTGTGTGTGTGTGTGTTTCTTTGGAAGCTCATCCTGTGATACCAACTGCCCCCTAGTGGTCTAATAGGGGTATGGCAGTCTCTCTCAGCAGCCAGGCACACAGACAAGTCGAGCCTCACTTCTCCACTTCCTCTCGCTCTGCTAGTATCAAAGTGTCTGTCAGCCCGATGCACAAACCTTTCGGGAGACAAATTGAAGGCGACAGACCTGGGCTCTGGCAACCAGGGAACTCTTTCATATGCCTCAGCTGTTTCCTTCCCCGACACAAAAATAAACCTTTTTTTTCCTGTGGAGCTTCTGCAGTCTGCAGGCAGCAATGTCAGCTGGAGGACAACACCGCTCTGTTTTTCCTCCTCCTTCATCCCTCACTCAGCTGCATACAAATGGCTGTCTGTCAGTGTACTGTGCTGCTCCCAGCCTCTGTAATCAGGAACTGCTCTGTTCTAATGGAGGCGGGAGGGGTGTGTGTGTGTGTGTGTGTGTGTGTGTGTGTGTGTGTGTGTGTGTGTGTGTGTGCAGTTCCAACCCCAAAACCAGCGTGCTGAATACTGAACAGCTGCACCTTTTCTATTCAATACTCTGAGACCTGAATGTTGCTTGGTACCGTCGGGAATTAATATGAAACCAATGGAGCCAGAGAAGAAGACAGACGTTTTACGTTTCCCCAACCGATTGTGTTTTTATGTTTGTTTATTTGCGTTTAAAAAAAAACAACTTATTTTGTACATAATGTTGCCGCTACCGTCTCTTATGACCGAAAATAACTTCTGGACATCAGGACTGTGATTACTCACTACGGACTGGGAGAATCCTCTTTTTCCTTTAACTTCTTGACACTACCCATCCCTTTAGCGGGATAATTGTCATCAACAACCGCTGAATTGCAGAGCGCCACATTCAAATAATATGACTAAAAATATTTATATTCATGAAATCACAAGTGCTATATAGCAAAACAAAGCTTAGCCTTTTGTTAATCCACCTGTCGTGTCAGATTGTGAAAATATGCTTTACAGCGAAAGCAATCCAAGCGTTGCTTGTAAGTGTAAGTTTATCGATCACTCGACAAAACATTATGAACACCTAGCATCAAAGTAGCTTGGTCACGAAAATCAGAAAAGCAATAAAATGAATCGCTTACCTTTGATGATCTTCGGATGTTTTCACTCACGAGACTTCCAGTTACACAATAAATGTTCCTTTTGTTCCATAAAGATTATTTTTATATCCAAAATACCTCCGTTTATTTGGCGCGTTATGTTCAGAAATCTACAGAGTGGTCACGACAACGCAGATGAAAATTCCAAATAGTATCAGTAATGTCCACAGAAACATGTTAAATGTTTTTTTATAATCAATCCTCAAGTTGTTTTTAAAATATATAATCGATAATATATAAACCGCAACTGTCTTTTTCAGCAGGAGAGTGAGAGGCCATGGCTGCCCAAACTCTGTTGCATGAGCAAAACTCATGCGAACACCTGACGCAATGTTATCTTTCTCGCTCATTTTTCAAAATAAAAGCCTGAAACTATGTCTGAAGACTGTTGACACCTTGAGGAAGCGATAGGAAAAGGAATCTGGTTGATATCCCTTTAAATGGAGCAAAAGCAGGCTATGGAACATGGAGTTTTCAAAATAGAAGCCACTTTCTGGTTTGATTTTTCTCAGGTTTTCGCCTGCAATATCAGTTCTGTTATACTCATCAAACAATATTTTGACAGTTTTTGAAACTTTAGTGTTTTCTATCCTAATCTGTCAATTATATGCATATTCTAGCATCTGGTCCTGAGAAATAGGCCGTTTACTTTGAGAACGTTATTTTTCCAAACATAAAAATAGTGCCCCCCAGCTTCAAGAGGCTAATGAGTCTGACGAGCCTGACGTGAATGATATACTGCTTTCTTGGGAACAGGCCCAGATCCCCGTGATTTGCGTGAAGAGGAGGCAGAGAAAAAGGGGCCGGAGGATGGGCTGCCTTCTGAGAATTCGTAGGCGATTGAATAAACCCCCACCTCCTTCCATTCTGCTAGCAAAAGTTAAATCTTTGGAGAATAAAATCGATGACCTACGCGCAAGATTAAACTACCAATGGGACATTCAAAACTGTAATATCTTACACTTCATGGAATCGTGGCTGAACGACAACACTATCAACATATAGCTGGCTGGTTATACACTGTACCGGCAGGATAGAACAAATTTCTATCAGCATGTTAAATGTGCAACCAGAGATGACAAAAACTCTGGACCACCTTTACTCCACACACAGAGACACGTACAAAGCTCTCCCTCGCCCTCCATTTGGCAAAGCTGACCTTCTCCTGATTCCTGCTTACAAGTAAAAACTAGTCAGGAACCACCAGTGACTTGATCAATAAAAAAGTGGTCAGATGAAGCAGATTCTAAACTACAGGACTGTTTTTCTAGCACAGACTGGAATATGTATCGGGATTCCTCCAACGGCATTGAGGAGTCATCAGTCATTGGCTTCATCAATCGATGATGTCATCCCCACAGTGACCATGAGTACATACCCCAACCAGAAGCCATGGATTACAGGCACCATCCACACTGAGCTAAAGGTTAGAGCTGCCGCTTTCAAGGAGCGGGACTCTAACCCTGACGCTTATAAGAAATCCTGCTATGTCCTCCGACGAACCATCAAACAGGCAAAGAGTCAATACAGGACTAAGATGAAATCGTAATACACCGACTCTGATGCTCGTCGGATGTGGCAGGGCCAGTAAACCATTACAGACTCCAAAGGGAAGCACAGCCGAGAGCTGCCCAGTGACACGAGCCTACCAGGCAAGCTAAACTACTTCTATGCTCGCTTCGAGGCAAATAACACTGAAACATGCATGAGAGCACCAGCTGTTCCGGAAGACTGTGTGATCACGCTCTCCGCAGCCGACGTGAGTAAAACTTTTAAACAGGTCAGAATTCACAAGGCGGCAGGGCCAGACGGATTACCAGGACGTGTGCTGCGAGCATGCGCTGACCAACTAGCAAGTGTCTTCACTACCATTTTCAACCTCTCCCTGTCCAGTCTGTAATACCAACATGTTTTAAGCAGACCACCATAGTGCCCGTGTCCAAGAACACTAAGGCAACCTTCCTAAATGACTACCGACCCGTAGCACTCAAGTCTGTAGCCATGAAGTGCTTTGAAAGGCTGATCATGGCTCACATCAACACCATTATCCCAGAAACCCTAGATAGACCCACCCCAATTTGCATACTGCCCCAGCAGATCCCCAGACAATGCAATCTCTATTGCACTCCACACTGCCCTTTTCCCGCATGCACAAAAGGAACACCTATGTGAGAATGCTATTCATTGACAACAGCTTAACGTTCAACACAATAGTGCCCTCAAAGCTCATCAATAAGTTAATGTTCCTGGGACTAAATGCAACAGGATCCTGGACTTCCTGATGGGCCACCCCCAGGTGGTATGGATAGGTAACAACACATCCACCACACTGATCCTCAACACAGGCGCCCCTCAGGGGTGCGTGCTCAGTCCCTTCCTGTACTTCCTGTTCACTCATGACTGCACAGCCAGGCACATCTCCAACGCCATCATTAAGTTTTCAGATTCACACACCAGTGGTAGTAGGCCTGATCACTGACAACGACGAGACAGCCTATTGGGAGGAGGTCAGAGACCTGGCTGTGTGGTGCCAGGCAAACAGCCTCTCCCTCAATGTCACCAACAAACTAACATGGTCCAAGCACACCAAGACAGTTGTGAAGAGGGCACAACAAAACCTATTCCCCCTCAGGAGGCTGAAAAGATTTGGCATGGGTCCTCAGATCCTCAAAAGGTTCTACAGCTGCACCATCGAGAGCATCGTGACTGGTTGCATCACTGCCTAGTACGGCAACTGCTTGGCCTCCGACCGCAAGGCACTACAGAGGGTAGTGCGAACCGCCCAGGACATCACTTGGTCCAAGCTTCCTGCCATCCAGGACCTCTGTACCAGGCGGTGTCAGAAGAAGGCCCTAGAAATTGTCAGACTCCAGCCACCCTAGTTATAGACTGTTCTCTCTGCTACCGCATGGCAAGCAGTACCGGAGCACCAAGGTCCTAGAGGTCTCGACTTGGCACTCCTCTGTTACAACGCTGCTCCTCTCTGTTGTTATCATCTATGCATAGTCACTTTAATAACTCTACCTACATGTACATATTACCTCAATTACCTCGACTAACCAGTGCCCCGCACATTGACTCAGTACTGGTACCCCCTGAATATAGCCTCCACATTGACTCTGTACCGGTACCCCCCTGTATATTGCCTCCACATTGACTCTGTACCATAACACCCTGTATATAGCCTCCACATTGACTCTGTACCGGTACCCCTTGTATATAGCCACCACATTGACTCTGTACCGGTACCCCCTGTATATAGCCTCCACATTGACTCTGTACTGGTAACACCCTGTATATAGCCTCCACATTGACTCTGTACCGGTACCCACTGTATATAGCCTCCACATTGACTCTGTACCGGTACCCCTGTATATATCCACATTGACTCTGCCGGTACCACCTGTATATAGCCCCACATTGACTCTGTACCGGTACCCCCTGTATATAGCCTCCACATTGACTCTGTACCCCCTGTATATAGCCTCCACATTGACTCTGTACGGTACCCCTGTATATAGCCTCCACATTGACTCTGTAGCCCCTGTATATAGCCTCCACATTGACTCTGACCGGTACCCCCTGTATATAGCCTCCACATTGACTCTGTACCGGTACCCCCTGTATATAGCCTCCACATTGACTCTGTACCGGTACCCCCTGTATATAGCCTCCACATTGACTCTACCGGTACCCCCTGTATATAGCCTCCACATTGACTCTGTACCGGTACCCCCTGTATATAGCCTCCACATTGACTCTGTACGGTACCCCCTGTATATAGCCTCCACATTGACTCTGTACCGGTACCCCCTGTATATAGCCTCCACATTGACTCTGTACTGGTACCCCCTGTATATAGCCTCCACATTGACTCTGTACTGGTACCCCCCTGTATATAGCCTCCACATTGACTCTGTACTGGTACCCCCTGTATATAGCCTCCACATTGACTCTGTACCGGTACCCCCTGTATATAGCCTCCACATTGACTCTGTACCGGTACCCCCTGTATATAGCCTCCACATTGACTCTGTACCGGTACCCCCTGTATATAGCCTCCACATTGACTCTGTACTGGTACCCCCTGTATATAGCCTCCACATTGACTCTGTACTGGTACCCCCTGTATATAGCCTCCACATTGACTCTGTACTGGTACCCCCTGTATATAGCCTCCACATTGACTCTGTACTGGTACCCCCTGTATATAGCCTCCACATTGACTCTGTACTGGTACCCCCTGTATATAGCCTCCACATTGACTCTGTACTGGTACCCCCTGTATATAGCCTCCACATTGACTCTGTACCGGTACCCCCTGTATATAGCCTCCACATTGACTCTGTACTGGTACCCCCTGTATATAGCCTCCACATTGACTCTGTACTGGTACCCCCTGTATATAGCCTCCACATTGACTCTGTACTGGTACCCCCTGTATATAGCCTCCACATTGACTCTGTATACCCCCTGTATATAGCCTCCACATTGACTCTGTACTGGTACCCCCTGTATATAGCCTCCACATTGACTCTGTACTGGTACCCCTGTATATAGCCTCCACATTGACTCTGTACTGGTACCCCCTGTATATAGCCTCCACATAGACTCATATCGGGTATATATTCTCGCTATTGTTATTTTAATTTAATTACTTGTTACTTTTATTTCTTATTCTTATCCGTATTTTTTTTTTTACTTTGAAACTAAGTAAGCACTTCACTGTTGTATTCGGCGCATGTGACTAATAATATTTGATTTGATTAGTATGACCGATTCTAGTACTAGTCGTGATGGGGGGGGGGGGTGGATCGGTAGTTACATATCAGGATATTATTTTTGACGATACATCGTATCATTTGACAATATCTCAATATTATTTTTGTGCTAGTCGGCTATACCTGCACAAACTCCAGTAGGTTTCTTGCTCTCCATCTTTTCAAAACAGGAAGCCAATTTGTTTTTGGCACATTTTATTTCCCTGACTGATCAAAACTTGTTTTCTCATGTCTCTCTCTCCCACTCTCTCTCCCTCTCTCTCTCTCTGTCTCTCTGTCTCTCTCTGTCTCTCTCCTCTCTCGTCCATCGGCAGCAGACATATGTTTGGAACAGAGAATCGCAGTACATAACGTATCGGCACCTTGGTATTGGGATTTCCCTATTTACTAGCCTATTCTGTCCATGCTGACAGTATTTGGGATGAAAGTTGTCATGCTATGCTAATATCACTCATTAAGTGTTCAATCAATCAAATGTATTTATAAAGCCCTTCAGCAGATGTCACAGTGGCTTATAAATAACCAGATGAAAAGCTCAGAGCAGTGCAGAGGCAGGGAGCACAGTGGCGAGGACTCACCAGAAAGCAGGGAGCACAGTGGCGAGGACTCACCAGAAGGCAGGGAGCACAGTGGCGAGGACTCACTAGAAGGCAGGGAGCACAGTGGCGAGGACTCACTAGAAGGCAGGGAGCACAGTGGCGAGGACTCACTAGAAGGCAGGGAGCACAGTGGCGAGGACTCCCTAGAAGGCAGGGAGCAAAGTGGCGAGGACTCACTAGAAGGCAGGGAGCACAGTGGCGAGGACTCACTAGAAGGCAGGGAGCACAGTGGCGAGGACTCACCAGAAGGCAGGGAGCACAGTGGCGAGGACTCACTAGAAGGCAGGGAGCACAGTGGCGAGGACTCACCAGAAGGCAGGGAGCACAGTGGCGAGGACTCACTAGAAGGCAGGGAGCACAGTGGCGAGGACTCACCAGAAGGCAGGGAGCACAGTGGCGAGGACTCACTAGAAGGCAGGGAGCACAGTGGCGAGGACTCACTAGAAGGCAGGGAGCACAGTGGCGAGGACTCACCAGAAGGCAGGGAGCACAGTGGCGAGGACTCACTAGAAGGCAGGGAGCACAGTGGCGAGGACTCCCTAGAAAGCAGGGAGCACAGTGGCGAGGACTCACTAGAAGGCAGGGAGCACAGTGGCGAGGACTCCCTAGAAGGCAGGGAGCACAGTGGTGAGGACTCACTAGAAGGCAGGGAGCACAGTGGCGAGGACTCACTAGAAGGCAGGGAGCACAGTGGCGAGGACTCACCAGAAGGCAGGGAGCACAGTGGCGAGGACTCACTAGAAGGCAGGGAGCACAGTGGCGAGGACTCACCAGAAGGCAGGGAGCACAGTGGCGAGGACTCACTAGAAGGCAGGATGGGTTTACACTCCTTGACTGATGAAGGAAGACATGATGACAGTTCCTCTGTGATCATCATTCCTTCTCTCCCTCTCTCTGTTCCCAGGCATGCTGGTAGTTAACGTGACCTGGAGAAACAAGACCTATGTCGGCACCCTCCTGGACTGCACCAGACACAACTGGGCCCCGCCAAGGTAAACAGGAACTCTCACAACTAATCATTAACACACACACACCCTTTCAAACTGAACATTCAGTCGGTCAGACACTTGAAAACTGACATATTGTTTGTCTTGAGGGCATATTTCCCTCCCCATAGCTTTTCCTTTGCTGGAGCCATTATGAATGAAATATCCTTGGGTAACGTCTCCGAAGCCCCCCCCCCCATAGCTTTTCCTTTGCTGGAACCATTATGAATGAAATATCCTTGGGTAACGTCTCCGAAGCCCCCCCCATAGCTTTTCCTTTGCTCGGAGCCATTATGAATGAAATATCCTTGGGTAACATCTCCGAAGCTTTCCCCTCCCCGCTGACTCAGGGCTTTGGAAATGCAACAACGAGAGTTGGAATGATTTTTCTCCTCTGCCTTCTATCCTGTCCTCAGCATCACAGGAGCTGTCTAAGCCTTTTATAGACTTCTCTACTAAACACCCCACTGGTCTGTCCACAGCCTGCTGGGTCTGAGTGTCCTCAACAATGTTCAAAAGCTTGAAAGCTATCTGTGCAACAGAATCAGGTAGTAAGCTATCTGTACAACAGAATCAGGTAGTATTATCAATAGGTAGTAAGCTATCTGTGCAACAGAATCAGGTAGTAAGCTATCTGTGCAACAGAATCAGGTAGTAAGCTATCTGTGCAACAGAATCAGGTAGTAAGCTATCTGTGCAACAGAATCAGGTAGTAAGCTATCTGTGCAACAGAATCAGGTAGTAAGCTATCTGTACAACAGAATCAGGTAGTATTATCAATAGGTAGTAAGCTATCTGTGCAACAGAATCAGGTAGTAAGCTATCTGTGCAACAGAATCAGGTAGTAAGCTATCTGTACAACAGAATCAGGTAGTATTATCAATAGGTAGTAAGCTATCTGTGCAACAGAATCAGGTAGTAAGCTATCTGTACAACAGAATCAGGTAGTATTATCAATAGGTAGTAAGCTATCTGTGCAACAGAATCAGGTAGTAAGCTATCTGTACAACAGAATCAGGTAGTAAGCTATCTGTACAACAGAATCAGGTAGTAAGCTATCTGTACAACAGAATCAGGTAGTATTATCAATAGGTAGTAAGCTATCTGTACAACAGAATCAGGTAGTAAGCTATCTGTACAACAGAATCAGGTAGTAAGCTATCTGTACAACAGAATCAGGTAGTAAGCTATCTGTACAACAGAATCAGGTAGTAAGCTATCTGTACAACAGAATCAGGTAGTATTATCAATAGGTAGTAAGCTATCTGTACAACAGAATCAGGTAGTAAGCTATCTGTGCAACATAATAGTACAGAATCAGGTAGTAAGCTATCTGTGCAACAGAAACAGGTAGTAAGCTATCTGTACAACAGAATCAGGTAGTATTATCAATAGGTAGTAAGCTATCTGTACAACAGAATCAGGTAGTAAGCTATCTGTACAACAGAATCAGGTAGTAAGCTATCTGTACAACAGAATCAGGTAGTAAGCTATCTGTGCAACAGAAACAGGTAGTAAGCTATCTGTACAACAGAATCAGGTAGTATTATCAATAGGTAGTAAGCTATCTGTACAACAGAATCAGGTAGTAAGCTATCTGTACAACAGAATCAGGTAGTAAGCTATCTGTGCAACATAATCAGGTAGTAAGCTATCTGTGCAACAGAAACAGGTAGTAAGCTATCTGTACAACAGAATCAGGTAGTAAGCTATCTGTACAACAGAATCAGGTAGTAAGCTATCTGTACAACAGAATCAGGTAGTAAGCTATCTGTACAACAGAATCAGGTAGTAAGCTATCTGTACAACAGAATCAGGTAGTATTATCAATAGGTAGTAAGCTATCTGTACAACAGAATCAGGTAGTAAGCTATCTGTGCAACATAATCAGGTAGTAAGCTATCTGTGCAACAGAAACAGGTAGTAAGCTATCTGTACAACAGAATCAGGTAGTATTATCAATAGGTAGTAAGCTATCTGTACAACAGAATCAGGTAGTAAGCTATCTGTACAACAGAATCAGGTAGTAAGCTATCTGTACAACAGAATCAGGTAGTAAGCTATCTGTGCAACAGAAACAGGTAGTAAGCTATCTGTACAACAGAATCAGGTAGTATTATCAATAGGTAGTAAGCTATCTGTACAACAGAATCAGGTAGTAAGCTATCTGTACAACAGAATCAGGTAGTAAGCTATCTGTGCAACATAATCAGGTAGTAAGCTATCTGTGCAACAGAAACAGGTAGTAAGCTATCTGTACAACAGAATCAGGTAGTATTATCAATAGGTAGTAAGCTTTTTCTTTTGAATGCTGCAGACATTGCGGACGAGGAAGGTCTTAGTATATTGTATTATGAGCAGGCAGAGTGTAATGGCGTTTGCCACTGTGTTCCGTATCAGTGGACAACCAGACTCTTCAAAACATGTCCGCTGGCCAGTCCCAGGATAGGGAGACCATATTGTACACAGGGAAATTCACATCAGGGCTACTTTGTAGATTGTTTCATTTAATGAATCTATTAAAGGTTTGCCAAACCTCTATTTTGACAATAAATAATTGATCAAATATCTATAAGACAATACGGGCCCTAAAAGAGTTGAAAGGTCATTGCTTCTTCACCGTGTGTTGGAGAGGAAGATGAACAATGACCATAGTGATGTAAGTTATAGTCCTGCATCTCCATCGTCTTGTGTGTCCAATGTTATTAGTCACATGATGCCGAATACAACAGGTGGAGTAGACCTCAGTGACATGCTGAATACAACAGGTGTAGTAGACCTCACAGTGACATGCTGAATACAACAGGTGTAGTAGACCTCACA
The DNA here is from genome assembly GCF_036934945.1 of Oncorhynchus masou masou. Classification (NCBI taxonomy): domain Eukaryota; kingdom Metazoa; phylum Chordata; class Actinopteri; order Salmoniformes; family Salmonidae; genus Oncorhynchus; species Oncorhynchus masou. The sequence continues at coordinate 67,480,464 of NC_088226.1, read as the reverse complement.
GTGAAATGCTGAATACAACAGGAGTAGTAGACCTCACAGTGACATGCTGAATACAACAGGTGTAGTAGACCTCACAGTGACATGCTGAATACAACAGGTGTAGTAGACCTCACAGTGACATGCTGAATACAACAGGTGTAGTAGACCTTACAGTGAAATGCTGAATACAACAGGTGGAGTAGACCTCACAGTGACATGCTGAATACAACAGGTGTAGTAGACCTCACAGTGACATGCTGAATACAACAGGTGTAGTAGACCTCACAGTGACATGCTGAATACAACAGGTGTAGTAGACCTTACAGTGAAATGCTGAATACAACAGGTGGAGTAGACCTCACAGTGACATGCTGAATACAGCAGGTGTAGTAGACCTCACAGTGACATGCTGAATACAACAGGTGTAGTAGACCTCACAGTGACATGCTGAATACAACAGGTGTAGTAGACCTCACAGTGACATGCTGAATACAACAGGTGTAGTAGACCTCACAGTGAAATGTTGAATACAACAGGTGTAGTAGACCTCACAGTGAAATGTTGAATACAACAGGTGTAGTAGACCTCACAGTGACATGCTGAATACAGCAGGTGTAGTAGACCTCACAGTGACATACTGAATACAACAGGTGTAGTAGACCTCACAGTGACATGCTGAATACAACAGGTGTAGTAGACCTCACAGTGAAATGTTGAATACAACAGGTGTAGTAGACCTCACAGTGAAATGCTGAATACAACAGGTGTAGTAGACCTCACAGTGACATGCTGAATACAACAGGTGTAGTAGACCTCACAGTGACATGCTGAATACAACAGGTGTAGTAGACCTCACAGTGAAATGTTGAATACAACAGGTGTAGTAGACCTCACAGTGACATGCTGAATACAACAGGTGTAGTAGACCTCACAGTGAAATGCTGAATACAACAGGTGTAATAGACCTTACAGTGACATGTTGAATACAACAGGTGTAGTAGACCTCACAGTGAAATGTTGAATACAACAGGTGTAGTAGACCTCATAGTGAAATGTTGAATACAACAGGTGTAGTAGACCTCACAGTGACATGCTGAATACAACAGGTGTAGTAGACCTCACAGTGACATGCTGAATACAACAGGTGTAGTAGACCTCACAGTGACATGCTGAATACAACAGGTGTAGTAGACCTCACAGTGACATGCTGAATACAACAGGTGTAGTAGACCTCACAGTGACATGCTGAATACAACAGGTGTAGTAGACCTCACAGTGACATGCTGAATACAACAGGTGTAGTAGACCTCACAGTGAAATGTTGAATACAACAGGTGTAGTAGACCTCACAGTGCAATGTTGAATACAACAGGTGTAGTAGACCTCACAGTGACATGCTGAATACAACAGGTGTAGTAGACCTCACAGTGAAATGTTGAATACAACAGGTGTAGTAGACCTCACAGTGAAATGTTGAATACAACAGGTGTAGTAGACCTCACAGTGACATGCCGAATACAACAGGTGTAGTAGACCTCACAGTGACATGCTGAATACAACAGGTGTAGTAGACCTCACAGTGACATGCTGAATACAACAGGTGTAGTAGACCTCACAGTGAAATGTTGAATACAACAGGTGTAGTAGACCTCACAGTGAAATGTTGAATACAACAGGTGTAGTAGACCTCACAGTGAAATGTTGAATACAACAGGTGTAGTAGACCTCACAGTGACATGCTGAATACAACAGGTGGAGTAGACCTCACAGTGAAATGCTGAATACAACAGGTGTAGTAGACCTCACAGTGACATGCTGAATACAACTGTTGTAGTAAACCTCACAGTGACATGCTGAATACAACAGGTGTAGTAGACCTCACAGTGACATGCTGAATACAACAGGTGTAGTAGACCTCACAGTGAAATGCTGAATACAACAGGTGTAGTAGACCTCACAGTGAAATGCTGAATACAACAGGAGTAGTAGACCTCACAGTGACATGCTGAATACAACAGGTGTAGTAGACCTCACAGTGACATGCTGAATACAACAGGTGTAGTAGACCTCACAGTGACATGCTGAATACAACTGTTGTAGTAAACCTCACAGTGACATGCTGAATACAACAGGTGTAGTAGACCTCACAGTGACATGCTGAATACAACAGGTGTAGTAGACCTCACAGTGACATGCTGAATACAGCAGGTGTAGTAGACCTCACAGTGACATGCTGAATACAACAGGTGTAGTAGACCTCACAGTGACATGCTGAATACAACAGGTGTAGTAGACCTCACAGTGAAATGCTGAATACAACAGGTGTAGTAGACCTCACAGTGACATGCTGAATACAGCAGGTGTAGTAGACCTCACAGTGACATGCTGAATACAACAGGTGTAGTAGACCTCACAGTGAAATGCTGAATACAACAGGTGTAGTAGACCTCACAGTGAAATGCTGAATACAACAGGTGTAGTAGACCTCACAGTGACATGCTGAATACAGCAGGTGTAGTAGACCTTACAGTGAAATGCTGAATACAACAGGTGTAGTAGACCTTACAGTGAAATGCTGAATACAACAGGTGTAGTAGACCTCACAGTGACATGCTGAATACAGCATGTGTAGTAGACCTCACAGTGACATGCTGAATACAACAGGTGTAGTAGACCTCACAGTTACATGCTGAATACAACAGGTGTAGTAGACCTCACAGTGAAATGCTGAATACAACAGGTGTAGTAGACCTTATAGTGAAATGCTGAATACAACAGGTGTAGTAGACCTTATAGTGAAATGCTGAATACAACAGGTGTAGTAGACCTTATAGTGAAATGCTGAATACAACAGGTGTAGTAGACCTCACAGTTACATGCTGAATACAACAGGTGTAGTAGACCTCACAGTGAAATGCTGAATACAACAGGTGTAGTAGACCTTATAGTGAAATGCTGAATACAACAGGTGTAGTAGACCTTATAGTGAAATGCTGAATACAACAGGTGTAGTAGACCTTATAGTGAAATGCTGAATACAACAGGTGTAGTAGACCTTATAGTGAAATGCTGAATACAACAGGTGTAGTAGACCTTATAGTGAAATGCTGAATACAACAGGTGTAGTAGACCTCACAGTGAAATGCTGAATACAACAGGTGTAGTAGACCTCACTGTGAAATGCTGAATACAACAGGTGGAGTAGACCTCACAGTGAAATGCTGAATACAACAGGTGGAGTAGACCTCACAGTGAAATGCTGAATACAACAGGTGGAGTAGACCTCATAGTGAAATGCTGAATACAACAGGTGTAGTAGACCCCACAGTGACATGCTGAATACAACAGGTGTAGTAGACCTCACAGTGAAATGTTGAATACAACAGGTGTAGTAGACCTCACAGTGAAATGTTGAATACAACAGGTGTAGTAGACCTCACAGTGACATGCTGAATACAACAGGTGTAGTAGACCTCACAGTGAAATGTTGAATACAACAGGTGTAGTAGACCTCACAGTGAAATGTTGAATACAACAGGTGTAGTAGACCTCACAGTGACATGCTGAATACAACAGGTGGAGTAGACCTCACAGTGAAATGCTGAATACAACAGGTGTAGTAGACCTTATAGTGAAATGCTGAATACAACAGGTGTAGTAGACCTTATAGTGAAATGCTGAATACAACAGGTGTAGTAGACCTCACAGTTACATGCTGAATACAACAGGTGTAGTAGACCTCACAGTGAAATGCTGAATACAACAGGTGTAGTAGACCTTATAGTGAAATGCTGAATACAACAGGTGTAGTAGACCTTATAGTGAAATGCTGAATACAACAGGTGTAGTAGACCTTATAGTGAAATGCTGAATACAACAGGTGTAGTAGACCTTATAGTGAAATGCTGAATACAACAGGTGTAGTAGACCTTATAGTGAAATGCTGAATACAACAGGTGTAGTAGACCTCACAGTGAAATGCTGAATACAACAGGTGTAGTAGACCTCACTGTGAAATGCTGAATACAACAGGTGGAGTAGACCTCACAGTGAAATGCTGAATACAACAGGTGGAGTAGACCTCACAGTGAAATGCTGAATACAACAGGTGGAGTAGACCTCATAGTGAAATGCTGAATACAACAGGTGTAGTAGACCCCACAGTGACATGCTGAATACAACAGGTGTAGTAGACCTCACAGTGAAATGTTGAATACAACAGGTGTAGTAGACCTCACAGTGAAATGTTGAATACAACAGGTGTAGTAGACCTCACAGTGACATGCTGAATACAACAGGTGTAGTAGACCTCACAGTGAAATGTTGAATACAACAGGTGTAGTAGACCTCACAGTGAAATGTTGAATACAACAGGTGTAGTAGACCTCACAGTGACATGCTGAATACAACAGGTGGAGTAGACCTCACAGTGAAATGTTGAATACAACAGGTGGAGTAGACCTCACAGTGACATGCTGAATACAGCAGGTGTAGTAGACCTCACAGTGACATGCTGAATACAACAGGAGTAGTAGACCTCACAGTGACATGCTGAATACAACAGGAGTAGTAGACCTCACAGTGACATGCTGAATACAACAGGTGTAGTAGACCTCACAGTGACATGCTGAATACAACAGGTGTAGTAGACCTAACAGTGAAATGCTGAATACAACAGGTGTAGTAGACCTTACAGTGAAATGCTGTACAGGTGAACATGGTCATAGAGACGGTCCAGATCGAGGATGGGGACTGTCTCCCTGTACAGGTGAACATGGTCATAGAGACGGTCCAGATCGAGGATGGGGACTGTCTCCCTGTACAGGTGAACATGGTCATAGAGACGGTCCAGATCAGATTCTTTCTCTCCTGCAGTCTGTCCTCTGTTCTCTTTCTCTCCTGCAGTCTGTCCTCTGTTCTCTTTCTCTCCTGCAGTCTGTCCTCTGTTCTCTTTCTCTCCTGCAGTCTGTCCTCTGTTCTCTTTCTCTCCTGCTGTCTGTCCTCTGTTCTCTTTCTCTCCTGCTGTCTGTCCTCTGTTCTCTTTCTCTCCTGCAGTCTGTCCTCTGTTCTCTTTCTCTCCTGCTGTCTGTCCTCTGTTCTCTTTCTTTCCTGCTGTCTGTCCTCTCTTAGTGTGGTCAGATAGTTATTACTACTGCTCTTTTTTTTATTACTACTGCTCTCTCACCTCCTTTGTTAGATCAGCCAGCTCTCACCTCCTTTGTTAGATCAGCCAGCTCTCACCTCCTTTGTTAGATCAGCCAGCTCTCACCTCCTTTGTTAGATCAGCCAGCTCTCACCTCCTTTGTTAGATCAGACAGCTCTCACCTCCTTTGTTAGATCAGCCAGCTCTCTCACCTCCTTTGTTAGATCAGACAGCTCTCACCTCCTTTGTTAGATCAGCCAGCTCTCACCTCCTTTGTTAGATCAGCCAGCTCTCACCTCCTTTGTTAGATCAGCCAGCTCTCACCTCCTTTGTTAGATCAGCCAGCTCTCACCTCCTTTGTTAGATCAGCCAGCTCTCTCACCTCCTTTGTTAGATCAGCCAGCTCTCTCACCTCCTTTGTTAGATCAGCCAGCTCTCACCTCCTTTGTTAGATCAGCCAGCTCTCACCTCCTTTGTTAGATCAGCCAGCTCTCTCACCTCCTTTGTTAGATCAGACAGCTCTCACCTCCTTTGTTAGATCAGCCAGCTCTCTCACCTCCTTTGTTAGATCAGCCAGCTCTCACCTCCTTTGTTAGATCAGCCAGCTCTCACCTCCTTTGTTAGATCAGCCAGCTCTCACCTCCTTTGTTAGATCAGCCAGCTCTCTCACCTCATTTGTTAGATCAGCCAGTTCTCTCACCTCCTTTGTTAGATCAGCCAGCTCTCTCACCTCCTTTGTTAGATCAGCCAGCTCTCACCTCCTTTGTTAGATCAGCCAGCTCTCACCTCCTTTGTTAGATCAGCCAGCTCTCTCACCTCCTTTGTTAGATCAGACAGCTCTCACCTCCTTTGTTAGATCAGCCAGCTCTCACCTCCTTTGTTAGATCAGCCAGCTCTCACCTCCTTTGTTAGATCAGCCAGCTCTCACCTCCTTTGTTAGATCAGCCAGCTCTCTCCTCCTTTGTTAGATCAGCCAGCTCTCACCTCCTTTGTTAGATCAGCCAGCTCTCTCACCTCCTTTGTTAGATCAGCCAGCTCTCACCTCCTTTGTTAGATCAGCCAGCTCTCACCTCCTTTGTTAGATCAGCCAGCTCTCACCTCCTTTGTTAGATCAGCCAGCTCTCACCTCCTTTGTTAGATCAGCCAGCTCTCTCTTGAGTCCGTCTCTCTCTTGCTGAACCTCTTTCAGCTGTGTTGCAAGGCTGCTGTCCTGCTCTGTCCTCACCTTGGTTAGGAGCTCCTCTAAGGTGTGCTTGTCTGATTGCTGTTTGCTTACGCTCACCCTCAGCAGGACCACCTCCCCCTCCAGTCTGGTGAACTCATCCCTCATGGCAGCCATGGTGGTGAGGAGGGCCTGAGCCTGCTCTGCACTGAGGGGGTCGCTCTCCTCCTGGATGTCCTCCACTATGGTGGGAAGAGAGGTGCTGGATGTGCCTTCTTGGGTGAGGGTGGTGCTGGTGGAGTTTGTCTTGTGGGAGGGCATGTCACTGGTGGTGTCTCTCTCTGCTCTCTCCTTATTGGTCTGAAAGTCTGTTTCAAACAGCCTAATGCTCTCTGCACCTCCCAGTCTTGTTATTGTTATCATGGTGCTGTCAGCTCTCTCTTTGAGTTTCTTGCTGAACCTCTTTCAGCTGTGTTCTGCTGTTGCTCTGTCCTCACCTTGGTTAGAGTTCCTCTAAGGTGTGGTTGTCTTTGATTTCAGATTCCTCTTTCTTTATGGATGGGTAGTGAGAGCACACTGCTGAGCGCCATGCATTTGGCTGGTCAGTGAGGAAGATAAGATTACTCACATCACCGTTTTTGTAGAGGTCTGCGAAAAGGGTTTCTGGCCTCCCCTTTAGTAGTGTCTGTTTAAAAGCTTTCGTCGTTGTCATTTTTGGCCTCTGGAGGGTAGAGGATGGATTCAGCGCTGAGGGGGAGTGAGGACATGGTGCTTGTGGGCTCTGGAGGGGAGAGGATGGATTCAGCGCTGAGGGGGAGTGAGGACATGGTGCTTGTGGGCTCTGGAGTAGGGGAGAGGATGGATTGCTGAGGGGGGTGAGGACATGGTGCTAGTGGGCTCTGTGGGAGAGGATGGATTCAGCGCTGAGGGGGAGTGGACATGGTGCTAGTGGGCTCTGGAGGGGGAGAGGATGGATTCAGCGCTGAGTGGGGACATGGTGCTTGTGGGCTCTGGAGGGGAGAGGATGGATTCAGCGCTGAGGGGGAGTGAGGACATGGTGCTAGTGGGCTCTGGAGGGAGAGGATGGATTCAGCGCTGCAGTGGGGACATGGGGAGTGGGGACATGGTGCTTGTGGGGTCTGGAGGGGAGAGGATGGATTCAGCGCTGAGTGGGGATCATGGTGCTTGTGGGCTCTGGAGGGGAGAGGATGGATTCAGCGCTGAGGGGGAGTGAGGACATGGTGCTTGTGGGCTCTGGAGGGGAGAGGATGGATTCTTCCTGAGGGGGAGTGGGGACATGGTGCTTGTGGGCTCTGGAGGGGAGAGGATGGATTCAGCGCTGAGGGGGAGTGAGGACATGGTGCTTGTGGGCTCTGGAGGGGAGAGGATGGATTTGCGCTGGGGAGTGAGGACATGGTGCTTGTGGGCTCTGGAGGGGAGAGGATGGATGATGGTGCTTGTGGGCTCTGGAGGGGAGAGGAGATTACTCACATGAGGACATGGTGCTTGTGGGCTCTGGAGGGGAGAGGATGGATTCAGCGCTGAGGGGGAGTGAGGACATGGTGCTTGTGGGCTCTGGAGGGAGAGGATGGATTCAGCGCTGAGGGGGAGTGAGGACATGGTGCTTGTGGGCTCTGGAGGGGAGAGGATGGATTCAGCGCTGAGGGGGGGAGTGAGGACATGGTGCTTGTGGGCTCTGGAGGGAGAGGATGGATTCAGCGCTGAGGGGGAGTGGGGACATGGTGCTTGTGGGCTCTGGAGGGGAGAGGATGGATTCAGCGCTGAGGGGGAGTGAGGACATGGTGCTTGTGGGCTCTGGAGGGGAGAGGATGGATTCAGCGCTGAGGGGGAGTGAGGACATGGTGCTTGTGGGCTCTGGAGGGGAGAGGATGGATTCAGCGCTGAGGGGGAGTGAGGACATGGTGCTTGTGGGCTCTGGAGGGGAGAGGATGGATTCAGCGCTGAGGGGGAGTGAGGACATGGTGCTTGTGGGCTCTGGAGGGGAGAGGATGGATTCAGCGCTGAGGGGGGGGGAGCTCTGGATGGACATGGTGACATTGTGGGCTCTGGAGGGGAGAGGATGGATTCAGCGCTGAGGGGGAGTGGGGACATGGTGCTTGTGGGCTCTGGAGGGGAGAGGATGGATTCAGCGCTGAGGGGGAGTGAGGACATGGTGCTTGTGGGCTCTGGAGGGGAGAGGATGGATTCAGCGCTGAGGGGGAGTGAGGACATGGTGCTTGTGGGCTCTGAAGGGTAGAGGATGGATTCAGCGCTGAGGGGGAGTGAGGACATGGTGCTTGTGGGCTCTGGAGGGGAGAGGATGGATTCAGCGCTGAGGGGGAGTGGGGACATGGTGCTTGTGGGCTCTGCTACTACTGCTGCTGCTCTGTTCTGCTGCCCCATTGCCATGGCAACCAGTTTGTTCGTCTGCTGCTGTTGCCAGCTAGCTGTAATTTAGCTCAAAAACCAGCAAAAAGAGTGACAAATCTTCACACAAAAACACAGAAGATATGTTTAAATTTAGTCCGTCTCCTTTTGGTTTACTCACTCAGTTTGGTCGTTTGATGTAGTTGTATTAACTCCCCTTGCTAGGTTTGTTGTAGCTCGTTTCTTCTGGCTAGCTTGTTAGCATGCTGGCTAGCTCTCGCCCATCTCTGTCTCTCTCTCGCCCATCTCTTTGTCTCTCTCTCTCGCCCACCTCTTTGTCTCTCTCTCTCGCCCACCTCATTGTCTCTCTCTCTCGCCCACCTCATTGTCTCTCTCTCTCGCCCACCTCTTTGTCTCTCTCTCTCGCCCACCTCTTTGTCTCTCTCTCTCTCGCCCATCTCTTTGTCTCTCTCTCGCCCACCTCTGTCTCTCTCTCGCCCACCTCATTGTCTCTCTCTCTCGCCCACCTCATTGTCTCTCTCTCTCGCCCACTTCTTTGTCTCTCTCTCTCGCCCATCTCTTTGTCTCTCTCTCGCCCATCTCTTTGTCTCTCTCTCTCGCCCACCTCTTTGTCTCTCTCTCTTTGTCTCTCTCTCTCGCCCATCTCTTTGTCTCTCTCTCTCTCGCCCACCTCTGTCTCTCTCTCTCGCCCACCTCTGTCTCTCTCTCGCCCACCTCTTTGTCTCTCTCTCTCGCCCACCTCTTTGTCTCTCTCTCTCGCCCACCTCATTGTCTCTCTCTCTCGCCCACTTCTTTGTCTCTCTCTCTCGCACACTTATTTGTCTCTCTCTCGCCCATCTCTTTGTCTCTCTCTCGCCCATCTCTTTGTCTCTCTCTCTCTCGCCCACCTCTTTGTCTCTCTCTCTCGCCCACCTCTTTGTCTCTCTCTCTCGCCCATCTCTTTGTCTCTCTCTCTCTCGCCCACCTCTTTGTCTCTCTCTCTCTCGCCCACCTCTTTGTCTCTCTCTCGCCCACCTCTGTCTCTCTCTCTCGCCCACCTCTGTCTCTCTCTCACGCCCACCTCTTTGTCTCTCTTTGTCTCTCTCTCTCTCGCCCACCTCTTTGTCTCTCTCTCTCGCCCACCTCTGTCTCTCTCTCACGCCCACCTCTTTGTCTCTCTTTGTCTCTCTCTCTCTCGCCCACCTCTTTGTCTCTCTCTCTCGCCCACCTCTGTCTCTCTCTCGCCCACCTCTTTGTCTCTCTCTCTCGCCCACCTCTGTCTCTCTCTCTCGCCCACCTCTTTGTCTCTCTCTCTCTCTCGCCCACCTCTTTGTCTCTCTCTCGCCCACCTCTTTGTCTCTCTCTCGCCCACCTCTGTCTCTCTCTCTCGCCCACCTCTGTCTCTCTCTCACGCCCACCTCTTTGTCTCTCTTTGTCTCTCTCTCTCTCGCCCACCTCTTTGTCTCTCTCTCGCCCACCTCTTTGTCTCTCTCTCGCCCACCTCTGTCTCTCTCTCTCGCCCACCTCTGTCTCTCTCTCACGCCCACCTCTTTGTCTCTCTTTGTCTCTCTCTCTCTCGCCCACCTCTTTGTCTCTCTCTCGCCCACCTCTGTCTCTCTCTCTCGCCCACCTCTGTCTCTCTCACTCGCCCACCTTTGTCTCTCTCTCTCGCCCACCTCTTTGTCTCTCTTTGTCTCTCTCTCTCGCCCACCTCTTTGTCTCTCTCTCTCGCCCACCTCTTTGTCTCTCTTTGTCTCTCTCTCTCGCCCACCTCTGTCTCTCGCCTCGCTCTCTCTCTCGTTGCCTCGCTCTCTCTCTCGATACCTAGCTCTATTTCTCATTTCTCTCGATACCTAGCTCTCTCTCATTTCTCCTCTCTCTCGCTCTCTCTCATTTCTCCTCTCTCTCGCTCTCTCTCATTTCCCCTCTCTCTCTCTCTCATTACCTCTCTCTCCTTCTTGTTACCTATCTCTAGTTACATCTCCCTTTCTCTCCTTACCCCTCTCTCTCTCTCTCTCTCGTTTCCCCTGTCTCTCGCGCTACCCTTCTCTCTCTCTCTCATTACATCTCTCTCCTTCTTGTTACCTATCTCTAGTTACATCTCCCTTTCTCTCCTTACCCCTCTCGCTCTCTCTCGTTTCCCCTGTCTCTCGCGCTACCCTTCTCTCTCTCTCTCATTACCTCTCTCCTTCTTGTTACCTATCTCTAGTTACATCTCTCCTTCTCTCCTTACCCCTCTCGCTCTCTCACGCTACCCCTGTCTCTCGCGCTACCCCCTCTCTCTCTCGTTACCTCTCTCTCTACCCCCTGTTGGCTGTTGTGTAAAGGCAGGATGTTGATCTCCTATCTGATCAGCGTTGCCTAATCCTGTCAAGCCCTGTGGCGCTTGGCGATCTGTCAGAACACACTGGGCTGTTGAGATTGGGGGATAAGGAGAGGATCAGAATCTGTCGCAGGTCCTCTCCCAGAGCCGCTAGTAGTAGCCCTTCTCGGAGCGGGGACGATTCAGAGACTGAGAATAGCAACAGGATTGTGAGAGCGCCGTGGAGTGGTTCACCAGCTTTACTTAGTATTGTTTTAATATCTAGCTTCTATCTATTGGCTGTTGGTGGGGATTGGTGAGTTCTCTGGTTTGAGGCTCTGTTATTGTTTTAATATCAGTGAGCTTCTATCTGGTTTGGCTCTGTTATTGTGGTGGGGGTTGATGAGGGAGTGAGTTCTCTGGTTTGAGGCTCTGTTATTGTGGTGAGGGTTGATGAGGGCAGTGAGTTCTCTGGTTGAGGCTCTGTTATTGTGGTTTGAGTTCTCTGGTTTGAGGCTCTGTTATTGTGGTGAGGGTTGATGAGGGACGTGAGCTCTGTTTGAGGCTCTGTGTGGTGAGGGTTGATGAGGGCAGTGAGTTCTCTGGTTTGAGGCTCTGTTATTGTGGTGAGGGTTGATGAGGGAGTGAGTTCTCTGGTTTGAGGCTCTGTTATTGTGGTGAGGGTTGTGACGTGAGGGTTTGAGGCTCTGTTATTGTGGTGAGGGTTGATGAGTGAGTTCTCTGGTTTGAGGCTCTGTTATTGTGGTGAGGGTTGATGAGGGACGTGAGTTCTCTGGTTTGAGGCTCTGTTATTGTGGTGAGGGTTGATGAGGGAAGTGAGTTCTCTGGTTTGAGGCTCTGTTATTGTGGTGAGGGTTGATGAGTTCTCTGGGGCTCAGTGAGTTCTCTGGTTTGAGGCTCTGTTATTGTGGTGAGGGTTGATGATGAGTTCTCTGGTTTGGGCTCAGTGAGTTCTCTGGTTTGAGGCTCTGTTATTGTGGTGAGGGTTGATGAGGGCAGTGAGTTCTCTGGTTTGAGGCTCTGTTATTGTGGTGAGGGTTGATGAGGGTTGCAGTGAGTTCTCTGGTTTGAGGCTCTGTTATTGTGGTGAGGGTTGATGAGGGCTCTGTTATTGTGGTGAGTGAGTTCTCTGGTTTGAGGCTCTGTTATTGTGGTGAGGGTTGATGAGGGAGTTCTCTGGTGAGTTCTCTGGTTTGAGGCTCTGTTATTGTGGTGAGGGTTGATTGTTCTCTGGTTTGAGGCTCTGGTTGATGAGGGAGTGAGTTCTCTGGTTTGAGGCTCTGTTATTGTGGTGAGGGTTGATGAGGGACGTGAGTTCTCTGGTTTGAGGCTCTGTTATTGTGGTGAGGGTTGATGAGGGCAGTGAGTTCTCTGGTTTGAGGCTCTGTTATTGTGGTGAGGGTTGATGAGGGCAGTGAGTTCTCTGGTTTGAGGCTCTGTTATTGTGGTGAGGGTTGATGAGGGACGTGAGTTCTCTGGTTTGAGGCTCTGTTATTGTGGTGAGGGTTGATGAGGGCAGTGAGTTCTCTGGTTTGAGGCTCTGTGAGGGTTGATGATTGTGGTGAGGGTTGATGAGGGGAGTTCTCTGGTTTGAGGCTCTGTTATTGTGGTGAGGGTTGATGAGGGCAGTGAGTTCTCTGGTTTGAGGCTCTGTTATTGTTAGGGTTGTGGTGAGGGTCTGATTGTGGTGAGGGTTGATGAGGGAAGTGAGTTCTCTGGTTTGAGGCTCTGTTATTGTGGTGAGGGTTGATGAGGGACGTGAGTTCTCTGGTTTGAGGCTCTGTTATTGTGGTGAGGGTGATGATGAGTTCTCTGGGGGCTCTGTTATTGTGGTGAGGGTTGATGAGGGAAGTGAGTTCTCTGGTTTGAGGCTCTGTTATTGTGGTGAGGGTTGATGAGGGACGTGAGTTCTCTGGTTTGAGGCTCTGTTATTGTGGTGAGGGTTGATGAGGGATGTGAGTTCTCTGGTTTGAGGCTCTGTTATTGTGGTGAGGGTTGATGAGGGCAGTGAGTTCTCTGGTTTGAGGCTCTGTTATTGTGGTGAGGGTTGATGAGGGCAGTGAGTTCTCTGGTTTGAGGCTCTGTAATTGTGGTGAGGGTTGATGAGGGACGTGAGTTCTCTGGTTTGAGGCTCTGTTATTGTGGTGGGGTATTAATGGCAGATATGTTTAATTCTCTGGCTTTGGTTTTCCTCTAGGTTCTGTGAGTCCCCCACCAGTGACTTAGAGATGAGGAACGGCCGGGGCCGGGGGAAGAGGATGAGGCCTAACGGAAACACACCCGTCAACGAGAACAGCAACTCGTCGGACAACAAGGGAAGCGGCACCAGCAAGACGCGCGCCGCCAACAGCAGCAGCAAGAGCCGGCGGGGCACGCCGCCCAACAGCAACGCAGAAGACGTCAAAGCCAGCCCTTCGTCGGCTAACAAGCGCAAGAACAAGCCCGCCTCAGACATGGAGCCCAACTCCAGCTCGGAGGACACCAAGGGCAGCAAACGCATGCGCACCAACTCCAACAGCGGCCCTGGAGGAGTGCCCCAGCCGCCTCACATCGTCCTCCCTGGCAAACCCAGCATAAAGATGGAGTCACTGCCCCCACAGCAACTCGACCGCAACTGCCCTTCGCCGGTGCTCATTGACTGCCCACACCCCAACTGCAACAAGAAGTACAAGCACATTAATGGCCTCAAGTACCACCAGGCCCGTGCCCACAATGATGATGACATCAAGCTGGACATGGACGGGGACAGTGAGTACGGGGAGGACTCTACGCTCCACCCCGATCCGAGCAGCTGCAATGGGGCCTCCATCTCTCAAAAGGGCTGCTTGTCACCGGCTCGCTCAGTCACGCCCAAGGGTAGGGGCTTTGAGGCTCAGACTCCGTCGCCCTCCTCGGGTAAGTTTGGCTCCAAGCAGGGTAAAAAGAAGCCCTGCGAGGTCGATCTAGAGGCAGGGGGCATGCCCATGGATGGCTGTGAGGACGGGCCCTGCCTAACGGACGAGGCCAGCAACGACGGCGTGGACGACAAAAAGGACAAAGCCAAGAAGACGGGTAGCGGCTCCAAGGCAGACAAGCTGGCCCAGAAGGGCATGAAGTTAACGCGGCCCATCCCCCCGACCATACCACCTCAGCAGCTCTACTCGGCAGGCGGCTTCCCTGCGGCTAGCCCTGGCTCCACCCCTGCCATTAGTTCAGCAGTTCAGTCTATCCCCAAGAGCCCGCAGCTGAAAGCCATCCAGCCCAAGCCCTCGGCCCTGGGAGATCCCTCGTCTGTGAACCCAGCGCTGAGCGGCTCCAAGGACAAGAAGAAGAAAGACAAGAAGAAGAAGGAGGCAGGAAAGGAGGGAGATAGCCCCAAAGGGAAAGGGGGAAAGCCAGAGGAAGGCAAGAGCCCGTACTCTGAATCTTCGGACCCGGGGAGCAAAGGCGACGGGCTGCTGAACGGCTCATCAGACCCCCACCAGAGCCGGCTGGCCAGCATCAAGGCCGAGGCGGACAAGATCTACAGCTTCACCGACAACGCTCCCAGTCCCTCAATCGGTGTGGCCAGCAGGATAGAGGCTGGAGGCATGGCCCAGCCCCTCACCCCAATCCATGTGGTCACACAGAATGGAGCCGACAACTCCTCGGTGAAGACCAACAGCCCGGCCTACTCTGACATCTCAGACGCGGGCGAGGATGGCGAGGGCCGGGTGGAGGGCGTCAAGGGAGTCAAGTCCGAGGAGCAGGCCACCCGAGAGGGGGCCAAGAAGTCCCTGTTCCCTGCCCAAACAGCCAGCAAGGAGTCCCCCTACTATCCCGGCTACGAAAATTATTACTCCCCAAACTACGCCAACCCTAACCCTAGCCCGGGGGTGTCGGCCACTGGGGGCACACAACAGGAGGGGGCCCAGGTCAAGGTGAAAAAAGAGGAGCAGGAGGAGCGTAAGGTCAAGCAGGAGCAGCAGGAGGAGCGTAAGGTCCAGCAGGAGGAGCGTAAGCCCGAGATAGGTACCTCTGGACCGGGGCAACAGCAGCAGCAACAGGCCTCGGTCATCCAGCAGCGCTCCAACATGTATATGCAGCCTCTCTACTACAACCAGTATGCCTACGTTCCCCCGTACGCCTACCACCCGGACCAGGCCTACCACAACCACCTGCTGAATACCAACCCGGCCTACCGGCAGCAGTACGATGAGCGGCAGAGGCAGGTGGTAGCCGAGCAGCACCGCGCCGCAGAGAAGAAATCAGACGCTGCTGGAAAGGAGCGAGAGCGAGAGGGCTCCTCAGGGAAGGAGAGGGGTGAAGAATGGAAGCAGAAGGCTTTGGTGCCCCCCACCCTGTCCAAGGCTCCCAGTGTCACAGACCTGGGAAAAGGCGGGCCGCCCCAGGGCAAGCCGCCCAAAGAGCCCTCGTCCTCCTCGGAGCAGACCAAGTCATCGGTCATCATGCCCAAGGGGGAGGACGCCAAGGCGCCGGCCCAGCAGGCTGAGGGGCTGAAGATGAAGCTGAGTGAAGGAGGGCACCACGGGAAGGGGGATGAACCCAAGGCGGGCATGGAGTCCGGCAGGCCCTCGGCCATGGAACAGGCCATGTGGTACAGACAGGTAACCTAACACGGTTGTGTTTGAATCGGCTGATTGTGATTGGATGTTAGACAAATGTATGTCAAATGATCACGATAAAACTGAGTAGAAGTGCATGCTGGTTTGTGTATTCTGGGAAATGTTTAAGTGAAGGTTAATTTTTGTAGGACAGAACTGATGAGATGTCTGTAATAAGATGTTTTGTGTTGTTTTCAGGAGCCTGACTCGCGGCTGTGGCCTTACCTCTACCCCAGCAAATACCCTGAGGCCCAGAAACCACAGGACGTGGAGCGCCACAGGGAAAGAGACAGAGACCGAGGAGAGCGGGACAGAGACCGAAAGGGCAAGGAGGGCAGGGACGAGAGAGCTCGGCCCAAAGACCCCACTCCGAAGGAGGAGAGCAAAGAGGGGGTTGAGCCCCGGTTGTCTTTGGCCTTGGAGGAACACCGGGGGGTGGGAAAGGACCCAAGGGCCACCGCTGGCCACATGCAGTTCTCCTCTCCCATGGCCCAGCACCAAGGCTACATGCCTTACATGCATGGAGCCTACGCCTACGGCCAGGGCTATGACCCCAGCCACCCGGGCTACCGTGGGATGCCATCAGTCATGATGCAGAACTACCCTGGTAAGAGTTAATGCCACTGCTAACAGGATACAGCCTTATTCTAAAATGGATTTGTTGGCTTTTTTTCCATCATCAATCTGCACACAATACCCCATAATGACAAAGCGAAAACAGGTTATTTAGAATTTTTGACAAATGTTTTCAAAATAAAAAACAAGTATCTTATTTATAGAAGTATTTCTGAATGCACTGTACATATAGCTATGCCGTTGGATTGTTCAAATCTGTATTATGATGATGTACAAAATTGAAAAGATAATAAAATAATGAATGAACACTGATATGCATTCATTTTCATGTTTGTTTGATTGTAAATGGGAACACTTAATGACTCTGGTGTCATGGTGTATAACGTCCTCTCTCACCGACAGGGTCCTACTACTCATTCTCCCCCTATGGCAGTAAGATGGGGCCGGGCGAGGAAGGCGGCGAGAAGGCGGCGCGAGCCAGCCCCACGGTCAGTGTCAAGTCGTCCTCCGAGGCCAAGGCCCTGGACATCCTTCAGCAGCACGCCAGCCAGTACAAGAGCAAGTCGCCCACGGTCGGCGACAAGACCTCGCATGAAAGGGAACGGGAGCGTGCTGTGGCCGAGCGCGAGCGAGACTTGGACCGGCCGCGTTCCTCTCCCTCACAGCGCATCATGCCTTCCCATCACCACCTGGGCTACCCGCTGCTCTCGGGGCAGTACGACCTGTCCTACGCCACAGGTAAGTGATGGCTGGATGCCCGCCTACAAACAAGCTCAAGCACCAGAACACATCTCGGCCTACAGCGTTGGCTAGCTGCTCAAATAGAACGCGCAAGGACACATCTCGGCCTACAGCATTGGCTAGCCACTCAAATAGAACGTGCAACGACACATCTCGGCCTTCAGCGTTGGCTAGCTGCTCAAATAGAACGTGCAACGACACATCTTGGCCTACAGCGTTGGCTAGCATCTCAAATAGAACGCGCAAGGACACATCTCGGCCTTCAGCGTTGGCTAGCTACTCAAATAGAACGCGCAAGGACACATCTCGGCCTTCAGCGTTGGCTAGCTACTCAAATAGAACGCGCAACGACACATCTCGGCCTACAGCGTTGGCTAGCTACTCAAATAGAACGCGCAAGGACACATCTCGGCCTTCAGCGTTGGCTAGCTACTCAAAAAGAACGCGCAACGACACATCTTGGCCTACAGCGTTGGCTAGCTACTCAAATAGAACGCGCAACGACACATCTCGGCCTACAGCGTTGGCTAGCTGCTCAAATAGAACACGCAAGGACACATCTCGGCCTACAGCATTGGCTAGCTGCTCAAATAGAACACGCAAGGACACATCTCGGCCTACAGCGTTGGCTAGCTACTCAAATAGAACGCGCAACGACACATCTTGGCCTACAGCGTTGGCTAGCATCTCAAATAGAACGCGCAAGGACACATCTCGGCCTACAGCGTTGGCTAGCTGCTCAAATAGAACGTGCAAGGACACATCTCGGCCTTCAGCGTTGGCTAGCTGCTCAAATAGAACGCGCAACGATACATCTCGGCCTACAGCGTTGGCTAGCTGCTCAAATAGAACGCGCAAGGACACATCTCGGCCTACAGCGTTGGCTAGCTACTCAAATAGAACACTTTTATATGGCAATCACCTAACTGTGAAATGATATAACTTTGTAAGACCTTTTTCTCCCACCTAAGGTATTACAGAAAAGAAAACATTAACAAAATATCATCCGTAACTTTGGTGTATTGACTAAATCTGGAGTTATGAGTATATGGAGGTGTATCTAACTAGTGGCTCATCCTTCACAGGTCTCTCTTCATCAGCCATAGTTGCCAGTCAACAAGCCTCCTCCCCCTCCATGTACCCCCCTGCACGGAGATGAGAAGGGTAAGGAGGAACCAGATCCTCCAACAAATGGACAAACTGACACTGCTTACACACACACGCACGCACACACACACACGTTTCTTCCTGATGTTTAAACATGCTCTTTGATCCAGAATAGTGTCAATTATAGCTACACTAAATGGCTACACCACAACAGTATGTGGACACCCGCTCGTCAAACATCTCAATTCAAAATCGAGGGCATTAACATGGATTTGGTCCCACCTTTGCTGCTATAACAGCCTCCACTCTTCTGGGAAGGCTTTCCACTAGATATTGGAACATTCCTGTGGGGACTTGCTTCCATTCAGCCACAAGAGCATTGTGAGGTCGGGCACTGATGTTGGGTGATTAGGCCTGACTCTCGTTACAATTAATTACAAAGGTGTTCGATGGGGTTGAGGTAAGGGCTCTGTGCAGCCCAGTCAAGTTCTTAGGCTTGTGTGCGGCTGCCTGGCCACGGAAACCACAGGAAGTCGGTGGTACCTTTTTGATGGGGAGAACTGGCTCGTGGTAATGGCTGGAGCGCATCAAAACACATGGTTTCCATGGTTTCCAGGTGTTTGATGCCATTCCATTTGCTCTGTCCCTCCCCTCAGCAGCCTCGTGATGGAAACCCATTTCATGAAGCTCCCGAGGAACAGTTCTTGTGCTGATGTTGCTTCGGAGGCTGTTTGGAACTCGGCAGTGAGTGTTGCAACAGCACTTACAGTTAACAGGGGCAGCTCTAGCAGAGCAGAAATCTGATGAACTGACTAGTTGGAAAGATGGCATCCTATGACGTTGCCACGTTGAAAGTCACTGAGCTCCTCACTAAGGCCATTCTACTGCCAATGTTTGTCTATGCAGATTGCATGGCTGTGTGCTCAATTGTATGCACCTGTCTGTAAAGGGTGTGGCTGAAATAGCCGAATGCACTAATTTGAAGGGGTGTCCACATACTTTTGACCATGTAGTGTATCTCTTTGATAAATGCTTCTGTCTGACTGTCGAGAAGGATTTCTGGTTGTTTGATGAAACTGCAGTCTATGATGCCCTCTGCTGGACAAAATATGATCTAACATCAACTACATTTCATTGAAAGTGTCAGTGTTATACAGTATGTGTGATTATCTGTAGGGCTGAACTACAATGTAAGTTTACAGGCCAATCATCTTGTTGAATGTGGATGTTAAATTCATTGCTGTCATATAACTCTCCCCGTCTGTTTTTTTCCCCCCACAGGGAGACCTGATTGGCTGACCTCGACCTTGCTTGGAGCCATGTGACTGGATCACACGAAGAAGCCTGCTGCAGAGCTCATTTTAAGACATCAGTTCAATGGTGTTTGGTGTGTTTTTTTAAGTTTCTGCCTGGTTGTTCCGGCTGTTCTGCTTCCTCCTCCCTCCGCTAGTGGGATGGCCACCCTACGGCAAGGCTTCCCGTGGCTGGGTTGAGGGCTCGCCGAGCCCCCTCTGGCCGGCCAGTCACTCACGTGATGGACTAAAAGGTCTGAGGCCTGACGAGGCTGACGCGTTCTGATGGAGTGAGGCCTTATCACACGGACGGCCATATTGGAAGTGGAGGGTGCAGGTGGGAGAGGGGGTCGATCAGAAATCACTACATAGAGATATGGACCTATAGGACCGATGGCTCACCCTGAGACTTAGAGTAATGGGTTGCAGCTTGTCTTCTGGGTTGTTTCATTCATCCACCAAACTACCCACTGACCCGGAGGACATTTTGAGACATTCATTGCAATGGACCCATTTTTTTTCATTCTGGTTTTATTTTGGTTTTGGGGGGGGTTGTTGTTTGGGCCAGAGGAGGTGTGACTGAAAGGGGAGCGACTGGTTTTCGTTGTCTCCATCCCTCTCCACCACTCTGGGCTTTCTATGCAAGCCGAAGCTGCTCTTCTCCTTAATACTGACAGAGACAGCCCTCCTCTTCCTCTGTTCAGTTTCAGGAGGAGAAACATTCAAGTTCACGCTCTGTTGAATCTGTAGTTGTTTGTGTGAAAAGTTATCAATCGCCTACTTGAGTTCTTTCAGAGAGTCAAACTATCCGTGTTTGTTTTGTTGCTTTTTATTTGTACAAGGCTTTTTATTTTTGTGCGTCGTTCGTTCCACAGCATTAGTCTCGTCACTATTCATGTTTTTGTATTATTTTAGCAGTTTATTTGAATTATTTTTTTTCTCTTTGTGTCTTGTTGGCTTGATGACCATGTTTCACTCTCACTCTCACCCAGTGGTAAAACAAACTCTTTTGGCTGTTTGTCCCTGTGTTGAACGCTACTGGCCTTTCTGTAGTGGCGGTGACAGCTGTCTCCTGGTTTCCTTTCCCAAAGGGTCATCCAGTTTACAAAGTAGCTCCAATGCATCTGCTCCAGCTCCCAGCTGCTCAGCAAGGGCCCGGGCTTAAAGGGAGAGGACATATTTGTGCCTGGAGGTACTTTGGCTCAGAGAGAAGAGGAACGGAGATGAGCAGGGATGTACCATCCTGGTGCTCTCCAAGCTGTGACCTGGCAGGTTGCACTAATCAGAGGAGCTGCCTGGACTCTTCAGATGCTGCCTCTAGTTGCATCCAGCCGTCCATCTTCACTGGGCACTGCAGAGGCTTGAGGGGGAGAGGGGTTCTCAGACAGGCAGGCAGGGAGGCGGACAGGCAGGCAGCCCAGGTCGTAAAGTGCACAAGGCTTTTGTTTTGTCTGTTTGTGCACACTGTCTGGGACCTACATGGCTATATGAGAACGGTCTGCAAGCCACAGTCTGGCTGTCACTGCTGCTAGTCTCTCACCGAACTGCATCATGGGTTATCTGCAGTCCTCCCTCATCAATGGACATGTAAGAACACAAAGGGGAAACTCTCTAGAGCTGTCAGAGGATGCTCAGTAGATATGACTGCACTCACTCTCCCTCTGTTCTGGCCTGTAGTGATGGAGGGACGAGCAGCTCTCTCCCTCTGTTCTGGCCTGTAGTGATGGAGGGACGGGCAGCTCTCTCCCTCTGTTCTGGCCTGTAGTGATGGAGAGACGGGCAGCTCTCTCCCTCTGTTCTGGCCTGTAGTGATGGAGGGACGGGCAGCTCTCTCCCTCTGTTCTGGCCTGTAGTGATGGAGGGACGGGCAGCTCTCTCCCTCTGTTCTGGCCTGTAGTGATGGAGGGACGGGCAGCTCTCTCCTGTAATATTTATTCTAGGACTTCTAGTTGTGGAGTCCTGTGTTACTGGGAGTTGGCACATTCCCCTGCTAATTTTTTGGTGAATGAGCGCAATTGCAAAATGGAGTCTCTCCTGCAGGCCCACCTCCTCTCACCTCCCTCTCCTTTCCAACTATCTCTGTCTGTCTGTGTGTGGCTGCATGGTGTAAACATTAGCCCCGCACAATGTCCCTCCTAGTGGATCAAGTCAGATGCACATTTGCTTTGGGACATTGTTCCCATCTCTGCCCTCTCACTGTGGTTTCTGTTTATAGTGTAGTTTTTCAACGGTTGTTGGATGCTATTGGAAAATGTCCTACGCTTTCTGTCTTGTTAGCCCCCCCCCCTTTCCGTTGTTGATATAATATGATAAACTGTGGAGTCCACCCCTTCAGTAGCCTCTGTTGTTATTAACCCCTCCACCAGTAGCCTGTATCCCCACTCTTGAAGCCCATGATGCCATTTTAGTCCCCTCGTCGCACACGTTCCCAAGCCGCCTCGACCTCAAGGAAAACAAGTCACATTTCAACCTTGTCATTTTAACCCTCACTCATGTGTTGCTCTTGTTTTTGTTTGTTTTTGGTTCCATGAGATACTGCTCCTGAATGCTTTGTATTGCTATTACCACCTGCCGGGATAGACAAAGGTTGAGGGCCGAGCAGCTGTCACAGAGGAGTGATAGAGAGGTAGAACTCAGCAGATTCTCCCACCGCGTCCACTCTTCTCCTGCTAATGATCCCCATTAATCCTGCCGCAGCCGCACAGCGCCCACTCAACCGCTGTAAATCTGATTCGCCGTGATGCTTTCCTTGCCCTTCATGGATCTGGCGTGCTTGAGAGAGCAGCACAGGAAATCTGAACTAATAAATTCAATTTTTTTTTTGTGTGCGTGTGTGTTTTATACATAAATGTGATTGTGGCGAAGCCAATGGGAATGACACGTTTGTTGTGGCAGCGGCGGTGACACAGACCTCAAAGCCACCAAAGTGGCGTTTCATTCACCAAGAGATCAGGCGAACGCTATCGTGAACAATAAAATAGGCCGTGCTCAGAGCACTGCCCCCCGTGAGAGTCCATTCACTCCAGTGATACTCCAATAGTTCTCCTAATCAGACACGTTCCAGCTGAATTACCCTGCTAAACACTAAACATAAGAGGCCTGTAAGGATCCATAATGATCCAGTCACTACAGAAAGGGGATCTCCATTCAAGTCAATGTTCAATGACGTCTGGAACGCCATTCTATTGCTTCTATTTCTATGGTAGGCTTTGGCTCTGTCCTGTAGTGAAGTCAGTTCATATGGTACTGTTGTATGAATGTTGTTGACAGGTGACCTGGTGGATAAGCCCTACTCTCACCACAATACTGTTGATGCTCAGCCTGATTGGATGCTGGCACAGATTATCCCCCCCCCTCCTCCCTGTCCTTTTCTCTGAAGTAGAGGGTTTAGGTTTTGTTTGGAAATATGTCTTGTCATACAATGGGAGAAGAGCCCGTGTTTAAAAAAAAAAAATGCTTTTAACACGTTCTGTATAGAGTGAGATGGGAGGTGAGGTCAGAACCAGATTATATATTAATAGTCATTTAACGGGTCTGTTAAACCAGAACCTCTGCCGGTGAAAAATGTTTTTATTTTAATTTTAAATGATACGCGGAAAAAAGTGCTTGATACATTTTTGGGGAGGATCGAGTTTTGGGGATTTTTTAAGTTTTTTTTTAATACAGACAGAGATATTAGCTAATGATCATACTCCCACGGCAGCCGTTGTTGAGGTGTTGTCTCATTGTGCTTGGGTGGTCTGTCATTCCTTGTGTTACTCACGCCGCGGGAGGACAATGTTCTTGTGGGATTTCCTTTTCCTGTTTCTTTATTCATAACTCCGCCCCCTAAACCCACGCCCCCTAAACCCACGCCCCCAGAGCAGTGGCTCAGTATCAGTCATCGGTACTTGAGAGAAAGATGTTTACAGCTTTTTTTTATTGCTATGTTTTGTTTTGGTTCATCCCCCTCTTTGCCCCTCCCCCTTTCCCCCCCAAGGGTTTCTCTCTTATGTAAAGTGTACATTGCCACATGTCTTTTTTTATACAATGCTGTAACTTGCCTTTGTACATTTAGGCGAAAAAATAAATCTTTTTATGAGACAATCACTCCTGTCCCATCTGTCTTTTATTTTTCCACAGGGAAGGAAAGGGCATGGATCACAATAGGTGTTGTTATTAGGAAACCCTTAAGTTAATGCATATGATACAGGTTAATGATGAGCATGATACAGGTTAATGATGAGCATGATACAGGTTAATGATGAGCATGATACAGGTTAATGATGAGCATGATACAGGTTAATGATGAGCATGATACAGGTTAATGATGAGAATGATACAGGTTAACGATGAGCATGATACAGGTTAATGATGAGCATGATACAGGTTAATGATGAGCATGATACAGGTTAATGATGAGAATGATACAGGTTAACGATGAGCATGATACAGGTTAACGATGAGAATGATACAGGTTAATGATGAGCATGATACAGGTTAATGATGAGCATGATACAGGTTAATGATGAGAATGATACAGGTTAACGATGAGCATGATACAGGTTAACGATGAGAATGATACAGGTTAATGATGAGCATGATACAGGTTAATGATGAGCATGATACAGGTTAATGATGAGAATGATACAGGTTAATGATGAGCATGATACAGGTTAATGATGAGAATGATACAGGTTAATGATGAGCATGATACAGGTTAATGATGAGCATGATACAGGTTAACGATGAGCATGATACAGGTTAATGATGAGCATGATACAGGTTAATGATGAGCATGATACAGGTTAATGATGAGCATGATACAGGTTAATGATGAGCATGATACAGGTTAATGATGAGCATGATACAGGTTAATGATGAGCATAATACAGGTTAACGATGAGCATGATACACGTTAACGATGAGCATGATACAGGTTAACGATGAGAATGATACAGGTTAATGATGAGCATGATACAGGTTAATGATGAGCATGATACACGTTAACGATGAGCATGATACAGGTTAACGATGAGCATGATACAGGTTAATGATGAGCATGATACAGGTTAATGATGAGCATGATACAGGTTAATGATGAGCATGATACGGGTTTATTGTGTCAACGTGATACGGGTTTATTGCGTCAACGTGATACGGGTTCATTGTGTCAACATGATACGGGTTTATTGTGTCAACATGATACGGGTTTATTACGTCAACATGATATGGGTTTATTGCGTCAACGTGATACGGGTTTATTGCGTCAACATGATACGGGTTTATTGTGTCAACGTGATACGGGTTTATTGTGTCAACGTGATACGGGTTTATTGCGTCAATGTGATACGGGTTTATTGCGTCAATGTGATACGGGTTTATTACGTCAACGTGATACGGGTTTATTACGTCAACATGATACGGGTTTATTGCGTCAACGTGATACGGGTTTATTACGTCAACATGATACGGGTTTATTACGTCAACATGATACGGGTTTATTACGTCAACATGATACGGGTTTATTACGTCAACATGATACGGGTTTATTACGTCAACATGATACGGGTTTATTACGTCAACATGATACGGGTTTATTGCGTCAACATGATATGGGTTTATTACGTCAACGTGATACGGGTTTATTGCGTCAACGTGATACGGGTTTATTGCGTCAACATTCTGGTACTTACTTGCAGAATTTTTGGTTAAAATTCATTGAAAGACTGATTTGATATAGTTCAAATGGTTCACCAAATACAAACAAATTCAATATACACTTCCTAACTAGAGGCACACGCATACACTTAGAGCATTACAATCATTGTAATAAGCTGTAATAACTCACAAGTAGTTATAACATCCTCATAATATATCACTGTGATGCATTATAATACCAAAGTGCATCATCAGGGCTGGACCTAGTCACTAAGCGACGTAATTATAAAAGTCAATCAGGGTCTCTACTTAACGTTGAGAGTTAGAATAGTAGAATATACATGGTGCAATTTCTACATTTGGTTGTACATCAGCAGATTTACCTCTTATGTCAGTCTGTAACCATGTTTCCCTCACGTCAGTCTGTAACCATGTTTCCCTCACGTCAGTCTGTAACCATGTTTCCCTCATGTCAGTCTGTAACCATGTTTCTCTCTCATGTCAGTCTGTAACCATGTTTCCCTCTCATATCAGTCTGTAACCATGTTTCCCTCTCATGTCAGTCTGTAACCATGTTTTCCTCATGTCAGTCTGTAACCATGTTTCCCTCATGTCAGTCTGTAACCATGTTTCCCTCACATCAGTCTGTAACCATGTTTCCCTCATGTCAGTCTGTAACCATGTTTCCCTCACGTCAGTCTGTAACCGTGTTTCCCTCACGTCAGTCTGTAACCATGTTTCCCTCTCATGTCAGTCTGTAACCATGTTTCCCTCTCATATCAGTCTGTAACCATGTTTCCCTCTCATGTCAGTCTGTAACCGTGTTTCCCTCTCATGTCAGTCTGTAACCGTGTTTCCCTCTCATATCAGTCTGTAACCATGTTTCCCTCATGTCAGTCTGTAACCATGTTTCCCTCACGTCAGTCTGTAACCATGTTTCCCTCACGTCAGTCTGTAACCATGTTTCCCTCACGTCAGTCTGTAACCGTGTTTCCCTCTCATGTCAGTCTGTAACCGTGTTTCCCTCTCATGTCAGTCTGTAACCGTGTTTCCCTCTCATGTCAGTCTGTAACCGTGTTTCCCTCTCATATCAGTCTGTAACCATGTTTCCCTCATGTCAGTCTGTAACCATGTTTCCCTCATGTCAGTCTGTAACCATGTTTCCCTCACGTCAGTCTGTAACCATGTTTCCCTCACGTCAGTCTGTAACCATGTTTCCCTCACGTCAGTCTGTAACCATGTTTCCCTCACGTCAGTCTGTAACCATGTTTCCCTCATGTCAGTCTGTAACCATGTTTCCCTCACATCAGTCTGTAACCATGTTTCCCTCACGTCAGTCTGTAACCATGTTTCCCTCACGTCAGTCTGTAACCATGTTTCCCTCACGTCAGTCTGTAACCATGTTTCCCTCTCATGTCAGTCTGTAACCATGTTTCCCTCTCATGTCAGTCTGTAACCATGTTTCCCTCATGTCAGTCTGTAACCATGTTTCCCTCACGTCAGTCTGTAACCATGTTTCCCTCACGTCAGTCTGTAACCATGTTTCCCTCACGTCAGTCTGTAACCATGTTTCCCTCTCATGTCAGTCTGTAACCATGTTTCCCTCTCATGTCAGTCTGTAACCATGTTTCCCTCTCATGTCAGTCTGTAACCATGTTTCCCTCTCATGTCAGTCTGTAACCATGTTTCCCTCACGTCAGTCTGTAACCATGTTTCCCTCGTATGTCAGTCTGTAACCATGTTTCCCTCACATCAGTCTGTAACCATGTTTCCCTCTCATGTCAGTCTGTAACCATGTTTCCCTCTCATGTCAGTCTGTAACCATGTTTCCCTCTCATGTCAGTCTGTAACCATGTTTCCCTCTCATGTCAGTCTGTAACCATGTTTCCCTCATGTCAATCTGTAACCATGTTTCCCTCTCATGTCAGTCTATAACCACGTTTCCCTCTCATGTCAGTCTTTAACCATGTTTCCCTCTCATGTCAGTCTGTAACCATGTTTCCCTCTCATGTCAGTCTGTAACCATGTTTCCCTCTCACGTCAGTCTGTAACCATGTTTCCCTCTCACGTCAGTCTGTAACCATGTTTCCCTCTCACGTCAGTCTGTAACCATGTTTCCCTCTCACGTCAGTCTGTAACCATGTTTCCCTCTCACGTCAGTCTGTAACCATGTTTCCCTCTCACGTCAGTCTGTAACCATGTTTCCCTCTCACGTCAGTCTGTAACCATGTTTCCCTCACGTCAGTCTGTAACCATGTTTCCCTCTCATGTCAGTCTGTAACCATGTTTCCCTCTCATGTCAGTCTGTAACCATGTTTCCCTCACGTCAGTCTGTAACCATGTTTCCCTCGTATGTCAGTCTGTAACCATGTTTCCCTCGTATGTCAGTCTGTAACCATGTTTCCCTCTCATGTCAGTCTGTAACCATGTTTCCCTCTCATGTCAGTCTGTAACCATGTTTCCCTCATGTCAGTCTGTAACCATGTTTCCCTCTCATGTCAGTCTGTAACCATGTTTCCCTCTCATGTCAGTCTGTAACCACGTTTCCCTCTCATGTCAGTCTGTAACCATGTTTCCCTCTCATGTCAGTCTGTAACCATGTTTCCCTCTCATGTCAGTCTGTAACCATGTTTCCCTCTCATGTCAGTCTGTAACCATGTTTCCCTCTCACGTCAGTCTGTAACCATGTTTCCCTCTCACGTCAGTCTGTAACCATGTTTCCCTCTCACGTCAGTCTGTAACCATGTTTCCCTCTCACGTCAGTCTGTAACCATGTTTCCTCTCACGTCAGTCTGTAACCATGTTTCCCTCTCACGTCAGTCTGTAACCATGTTTCCCTCTCACGTCAGTCTGTAACCATGTTTCCCTCTCACGTCAGTCTGTAACCATGTTTCCCTCACGTCAGTCTGTAACCATGTTTCCCTCTCACGTCAGTCTGTAACCATGTTTCCCTCTCACGTCAGTCTGTAACCATGTTTCCCTCTCACGTCAGTCTGTAACCATGTTTCCCTCTCACGTCAGTCTGTAACCATGTTTCCCTCTCACGTCAGTCTGTAACCATGTTTCCCTCACGTCAGTCTGTAACCATGTTTCCCTCTCATGTCAGTCTGTAACCATGTTTCCCTCACGTCAGTCTGTAACCATGTTTCCCTCACGTCAGTCTGTAACCATGTTTCCCTCGTATGTCAGTCTGTAACCGTGTTTCCGTTCATTTCATGCGGATGAATTTAAAAGACGTGACCAGGCTGATGGAAAAATGAAATTCCCGTACAATTTTATAAATGCGGACAGACAATTTGTTCGTTCGACATGGTGGAATAATTTTGTGCGAGAAATGGCGTTGTAAACACCTTTATGCTCAAATAATGATATAATAACCGTAGTGTCGAAGTAAATGTGGAGTCACGTGATGACATGTTGCGCTGTCCTCTCACTCCGACTCATCGGGAAAGAATACAGTTTATTAGGCTACAGATGAAATAAGTTATGATGAACTTCACAGGGGAGGTGAAAGAGCAAGGTGATGAGCTTGATGCTCCTTTCTAATAAATATCAATGGTCTTCTTCTGGTGACGTCATCAACGATACTTGACTGCCGTTTGACAAAAAACTATATCCTAATGTAGGTAGTCTAGCCGCACTGTATCGGCGAGCTGTTGGCTAGAGCGCATATCCAAAGACCCTGAGTGGCCACCAACAATTTATGGGTCATTCTTGGGCTGCGGTAAAAAATAAATAAACTTTTATTTTTTTTTACTAGAATAAATGCATTTTCTGAAAACCCCACAACATTAAGTACATATTAAACCCACAAGAAAACACATTTTCCGATATCGGGCATTAAAACCCTATTATTATTGGCAATTTGTTGTCTGATATGGACACCATTTATCTTCAACCCCGTCACAGACAATATGGAAGTTGTCTGAATATGATTATAAAAGATACTTGTTATAACAATCAACATTTACCTAATGCTCATGTGTCCCCCAAACCAATTCAATTATTATAAATATGAAATGTAGGTCAAATCGCAATGTTGCTTTATTAAACACTGAAATAGACACGTGTCAACGGGCTTATCATTTTAAATACAAATCCTTTCAATTCAGAATTGTAACATAAATCTAATCTTCTTCGGATTGTCCTTAAGATTTCACACTGAGCTCAGAAATCACTAAATTCATATTTATTAGTCTTTGCCATTTTATTTAACAAATATTGTCATGTGACAGGGTTGAGACCAGGGTGACAGGATGGAATACTGTAACAGGGTTGAGACAAGGGTGACAGGATTGAATACTGTAACGGGTTGAGACAAGGGTGACAGGATCGAATACTGTAACAGGGTTGAGACCAGGGTGACAGGATCGAATACTGTAACAGGGTTGAGACCAGGGTGACAGGATTGAATACTGTAACGGGGTTGAGACCAGGGTGACAGGATTGAATACTGTAACGGGGTTGAGACAAGGGTGACAGGATGGAATACTGTAACGGGGTTGAGACAAGGGTGACAGGATTGAATACTGTAACGGGGTTGACGAGACATCGGTTTGCGTATAAACTAGTTTAATATCAAAATCCCTCCAAGGTTTACCCCAAAACATTGCATTTCAAAGTTCCACGTGTCATCAAACTATAGGCCAATTTTCTAAGGGCATTTAGAATGGTAGAGCAGCTGTAACTACAGCAGTAGCTTCAGCAGGACGAGCCTTCTTCTCAGGTACACCATATTCAGATATCATAGTAACATGGCGGAAGTCATGGCAACATGTGGAGAATCGCAGGAAATTGTTGTAAAACTGCACATTTTTCTTTCCGCCTCATGGCAAAATAAGTAGATAATAAGTCAAACAAGTTAGAAAATTGCTAAATGTTCTTTGCGCCAAAATGTACTTTCAAACAAAGGTTCTCTCCACCTTCAAGAGGTGGGGGCACTAAAATGTTTTGCTTATGATGTGGTGGGGTGTCCCCGAACCAAATCTCAAGCAGGCCCTGTGCATAATGTATCATAGATCCTAATTGTTTGAAAATGACGTTATAATCGAATGCATACAATGTAATGTTGTGTTACCCCATGTATCCAATCGGGTGAGGATGCATCATGTGCAGCAGCATTCCATTAGTGGAAACCAAGACCGTTCTCAGGGCAAGCCTGATTGTAACTAAATACAGTATGTTTGAGTGGTGTTGGGGACAATTTTAGCTAACCCTACCATTTTCCTAGCCTTAAAGCTCTGGTATAAGGGCTCAGAGAGAATAACACAATCATCGCATCACAGAACACACATTTTTAAAAGAAATTCAGCAATTTAGCAAACGTACACAGCAAACAAGTTTCAGTCTTCGATGCGTAGCTGTTTGCATTGTAATCTTGAACCTATTTACC
Organism: Oncorhynchus masou masou; assembly: GCF_036934945.1. Lineage (NCBI taxonomy): Eukaryota > Metazoa > Chordata > Actinopteri > Salmoniformes > Salmonidae > Oncorhynchus > Oncorhynchus masou. The sequence goes on along the minus strand of NC_088226.1, from coordinate 67,450,159 downwards.
CTAAACCGTGTTAATTCTCCAAACATGGCACATTGATTATCCTAACCTGCTACGAAAAGTCACTAATGCTAGTCAAAACAGGCAGATATGCCCTAAGAACAGCGCGTTATGCATGATAGTCAGACCCTCTTTTTTTGTGACAGTGGCGTTTTGCTGCAGCAATTCTGACATTTTGCATGACTTCTGTCCAGCTGTGATTAGTTCATATTGCGAGCCCTCATTTTGTAATGCGTGATCAGACAATTTAATTTAATATAATAATATAATACCGTGATTTTTGCCGCGATTTGACGGTTTTATGCTGAAATAATGCGGTGATTGATTTACATTTGCAAGCTATCGCATAATATGCGGGAAATTGATGATTTTGCAGAACAACAAAAAAGGTGAAATCACAGAATCGTGGAGGGACTGTGTAGTGAGGGTATATTATCATGTTACTATTACGAGTTATGACGCACTATACGTGTCAAATACGTGTACAAGTAAATAAAACAAAGCATTGTAAATGCCCTAATAAAGCGTTATTTAAAATGTTACTTACATTCTGCTACTTTCATACATGTTTTACTTTACATTGTTGTTTAGTTAGGCACTGATACATTTGGTGATGCAGTATGCCACATTGGCCAGAGTGGGGCTCTGGCTTACCAGTTTCTGAGAGCTTGTTCAGCACAGCACCATAATGATGCCATTTGTTTCTCCACTCTCTCTGTGCATTCATTGCACGTTGGCCTAGTTTATAAAAGTGAGTTCAAGAATATGGGTCAGAGTGTGTTTTCTTAGTCTAGTTGGGGATTTGCCAATAGCCCAGCTGCAGGGTTCTTTTCAGCTTTTTGAGAAATCAGGTGACCAAGCCTAACTGGCTGGAAAAAAGCAGGTGACCAAGCCTGACTGGCTCAATATAAAAGCGCCATACAAACACTCCAGCCTTGCACACAGCGGTTTCTATGGAGACACGGTTGGAAGAAGGGAGCACTACCAGAATGAATGAGCTACACACTGAAGCGCACAGTCTCAAGAAAATGACTGTTCCTACCGGAGTCTTTGCCTCTGGCTGTATTGAGCGCAATGACGTTTTACTTACCAATTTATAGTTTTGTATTGGATTTGTCCTCCTGCGTAGGCTAATTGAGGTGGGTAAGTGTATGGATTAAACAAATTAAAAACGACTCCTTCCCAAAGACACATCAATAATGTCAAATCAAATGTGACAGATTAATTACAACCGGTGTTTTAACAGTGATGCCAATTTAGCAATTTTTGTTGCTAGATATAGCTCTAAATGACACTACAACGATTTTCTCTGTCACACACTCAGTCACAACACACGTGCCTGGCTGCAAAAGTGCATTGTGAGTGACATCAGCAGCAGGCCCTCAGCTCGTACACAGGCAGCAGCAGGCCCTCAGCTCGTACCCAGGCAGCAGCAGGCCCTCAGCTCGTGCCCAGGCAGCAGCAGGCCCTCAGCTCGTACACAGGCAGCAGCAGGCCCTCAGCTCGTACACAGGCAGCAGCAGGCCCTCAGCTCGTACACAGGCAGCAGCAGGCCAGCTGCAATTTCAGCAAATTGCTCATCATTGTTGGCTGACTGCAGCAGCAGTAGTATGCGGTCGACGAGACAACCCCAATGAATATAGTTGGTCACGAATGTTTGATCTTGAACAGAACTTACAACATCAATCAACATGTCTCAATCACAATTGTAGAGAAAAGAGTGGGAGTCGGTACCTGAATTGAAAGGGTTGCTGAAGCCAGTAATTGGGGATGATTGCCTGGCATACTGTGCGTACTGCAAATCAGATATGCCTATATTACCACAGTTGGTTAAGAAAGTGGATAACTGCAAAAGCGTAGAAGCTACTATGGCTATGGCCATTAACGGAGCATTGTTCGCTGCTAGCATGCCACCATTTAGGTCTGGCTTGCAGAGCTGCCTTTTCAGAGTCTGTGGCAGAAACAAACTTACAAATGGACCGTACCAAGTGCACAGAAATGATTAGGGGAGAACTGGCTCCTTATTTTCTCAAAAGGGTAACATCAGATGTGGGGGATGAGAAGTTCAGTCTCCTTTTGGATGAGTCCACTGATGTCAGTGTTTCAAAATACCTGGATTTGGTGATTTGGTATTTCAGTGCTAAAAAAATAACCATTGTGTCCACATTTCTCGGGCTGGTTGAATTGGAGAGGGGGGCGATCCCAGATCAATAGCAAAGGCAGTAGCTAAGTTTCTTCAGAAGTGTGACCTTAAAAACGAGAGTCTTCAGGGTATTGGCACTGATAGTGCGTCCGTGATGACTGGGATGCACAAGATTTTAAAGGAAGAATATGCATTGCCCAATTTGCTACTAATCCGCTGTGCGGGCCATTCTTTAATCCGTTGTCTATGCAGCATCCAAAGAAACCATCCCTAGGAGTGTTGAGTACTTAATCAGGGAAACCTACAACTGGTTTTCTATTTCCCCAAATTCTATTTCTCCATTAATTGTGGCCAGAAACGCCTGCAGATCACCAAAGTGTGTGCCACACGTTGGCTATCGATTGAGTCTGCGGTAACTCGTATATTGAGCCAGTGGGAAGAACTGAAGCTCCACTCTGAGTTGACCAAGGCCAGTGAGCATTGCTACATGGTGGATGTGCTCCACGCCACATACATGGACAAGACCAACTATGTCAACCTGACATTCTGGAAATCAATCCTGTCTGACGTACAAGTTGCAGTGAAGTTATTTGAGGGAGGAGCAAACAGATCCTGTCAAGTTTTTTGGACCATCTGGTACACCTCTTAACATCCAATTTGCAGCAGAGTAGTCAACCCTATGGCAACAATGGATGTCCTGAAAGATGCCATTGATGGACATCTCAGTCCATCACCATACCTTGGGTACCTTTTCGAGAGCACGGTGTACCAACTCAGTCTTGCGCCAGAGGACAAAAAGGTCATTCGGAGATGGTGCATCAACTACATTGTTGCTTTAAGCAAGGAGCTGCAAGCAAGGCTCCCAGACAACCTTGAAGCCTTGTGACACATGGCCTTGTTCAGTGTTAAGGAAACACTAAAGCACAATAAAGACACCACTGAAATGATTAAAGTAGCTGAGCTACTGAGGTACCAGCCTCAAAAAAGTGATAAAATTGTTTCCCAATGGAGAAACATCCATCTGTTTAGGTGGGACTCAACTGAAAATAAAGTCGGGTTTTGAAGTGAATAACTACACAGACTCTTCCGGGTCAAATCCTTATGAAGAACTGTGCAAAGCTGCACTCACTGCCCTCCTCGCCACACTCACATGCGTTCTTATAGGCACTTTAGTATTGCCAGCCTAATCTCGGGAGTTGATAGGCTTGAAGTCATAAACAGCGCTGTGCTTCAAACATTGCTAAAAGCTACTGGCAAACGCAGGAAAGTGTTGTTTGAATGAATGAATGAATGCTTACAAGCCTGCTGCTGCCTCCCACCGCTCAGTCAGACTGCTCTATCAAATATCAAATCAGACTTGATAATAATATAATAAACACAGAAATACAAACCTTTGGTCATTTATATGGTCAAATCCAGGAACAATTATTTCTAAAACAAAATGTTTATTCTTTCAGTGAAATACAGAACTGTTATGTATTTTATCTAACGGGTAATCCAGTCTAAATATTGCTGTTACATTACACAACCTTTAATGTTATGGTCATAATTATGGAAAATTCTGGAAAATTAATTATGGTCTTCACACAGTTCGCAACGAGCCAGGCCCAAACTTTTGCATATACCCTGACTCTACTTGCACTGAACACAAAAGAAGTGACACAATTTTCCTAGTTAATATTGCCTGCGAACCTGAATTTCTTTTAACTAAATATGCAGGTTTAAAAATATATACTTCTGTGTGTTGATTTTAAGAAATACATTGATGTTTATGGTTAGGTACATTTGTGCAACGATTGTGCTTTTTTCGCGAATGCGCTTTTGCTAAATCACCACCTGTTTGGCGAAGTTGAAGTAGGCTGTGATTCGATGATAAATTAACAGGCAACGCATTGATTATATGCAACGCAGGACAAGCTAGTTAACCTAGTAACATCATCAACCATGTGTAGTTAACTAGTGATTATGTTAAGATTGGTTGTTTTTTTATGATAAGTTTAATGCTAGCGAGCAACTTTCACGTAACAGGTGGTCAGCCTGCCACGCAGTTTCCTCATGGATTGCAATGTAATCGCCATAATCAGCTTCCAAAAAGTCTGATTTCTGATTGTTATGAAAACTTGAAATCGGCCCTAATTAATCGGCCATTCCGATTAAATCGGTCGACTTCTAGTCCGTAATAGTTTGCGAGCCCTGCCCAATCTGACGAGCGTCGTAGCCGGTGTAGTAGGATTCAATCTTATTCCTGTATTGGCGCGTTGCCTGTTTGATGGTTCGTTGGATGGCATAGCGGGATTTCTTATAAGCATCCGGGTTAGAGTCCTGCTCCTTTAGCTCAATGCAGATGTTGCCTGTAATCCATGGCTTCTGGTTGGGGTATGTACGTACGGTCACTGTGGGGACGACGTCCTCAGGGCACTTATTGATGTATCCAGTGACTGATGTGGTGTACTCCTCAATGCCACCAGGAAGAATCCCGGGAACATATTCCAGTCTGTGCTAGCAAAACAGTCCTGTAGCTTAGCAACCGCGTCATCTGACCACTTCCGTAATACGATTCCTTTTTTATGGTGGTTCCACTGTGTCTTCAGATCATAGGCGGGAAAGATGGAGTCAGGTTAAAATGCACATGATTGGAATTCAAGACAGCTCCTCACTCTTTCCTCCCATCTGACAACAGCCAACGTGAAGCACGTGGACTCCATACCCCCTTCTAATCAGGTGCTGGCTTCCTCCCCCCATCAGTTTTATTATGAAAGGCCCCTGTGTTCCACAACACAGTGCACATGCTTTTTAATATGGGAATGGACATTTTCTGTGTTCTTCGAATTGTGTAAGTCAATTTGCATGTTTTAATTGTCATAATTGAATGAACATGTCGGGTCTAGGGTTTAGCAAGAACCTCTCAGCCCACATAATGTATAATGCCGTAGGCTATCCATATTTGGACTAGGCCTATAGTGCCTAATATTATGTTGTTTAGCCAACATGATTCTGGATTTAAAAAAATGTATACACAAGATATGAATAATGAGCGCTCTCTGTACGAATGAATGTCAGTGATGTCCTTGGTGCAGGTCCTTGGACCGTAAAAGCCACAGTTAGTAGGACACACAAAACAACGCAGGAGGAACCAGGAATAAGCCACTACCCACTGCGCTCCTAGATGCTCGGCGCAACAAGTCAGCCAGCAGACAGACATTCCATGTGCTCAGTGCTCCTCTGCCTTCGTTTGGACAACTCCGACAACCGCTTCTCCTCTTCCAGTCTTGTCTACCTTTCCCCACGGACTTCTTTACTATCTAAGACGATGATGTGGACATTCGGCCGAATGTTGTCTTCTGTGAGTGCGCCGTGGAAATGATATACTCGACAGCATAGCTAACCGCAGCTTCCGCCACGGTAGGTGTTGTCCACGTCGAGACCACAGACATCGTCATTGAGCGGCAGATTGATTTCTGCTTTGCGTTCCTGGTACTGGATTTGCCCGTTGTTTTTGAAGAAAGACACGTTAATTGGAAATATGACAGACATGAGCTGACGATTAGGGAACAACTGATTCAAGTCGGACAGTAGCCTGACGTTATTATTGATTATGTTATTACATAACGATCATAAGGGACGCTATCAAAATAGGTGGAGACAGGTTGGTACTTGGTCATATAAATATGTTTTTTGAATTACATAATGAAAATCTTCAACACTCATGCAACTGTGCTGTGGAGTAGTCTATGCACTAATCCTATCCATTTATAACTATTTATCTTGGCCAGGTCGCAGTTGTAAATGAGAACTTGTTCTCAACTAGCCTACCTGGTTAAATAAATGTGAAATAAATTAAATTGTTACAAAGCAAACTAAAAACGTGAAAACTGCTAAGGCATTATTCTGTGCCAATTTGAACAGCTTATTCAGAATATTGAACAAGGTGTGGAGAGCGATATAGCGTTCCAGTGTGTTAACAATTACGACGTCACATCGACTGTACGGTTCTCACACGGTCGTGTCTCTTTCGGGGAATGGAAACGTATCACCCAGATTGTGACGTTCCACCTGTGGGTCTGCAAGTTATGTAGTTGGGGTATGAGGATTAGTTTACCTCACAGCACCTTTGTACATTTAGTGTCTTTCTGAAAAGTGACGACAGGCATGTTCTAATTATAAGACAGATCATCAGTTACAGACAGTGGTTAGTAAGGAGACACTACTATCCGACAGATCATCAGTTACAGACAGTGGTTAGTAAGGAGACACACTACTATCCGACAGATCATCAATTACAGACAGTGGTTAGTAAGGAGACACACTACTATCCGACAGATCATCAATTACAGACAGTGGTTAGTAAGGAGACACACTACTATCAGACAGATCATCAGTTACAGACAGTGGTTAGTAAGGAGACACACTACTATCAGAGAGATCATCAGTTACAGACAGTGGTTAGTAAGGAGACACTACTATAAGACAGATCATCAGTTACAGACAGTGGTTAGTAAGGAGACACTACTATCAGTCAGATCATCAGTTACAGACAGTGGTTAGTAAGGAGACACACTACTATCAGACAGATCATCAGTTACAGACAGTGGTTAGTAAGGAGACACACTACTATAAGACCGATCATCAGTTACAGACAGTGGTTAGTAAGGAGACACACTACTATAAGACAGATCATCAGTTACAGACAGTGGTTAGTAAGGAGACACACTACTATCCGACAGATCATCAGTTACAGACAGTGGTTAGTAAGGAGACACTACTATCAGGCAGATCATCAGTTACAGACAGTGGTTAGTAAGGAGACACTACTATCCGACAGATCATCAGTTACAGACAGTGGTTAGTAAGGAGACACACTACTATAAGACAGATCATCAGTTACAGACAGTGGTTAGTAAGGAGACACACTACTATAAGACAGATCATCAGTTACAGACAGTGGTTAGTAAGGAGACACACTACTATCAGACAGATCATCAGTTACAGACAGTGGTTAGTAAGGAGACACACTACTATCAGAGAGATCATCAGTTACAGACAGTGGTTAGTAAGGAGACACACTACTATCAGACAGATCATCAGTTACAGACAGTGGTTAGTAAGGAGACACTACTATAAGACAGATCATCAGTTACAGACAGTGGTTAGTAAGGAGACACACTACTATCAGACAGATCATCAGTTACAGACAGTGGTTAGTAAGGAGACACTACTATCAGACAGATCATCAGTTACAGACAGTGGTTAGTAAGGAGACACACTACTATCAGACAGATCATCAGTTACAGACAGTGGTTAGTAAGGAGACACACTACTATCAGACAGATCATCAGTTACAGACAGTGGTTAGTAAGGAGACACTACTATCAGACAGATCATCAGTTACATACAGTGGTTAGTAAGGAGACACTACTATCAGACAGATCATCAGTTACAGACAGTGGTTAGTAAGGAGACACACTACTATAAGACAGATCATCAGTTACAGACAGTGGTTAGTAAGGAGACACTACTATCAGACAGATCATCAGTTACAGACAGTGGTTAGTAAGGAGACACACTACTATCAGACAGATCATCAGTTACAGACAGTGGTTAGTAAGGAGACAGATCATCAGTTACAGACAGTGGTTAGTAAGGAGACACTACTATCAGACAGATCATCAGTTACATACAGTGGTTAGTAAGGAGACACTACTATCAGACAGATCATCAGTTACAGACAGTGGTTAGTAAGGAGACACACTACTATAAGACAGATCATCAGTTACAGACAGTGGTTAGTAAGGAGCCTCACTACTATAAGACAGATCATCAGTTACAGACAGTGGTTAGTAAGGAGACACACTACTATAAGACAGATCATCAGTTACAGACAGTGGTTAGTAAGGAGACACACTACTATAAGACAGATCATCAGTTACAGACAGTGGTTAGTAAGGAGACACTACTATCAGGCAGATCATCAGTTACAGACAGTGGTTAGTAAGGAGACACTACTATCAGACAGATCATCAGTTACAGACAGTGGTTAGTAAGGAGACACACTACTATCAGACAGATCATCAGTTACAGACAGTGGTTAGTAAGGAGACACTACTATCAGACAGATCATCAGTTACAGACAGTGGTTAGTAAGGAGACACTACTATCAGACAGATCATCAGTTACAGACAGTGGTTAGTAAGGAGACACTACTATCAGACAGATCATCAATTACAGACAGTGGTTAGTAAGGAGACACTACTATCAGACAGATCATCAGTTACAGACAGTGGTTAGTAAGGAGACACACTACTATCAGACAGATCATCAGTTACAGACAGTGGTTAGTAAGGAGACACTACTATCAGACAGATCATCAGTTACAGACAGTGGTTAGTAAGGAGACACACTACTATCAGACAGATCATCAGTTACAGACAGTGGTTAGTAAGGAGACACACTACTATCAGACAGATCATCAGTTACAGACAGTGGTTAGTAAGGAGACACTACTATCAGACAGATCATCAGTTACATACAGTGGTTAGTAAGGAGACACTACTATCAGACAGATCATCAGTTACAGACAGTGGTTAGTAAGGAGACACTACTATCAGACAGATCATCAGTTACAGACAGTGGTTAGTAAGGAGACACACTACTATCAGAGAGATCATCAGTTTAAAAAAAGCCATATTGCAACCTATGTATTGTGATAATTGCGTAGTTTGCGCTATAACCTGTTAGTTCATATGCCTTGACACCGTGATATACAGGCCTAAAGGCAGAGACAGTAAAAAGACACATTGGCAGAATAAATTCAACCACACCTTTGTTTCGTCACAAAACCGGAGAGCAACATCTGTCCAGTGAAGTCTACAAAGCATATTGCTTGTAACAAACCGTTAAAGGACCTACAGCATGGTCAAGCAAGTTAATGTTTCTGACATTTTCAGACCACTAAACAACTATTGATTTAGAACCACAGAGAGTTACTGTAGGTCACAAAGAAAACAGGAGATGCCTCCACTATACTATACATCAAAATTTCAACATCATAAAATCACCTACACTTCATCTAATACCGTGACAAAAAATACCAAACACAATTTAGTCCAAGTTAAATATGGTGTGACTTTCCATGGTGATGTTTTCTCTGTGTGTGTGGGGGTGGGGGGGGGGGGTGCGTTTGTGCAAGTAGAAAAAGATGTTGACTCACCCTACTTGTTGAGAAACACCAATGCCATCCTTCTCTCTTTCATGTTGACAAAACGGTCTCAGTACACACTTGTATTTGTTGTTGTCCTAGGCTACCTGTATAAAATGCTTGCTCGCTAACCTAACTTCCTTTCATGGGCAACGTTAGCTAGTTAACATTAGCCTTCTACATCTAGCTACATATTGAACTTCCATCCTCTCAGTCCAGGGGTACAATGTATTTTATGGTTGGATCAGAATTGCCATTATAATCAAATCAAATTGTATTAGTCACATGCGCCGAATATAACAGGTGTGACCTTACAGTGAAATACTTACTTACGAGCCCCTAACCAACAATGCAGTTTAAAAAAATACTGATTAGAATAAGAAATAAAAGTAACAAGTAATTAAAGAGCAGCAGTAAAATAACAATCACGAGACTATATACAGGGGGGGGTACCGGTACAGAGTCAATGTGCGGGGTTAGTTGAGGTAATATATACATGTAGGTAGAGTTATTAAAGTGACTGTGCATAGATGATAACAACAGAGAGTAACATCGGTGTAAAAGATGGGGGAAATGCAAATAGTCTGTTGAGCCATTTGATTAGGTGTTCAGGAGTTTTATGGCTGGGGGGGTAGAAGCTGTTTATAAGCCTCTTGGACCAAGACTTGGCGCTCCTGTACCGCCTGCCGTGCGTTAGCAGAGAGAGCAGTCTATGACTAAGGTGGCTGGAGGCTTTGACAATTTCAGGGCCTTCCTCTGACACTGCCTGGTATAGAGGTCCTGGATGGCAGGAAGCTTGGCCACTGTGATGTACTGGGCCGTTCGCACTACCCTCTGTAGTGCCTTGCGGTCGGAGGCCAAGCAGTTGCCATACCAGGCAGTGATGCAACCAGTCAGGATGCTCTCGATGGTGCAGCTGTAGAACCTTTTGAAGATCCGAGGACCCATGCCAAATCTTTTCAGTCTCCTGAGGGGGAATAGGTTTTGTCGTGCCCTCTTCGCAACTGTCGATGAGAATGGGGGCGTGCCCGGTCCTCTTTTTCCAGTAGTCCACAATAATTGACTTTGTCTTGATCACATTGAGGGAGAGGTTGTTGTCCTGGCACCACACAGCCAGGTCTCTGACCACCTCCGTATAGGCTGTCTCGTTGTTGTCAGTGGTCAGGCCTACTACCACTGGTGTGTCATCTGAAAACTTAATGATGGTGTTGGAGTTGTGCCTGGCCGTGCAGTCATGAGTAAACAGAGAGTACAGGAGGGGACTGAGCACGCACCCCTGAGGGACCCCTGTGTTGAGGATCAGCGTGGCAGATGTGTTGTTACCTACCCTTACCACCTGGGGGCGGCCCATCAGGTAGTCCAGAACCCAGTTGCAGAGGGAGGTGTTTAGTCCCAGGGTCCTTATCTTGTTGATGAGCTTTGAGGGCACTATTGTGTTGAACGCTGAGCTGTAGTCAATGAATAGCATTCTCACACAGGTTTTCCTTTTGTCCAGGTGGGAAAGGGCAGTGTGGAGTGCAATAGAGATTGCATCATCTGTGGATCTGTTGGGGCGGTATGCAGATTGGAGTGGGTATATGGTTTCTGGGATAAAGGTATTGATGTGAGCCATGACCAGCCTTTCAAAGCACTTCATGGCTACAGACATGAGTGCTACGGGTCGGTAGTCTTTTAGGCAGGTTGCCTTAGTATTCTTGGGCACAGGGACTATGGTGGTCTGCTTAAAACATGTTGGTATTACAGACTCAGACAGGGAGAGGTTGAAAATGTCAGTGAAGACACTTGCCAGTTGATCAGCGCATGCTCGCAGTACACGTCCTGGTAATCCGTCTGGCCCTGCCACCTTGTGAATGTTGACCTGTTTAAAGGTCTTACTCACATCGGCTGCGGAGAGCGTGATCACAGTCTTTCGGAACAGCTGGTGCTCTCGTGCATTCAATGCTGTCTTAGTACCAGCCTCAGTCTGTGGTGGTATGTAAACAGCTACGAAAAATACAGATGAAATCCCTCTAGGTAGATAGTGTTGTCTACAGTTTATCAAGAGATGCACTACCTCGGGCAAGAAGTAGTTCGAGACTTCCTATTATTTACAAAAAATACATAGTCTGCCACCCCTTGTCTTACTAGACGCTGCTGTTCTATCCTACCTGTACAGAGTATAACCAGCCAGCTGTATGTTGATAGTGTTGTCGTTCAGCCACGACTCCATGAAGTATAAGATATTACAGTTTTGAATGTCCCGTTGGTAGTTTAATCTTGCGCAAAGGTCATTGATTTTATTCTCCAAAGATTTAACTTTTGCTAGCAGAATGGAAGGAGGTGGGGGTTTATTCAATCGCCTACGAATTCTCAGAAGGCAGCCCACCCTCCGGCCCCTTTTTCTCTGCCTCCTCTTCAAGCAAATCACGGGGATCTGGGCCTGTTCCCAAGAAAGCAGTATATCATTCACGTCAGGCTCGTCAGACTCGTTCAAGGAAAAAAATAATTCTGCCAGTCCGTGGTGAGTAATCGCAATCCTGATGTCCAGAAGTTGTTTTCAGTCATAAGAGACGGTAGCGACAACATTATGTACAAAATACGTTTTAAAAAGAAGAAGTTACAAACAATGTGAAATAACGAACGAAAAACACAATAGGTTGGTGACACGTAAAACATCAGCCTTCTTCTCCGGCGCCAATTTTATATCTCCATCCATGGCTAATTTAGGAAATGGACAATTTTATATCTCCATCCATGGCTAATTTAGGAAATGGACAATTTTATATCTCCATCCATGGCTAATTTAGGAAGTGGACAATTTTATATCTCCATCCATGGCTAATTTAGGAAATGGACAATTTTATATCTCCATCCATGGCTAATTTAGGAAATGGACAATTTTATATCTCCATCCATGGCTAATTTAGGAAATGGACAATTTTATATCTCCATCCATGGCTAATTTAGGAAATGGACAATTTTATATCTCCATCCATGGCTAATTTAGGAAATGGACAATTTTATATCTCCATCCATGGCTAATATAGGAAATGGACAATTTTAGCTAGCTAGCTTGTCACCGGAGGACAACAACACAAGGAGATGGAACAACCAGTTTCTGTCAATAAGTAAGCCTATGCTCTCGATGTGATTGGAGCGAAGCCAAATCCAAACTGGCATATACAGCTTTTTAATAGCTTCCCCTCTGATCTGATCTGTATACAGTATTATAATAGCTTCCCCTATGGTCTGATCTGTATACAGTATTATAATAGCTTCCTCTCTGATCTGATCTGTATACAGTATTATAATAGCTTCCTCTCTGATCTGTATACAGTATTATAATAGCTTCCTCTCTGATCTGTATGTATTATAATATCTGATCTGTATACAGTATTATAATAGCTTCCTCTCTGATCTGTATACAGTATTATAATAGCTTCCCCTCTGATCTGTATACAGTATTATAATAGCTTCCCCTCTGATCTGTATACAGTATTATAATAGCTTCCTCTCTGATCTGTATACAGTATTATAATAGCTTCCCCTATGGTCTGATCTGTATACAGTATTATAATAGCTTCCTCTCTGATCTGTATACAGTATTATAATAGCTTCCTCTCTGATCTGTATACAGTATTATAATAGCTTCCTCTCTGATCTGTATACAGTATTATAATAGCTTTCTCTCTGATCTGTATACAGTATTATAATAGCTTCCCCTATGGTCTGATCTGTATACAGTATTATAATAGCTTCCTCTGTATCAGTATTATAATCTGGTATCTGTATACAGTATTATAATAGCTTCCTCTCTGATCTGTATACAGTATTATAATAGCTTTCTCTCTGATCTGTATACAGTATTATAATAGCTTCCTCTCTGATCTGTATACAGTATTATAATAGCTTCCCCTATGGTCTGATCTGTATACAGTATTATAATAGCTTCCTCTCTGATCTGTATACAGTATCATAATAGCTTCCCCTCTGATCTGAATATAGTATTATAATAGCTTCCTCTCTGATCTGTATACAGTATTATAATAGCTTCCCCTCTGATCTGATCTGTATATAGTATTATAATAGCTTCCTCTCTGATCTGTATGCAGTATTATAATAGCTTCCCCTATGGTCTGATCTGTATACAGTATTATAATAGCTTTCTCTCTGATCTGTATACAGTATTATAATAGCTTCCTCTCTGATCTGTATACAGTATTATAATAGCTTCCCCTATGGTCTGATCTGTATACAGTATTATAATAGCTTCCTCTCTGATCTGTATACAGTATTATAATAGCTTCCTCTCTGATCTGTATATAGTATTATAATAGCTTCCTCTCTGATCTGTATATAGTATTATAATAGCTTCCCCTATGGTCTGATCTGTATACAGTATTATAATAGCTTCCCCTCTGATCTGTATACAGTATTATAATAGCTTCCCCTATGGTCTGATCTGTATACAGTATTATAATAGCTTCCCCTATGGTCTGATCTGTATACAGTATTATAATAGCTTCCTCTCTGATCTGTATACAGTATTATAATAGCTTCCCCTATGGTCTGATCTGTATATAGTATTATAATAGCTTCCCCTATGGTCTGATCTTATATAGTATTATAATAGCTTCCCCTATGGTCTGATCTGTATACAGTATTATAATAGCTTCTCTCTGATCTGTATTATATAGCTTCCTCTCTGATCAGTATTATAATAGCTTCCCCTATGGTCTGATCTGTATATAGTATTATAATAGCTTCCTCTATGGTCTGATCTTATATAGTATTATAATAGCTTTTCTCTGATCTGTATACAGTATTATAATATGGTCTGATCTGTATACAGTATTATAATAGCTTCCTCTCTGATCTGTATACAGTATTATAATAGCTTCCCCTATGGTCTGATCTGTATACAGTATTATAATAGCTTCCCCTATGGTCTGATCTGTATACAGTATTATAATAGCTTCCTCTCATCTGTATACAGTATTATAATAGCTTCCTCTCTGATCTGTATACAGTATTATAATAGCTTCCTCTCATCTGTATACAGTATTATAATAGCTTCCTCTCATCTGTATACAGTATTATAATAGCTTCCTCTCATCTGTATACAGTATTATAACAGTTGAGCGTGAAAAACCAAGCAGTATTGCCGTTCTTGACACAAACCGGTGTGCCTGGCTCCTACTACCATACCCCATTCAAAGGCACATAAATCTTTTCCTTGCCCATTCACCCTGCGAATACACAATCCATGTCTCAATTGTCTCAAATCTTGAAAATCCTTATTTAACCGTCTCCTCCTCCTTCATCTAAACTGATTGAAGTGGATTTAACAAGTGAAATCAATAAAGGGTCATAGTTTTCACCTGGTCAGTCTGTCATGGAAAGAGCCGTTGTTCTTAAAGTTTTGTATACTCAGTGTAAGTGTTGATATTAGTTGGCAGGGGTCTTTCGTTCAGCATTATTGTGTTTTGATTTATTTCTAATATCTTTTAAGACTTTTTGAAAGTATATTTTTTCTAAAGATCCCTTTTCATAAGCCTTTGCTTATTCCACATTTTTAGGATGGAACATTTTTTGAAAAATGTATATATGCCTTAATTTCTCAAACATATAGACACTTAGCTTTCATTTGACACCCATTTTGAAAGGTCCCATTCACATGTTGGGCTGAATGGGTCCTTTTACATGGAAATGGCCTTGGGTCATGTGATTCTCACGCAGCATTTGTGGCATAGATCTCATTTATTTATTTAACCTTTTATTTAACTAGGCAAGTCAGTTAAGAACAGATTCTTATTTACAATGACGGCCTTCCTCGGCCAAAACCAGATCGGCGCTGGGCCCGTTGTACACCACCCAATCATGGCCAGTTGTGAGTCAGCCTGGATTTGAACCAGGGTCTGTAGTGACGCCTCTTACACTGAGATGCAGTGCCTTAGACCGTTGTGTCACTCGGGAGTCCCCATTCAAGACATGGGACCGATATTAACTATTTTTTTGCGCATCATTATAAAAAAAATATCTATAAGTGATGTTGTTGAGCTTCACAATCAATTTGAGATACTTTTGGATTAATTGGACATGATGCCGCGAAAAATGCTAATATCGGTCCCCTGACTTGAATGGGATTTGTGCCAAAAATGCTAAACTGTTAGCATGTGAAAACAGTGCCAGGGAAACTAACCAAAGCAGTGATTACAGTCATACCTTGTCCACAGACTTGGGTGACCCTTTAATAACCTTCATCATCCCTTTAAGCAATAGTGTGTGTGTTGTAGTTTTGAAGTTATTTTTTAAAATCATCCGTCATCGTGACTATGGCATCAGTAATGTCATTATTACAATACTTTAAATAGGATTTGTGAGTTCAGGTAAACGGTCTTTCTGCTTTTTTAGAAAATGATTTATTTTATATGACGGGTTTCCATGCCTAATTGCAGATCGGCCAAATACAAGTACGGTTTTACCACACATTTCACTGATTTACTGCAGCTAGGTTTTGTTCCCAATGACCTCATTCTTCCCCCCTGGATGACTTCACGTTTGCCATTGTCTCAGCACAGGCACCCTTGTTTCTGGAACTCCGTGGTTCTTTGAGCTGTCATTGTCATGAGCCCAGGGCCATGTTTTTGTCTGCTGAATAGGAAAGAATACCGTAGCCTGCATTCCAGGTGATGTGTGTAGCCTGTAAAGTTAAATGGGCCCTGAAGCTCAACACCATACCAATGGCAGCCAACGGTACTGTAAAGCCTGTCTCCCTTCTTTATTGAAAGGTTATCAGGTTCCATATGGCTCAACCTCTTTATTGTCTGAAAGAGACATAGACAAGATCTCTGATTATCTCCTATTTTTTATCTCCTCAGTCAGTTATGAACAAATTCTTACTTATAATGACGGCCTAACCCGGATGCCGCTGGGACAATTGTGCACCGCCCTATGGGACTCCCAATCGCTGCCGGTTGTGATACAGCCTGGAATTGAACCAGGGTCTGTAGTGACACCTCTAGCACTGAGTGCCTTAGACCGCTGCGCTACTCGGGAGCCCCGTTGTAATGGGGAATAGTGAGTTGAAGTGTCCTTGTGTTGGACATTCAAGGGTCTACTTGAGCGCTTCGGGTTATGTTTAGTAAGCCTGATCTCCTCAAGTGAAGTAGGTTGAAAGCTTTTAAAGATAACCCATTTATTAAACACAGCTCTCGGCGGGAAGTCAATTTACATCTCAAATCAAATGTTATTGGTCGCATACCTATATTTAGGAGGTGTTATCGCGGGTGGAGAAAAATACTTCTGGGAAAAGATAGGTTTATACACCTGATAAGTGCAGTGACATTTGTTGTTTTACAGGGTCAGCCAAAATAGGACAACACCCCTGGAGCAAATTTGGGTTATGTGCCTTGCTCAAGGGCAGATCGACAGATTTTTCACCTTGGGTATTCCAACCAGCAACCTTTTAGGTAATGGTACAACTCTCTAACGACTACCTGCTGCCCTGTGTCAGCTTGTGTTCTAACGGCTAGGCTACCTGCTGCCCTGTGTCAGCTTGTGTTCTAAGGGCTAGGCTACCTGCTGCCCTGTGTCAGCTTGTGTTCTAACGGCTAGGCTACCTTCTGCCCTGTGTCAGCTTGTGTTCTAACGGCTAGGCTACCTGCTGCCCTGTGTCAGCTTGTGTTCTAACGGCTAGGCTACCTGCTGCCCCGTGTCAGCTTGTGTTCTAACGGCTAGGCTACCTGCTGCCCCGTGTCAGCTTGTGTTCTAACGGCTAGGCTACCTGCTGCCCTGGGTCAGCTTGTGTTCTAACGGCTAGGCTACCTGCTGCCCTGTGTCAGCTTGTGTTCTAAAGGCTAGGCTACCTGCTGCCCTGTGTCAGCTTGTGTTCTAACGGCTAGGCTACCTGCTGCCCTGTGTCAGCTTGTGTTCTAACGGCTAGGCTACCTGCTGCCCTGTGTCAGCTTGTGTTCTAACGGCTAGGCTACCTGCTGCCCTGTGTCAGCTTGTGTTATAGATCAAGTCGGACACATCAATGTGATTGTTTGCTGTGTTTGAAATGGACTCATTTGTGGGACAGGCAGCACTGAAGCTTGATGAGATCACTGAAGGACACTTGAACAAGAGACCCATTGAGGAGGTTCAGAAATATTTTGGATCTGATTTGGAGCCAGTAGCAGCACTATACAATAGAACTGTTGATTGTTAGTTGTGAAACCGCCGCTCCTTCAATGTCATTAGTTCTCCTGAAGAGCAGCCTTTATAGTGTGTTTTTTTTAGTAATGACAGTGTACCGTTTGTGAATGAACAGTAAACCTGTAGGCTATTCGGTTGCACCCAAAGATTTAATCAGTTTCATTTCCATGCATGTGGATGGGTGTTGATTCCGGGCGAGAGGGGGAGATCATTTTCTTACCATTTGCATCAGTGTCCATGGAAGTGTTTATCCAGCCACGTGCTGAAGACAGACAGGAGTAACATCATATCAGTACTGGAAGGTGTGAACACGTGTTTGTCTCACTGAATGATACCCATGTGTTTTACGACAGTGTCTGACTTGAGACATAACAGCCCAGTCCACTGGGCAAAAAAAAACTGGTTCAATCAGTTGTTTCAACATTATCCATGTATTGTAATGTGGAAACCACTGTACCTTTGGATTTAAAAAAAATAAAATAATAATAACTTTTTAGGGGTGGAATTTCAACTACAGGATTATGTTATCGTGGTAACCAAATTTCAACATAGACAAACCTTGTATAAAATATCTGAAATGTCAGATCTTCAACGTTATATCCTCTATCTGAAAATAAATATGCTAGACAGCACCTCCTACTGGAGAGTTGATCTATCTACAGCACCTCCTACTGGAGAGTTGATCTATCTACAGCACCTCCTACTGGAGAGTTGATCTATCTACAGCTATTCATTTGGTCTGCTCAGTCCTGCTTAGATATTTGTCATTAACTACTATCAATGTGCTACTACCAGGTCGGCAGGTAACCTAGTGGTTAGAGCATTGGGCAAGTAACTGCAAGGTTGCTAGATCGAATCCCCGAGCTGACAAGGTAAAAAATCTGTCATTCTACCCCTGAACAAGGCAGTTAACCCACTGTTCCTAGGCCATCATTGAAAATAAGAATTTATTCTCAACTGACTTGCCGAGTTAAATAAACAATTCTGAGATTGAAAGATCTCTTAATGACTAAATATATTTACTGTTGCGAAAACATTACAAAGGTTTGGTTTAACAAAGCAAATTAAATGTAACTATACTTTATAATTCATGTATCATCAATGAGACTATTTCGGTCTATAAAGAAAAGGATTAAGTCAAGATGAAACTATCCAAGCATTATCCTTTCAATGTTGATATTTGGTTGCGTTGACGACCGAACGCAATTCAATATCACTTTTGAAATACAGTGAATAGCGTAAAGTTATCTTACAAACTAATTTAACAGTATTTAATCAACCTTAAAGTTAGTAACACATCCATGGCTACATTCTGAGGTTACTGTAACTATTTATTTTTATGTAAACATAGAGAGCGTGCACGTTAAAGATCGCAGGTCATAGGTCATCGCAGGTCTGTGGAGATCTTCACATTTGCTGTAATAATCTGTACAGAATCTCGACTGGTATGAATCACTTGCACCACTTGTACATTTAATGTGATCTCAACTACAATCCGGGTCATTGGGTTGTGCTATTAGATGAAGCACAGTGAGAACACGTTGAGTTGTTGAATAAATATAAAAAATATTAGACATTGTTTTCCCATTTGAACTTTGTTGTGCTTTTAAGTGGTTCAAAGCGCTGTGATAACACATTTAGATGACGACTCAAACCAGAAATTAGACATTGTTTTCCCATTGGAATTTGGTTGTGCTCTTCAGAAGGTGGAAAGCATAGTGATAACACACTGGAAATTCAACAAACTTCTGGCTGACCTTGTTTTGAGTGGATGAATAAAGGTTGAAATCTCATTGATCAACGTCTCTACCAAATATTACCCAAATGTTCCCGTTGAAATGAAGTGGCGTGCCCAGTTTGGAAGTGAGGCTGGATGGTTAATAAAGCCTCTGAATTAAATGTATGTTTTGAACTATCCGGAGAGTGTTTTAATATCGTATCTAGATTATTTTTAACCATCATCTCAATACTAGGCTGGTCCTAGATGTCTTTTAATTACTGTATGATAATGGTCATGGGTGTTGGCAAGAGAGCACACACAGATCTGGGACCAGGCCATGTCTGTGTACGTCACTCTGGTCCTGGGGGAGCTAGGACGCCAGAGAGCACTCACATCTGGGACCAGGCCCTAGTCAGAGTACGTCACTCTGGTCCTGGGGGAGCTAGGACGCCAGAGAGCACACACATCTGGGACCAGGCCCTAGTCAGTGTACGTCACTCTGTTCCTGGGGGAGCTAGGACGCCAGACAGCACACACATCTGGGACCAGGCCCTAGTCAGTGTACGTCACTCTGGTCCTGGGGGAGCTAGGACGCCAGGCAGCCAGTCACCAAGGGGCTTACTGAACTTCAGAGAACATGACATTTTGAATAAAAGTGGAAAGAAAAGAGGATGTTTGGCAGATGAAACCAGGAAATACCTGGCCTGGGGAATCACCAGGCATTCATCTACACTGACCTCAGATCCAGCCCTTCCTACATGACTGGCAAATTTGGCTCATGTTTTAGAAAGGAAAGATGAAAGAGCGAGCAGGGTTGTGTAACTGACAAAGGGAGAATCACATTCTTACATAACCCTGCTCTCTCATCGCCTATACACTCTTAGAACCTAAAACAGTTATTCGGCTGTCCCCAGAACCCTTCTTGGTTCCATGTAGAACCCTTTCCGCAGAGGGTTCTACATAGAACCCAAAATATAGTATTTTATAGGAGTATTTTAT
The DNA here is from genome assembly GCF_036934945.1 of Oncorhynchus masou masou. Lineage (NCBI taxonomy): Eukaryota > Metazoa > Chordata > Actinopteri > Salmoniformes > Salmonidae > Oncorhynchus > Oncorhynchus masou. The sequence goes on along the minus strand of NC_088226.1, from coordinate 67,429,927 downwards.
ATGAGGAATATTTTATAGGAGTGTCATCAATTATAGCATATATTACTCAATTTTTTACATTTTTTAAATATAACCTTTTAATGAGGCAAGTCAGTTAAAAACAATTTCTTATTTACAAGGACGGCCTACCCCGGACCAATTGTGGCTATGGGACTCCCAATCACGGCCTGACGTGAACCAAGGACTGTAGTGACATCTCTTGCATTGAGATGCAATGCCTTAGAACGCTGAGCCACTCAGGAGCCCTGCGTTGTGCTAAATCGTGTATCCTAATTAAATCTGAAGGGAAACAGACGGGGCAGGCACAGACATGTTAAATGAATTTGAGTATTTATGAGTTTTGTATTGTGAGCCTGTGAGGGTTCTACCAACCAAGCTTGTGATGTATTTAATATAGGCTCAATGAATAATGATACCAAATAAATAAAAAGGGGGCCCTGGGGAAAGAAGGTTGGGGAACTGTTCTAGATTATATACCAGCTGGTGCCTGTATCCTGGTGATCACACCTCCCCAGTCACACGTCAACCTGCATCACCATCAGAATGCCTGTGGAAGCCTCCATCACCACCATCAAATTGCCTGTGGAAGCCTCCATCACCACCATCAAATTGCCTGTGGAAGCCTCCATCCCCACCATCAGAATGCCTGTGGAAGCCTCCATCACTACCATCAGAATGCCTGTGGAAGCCTCCATCACTACCATCAGAATGCCTGTGGAAGCCTTCATCACTACCATCAGAATGCCTGTGGAAGCCTTCATCACCACCATCAGAATGCCTGTGGAAGCCTCCATCACTACCATCAGAATGCCTGTGGAAGCCTTCATCACCACCATCAGAATGCCTGTGGAAGCCTCCATCACTACCATCAGAATGCCTGTGGAAGCCTTCATCACCACCATCAGAATGCCTGTGGAAGCCTTCATCACCACCATCAGAATGCCTGTGGAAGCCTCCATCACTACCATCAGATTGCCTGTGGAAGCCTCTATCACCACCATCAGAATGCCTGTGGAAGCCTTCATCACCACCATCAGAATGCCTGTGGAAGCCTTCATCACCACCATCAGAATGCCTGTGGAAGCCTCCATCACTACCATCAGAATGCCTGTGGAAGCCTCCATCACCACCATCAGAATGCCTGTGGAAGCCTTCATCACCACCATCAGAATGCCTGTGGAAGCCTCCATCACTACCATCAGAATGCCTGTGGAAGCCTCCATCACCACCATCAGAATGCCTGTGGAAGCCTCCATCACCACCATCAGAATGCCTGTGGAAGCCTTCATCGCCACCATCAGAATGCCTGTGGAAGCCTCCATCACCACCATCAGAATGACTGTGGAAGCCTCCATCACTACCATCAGAATGCCTGTGGAAGCCTTCATCACCACCATCAGAATGCCTGTGGAAGCCTCCATCACTACCATCAGAATGCCTGTGGAAGCCTCCATCACCACCATCAGAATGCCTGTGGAAGCCTCTATCACCACCATCAGAATGCCTGTGGAAGCCTTCATCACCACCATCAGAATGCCTGTGGAAGCCTCCATCACCACCATCAGAATGCCTGTGGAAGCCTCTATCACCACCATCAGCATGCCTGTGGAAGCCTTCATCACCACCATCAGAATGCCTGTGGAAGCCTTCATCACCACCATCAGAATGCCTGTGGAAGCCTCCATCACTACCATCAGAATGCCTGTGGAAGCCTCCATCACTACCATCAGAATGCCTGTGGAAGCCTCCATCACTACCATCAGAATGCCTGTGGAAGCCTCCATCACTACCATCAGAATGCCTGTGGAAGCCTCCATCACTACCATCAGAATGCCTGTGGAAGCCTCTATCACCACCATCAGAATGCCTGTGGAAGCCTTCATCACCACCATCAGAATGCCTGTGGAAGCCTCCATCACTACCATCAGAATGCCTGTGGAAGCCTTCATCACCACCATCAGAATGCCTGTGGAAGCCTCCATCACTACCATCAGAATGCCTGTGGAAGCCTCCATCACCACCATCAGAATGCCTGTGGAAGCCTTCATCACCACCATCAGAATGCCTGTGGAAGCCTTCATCACCACCATCAGAATGCCTGTGGAAGCCTCCATCACCACCATCAGAATGCCTGTGGAAGCCTCCATCACCACCATCAGAATGCCTGTGGAAGCCTTCATCACCACCATCAGAATGCCTGTGGAAGCCTTCATCACCACCATCAGAATGCCTGTGGAAGCCTCCATCACTACCATCAGAATGCCTGTGGAAGCCTCCATCACTACCATCAGAATGCCTGTGGAAGCCTCCATCACTACCATCAGAATGCCTGTGGAAGCCTCCATCACTACCATCAGAATGCCTGTGGAAGCCTCCATCACTACCATCAGAATGCCTGTGGAAGCCTCCATCACTACCATCAGAATGCCTGTGGAAGCCTCCATCACTACCATCAGAATGCCTGTGGAAGCCTCCATCACTACCATCAGAATGCCTGTGGAAGCCTTCATCACCACCATCAGAATGCCTGGAAGCCTCCATCACTACCATCAGAATGCCTGTGGAAGCCTCCATCACTACCATCAGAATGCCTGTGGAAGCCTCCATCACTACCATCAGAATGCCTGTGGAAGCCTTCATCACCACCATCAGAATGCCTGTGGAAGCCTTCATCACCACCATCAGAATGCCTTCATCACCACCATCAGAATGCCTGTGGAAGCCTCCATCACTACCATCAGAATGCCTGTGGAAGCCTCCATCACTACCATCAGAATGCCTGTGGAAGCCTTCATCACCACCATCAGAATGCCTGCGGAAGCCTCCATCACTACCATCAGAATGCCTGCGGAAGCCTCCATCACTACCATCAGAATGCCTGTGGAAGCCTCCATCACTACCATCAGAATGCCTGTGGAAGCCTTCATCACCACCATCAGAATGCCTGTGGAAGCCTTCATCACCACCATCAGAATGCCTGTGGAAGCCTTCATCACCACCATCAGAATGCCTGTGGAAGCCTCTATCACCACCATCAGAATGCCTGTGGAAGCCTTCATCACCACCATCAGAATGCCTTCATCACCACCATCAGAATGCCTGTGGAAGCCTCCATCACTACCATCAGAATGCCTGTGGAAGCCTTCATCACCACCATCAGAATGCCTGTGGAAGCCTTGATCGATACAGCCATGCTTAGACCTCCACACTTGGAACTCCAAATCAACCAATAAACCACCTTCACCTTAACGTCACAGTGATTAGAGAAGAGAAGCATTGTGATGAAACTCATTTCCCAGGAGATCTATTTTACACTGAGAGCGCAAAACATTAAGGACACCTGCTCTTTCCTTGACATAGAATGACCAGGTGAATCCAGCTGAAAGCAATGACCCTTTATTGATTTAATTTGTTAAATCCATTTCAGTCAGTGTAGATGAAGGGGAGGAGACAGGTGGTTAAAGAAGGATTTTTTAGCCTCGAGACAATTGAGACATGGATTGTGTATGTGTGCCATTCAGAGGGTGAATGGGCAAGACAAAAGATTTATGTGCCTTTGAACGGGGTATGGTAGTAGGTACCAGGTGCAACGGTTTGTGTCAAGAATTGCAACGCTTCTAGGTTTTTCCCGTTCAACAGTTTCCTGTGTGTATCAAGAATGATCCACCACTCAAAGCTAACCAGTCAACTGTTCGCATGCCTTTCTTCCCTCATACAGCCACACAGTCTGCTGCTGTTTTTCTCATTAACAACTCTCTAGTCTCAGAGTAGGGTCACAATGCTAGTAGTAGGTAATGAAAGATGTTGTTGTTTAAGGTCAGGGTGCGCTAATGTAGGCTGTGTACCAGTTTACTGGAAACCACTCACGACAAGCAGGAAACCACTCACGACAAGCAGGAAACCACTCACGACAAGCAGGAAACCACTCACGACAAGCAGGAAACCACTCACGACAAGCAGGAAACCACTCACGACAAGCAGGAAACCACTCACGACAAGCAGGAAACCACTCACGACAAGCAGGAAACCACTCAAGGCAAGCAGGACCCCCCCCTGTTCCCTCCACCCATGCTCTGCTTGTTACTCTAGGTGTGCCACAGCGTGGCATTTCCCATTGACTTTACATCTGCTAAAACTACAGAAAGGAAAAAGCCCTTTGAAACTGTTCTGAAAATAAAGGTCTAGGTGCAAGTGGGAAGTTGTGTCAGGAAATAATTGCATTAGCCACACATGCTAAGGAGAGGAATTGTCACCAGATCTTCCTCAGACATGCTTCTCTCCCCTTTTTTGACCAACCTTCCCCTGGGACATGGAGTATATAAGGCTTTTCACACCCCTGAGCTGAGTGAAACCAAGCTGCCTGGTTGTGAATCCATCATTGTTTCTGAAAAGCCCAATGTGAAAAGGACATATCAGCTGGCAGCACAGTACGGTCTGACTCGGCAACAACGAGTAGAAAAGGTTGTGTACCTGTGTGTGAGTGATGTGTTAATCGTTTAGTCATCTCAGTCTGTGATGGGGTGTCGTGTTCTGTTCTGTCACCTCAGGCTGATGATGATGACGATGATGATGGACCAACAGGAGCAGAGTGATGACATCAGTGTCCCGAGCCCGCTGGAGTTGCTGACCGAGGCCGCCAAGGAGGACGATGGGCACTGCCAACCACAGTTCAGGTGAGGCATCTCCTCTTCTTTGACACCAATCTCGGATCGGGTAAATCCTCCCAATACCTCCTCAATGCTCATTTTAAAGCGGACTCCAGAGTGGTAAACAGATAGTGTCTCCCCATGCTGTCACGAGGGGCCTTTAACAAGCCATCTCTGATTAGAAGCTGAACAAGCATTCTTCATGAGTCATCTCCCATGTTGCTACATTTTCAATGCAGACACTGTAACTTACTTACACTGTAAGTTATGGTGAATGTTATGGTGAATGTGTCTAGACTGATCCCAGTACACTGCCAGTTAGCAAAACTGGTTACAATGACGTTATGATCAGGTTGTGTACTGGTTGAATATGGACGCTTTGTTAAAGTCTTTTTAGCAACTATAAAATAACGTCATTAAGATGTCATTTACAAGCACCCACAATAACATCTGCTAAATATATGTATGTGACCAATAAAATTAGATTTGACTCGATGTGCCATCGCCCATTGCTGTCATTGCTTGCTGGGTGGACTTAAAGACAGGGAGGCAAATTAGCAACTAGCATTATAATGTACAGTGATATCTCCACCTCTTTCTGCCCATATTCAATAACCCTGTCTGCTCCTCTTGGAACTCCCTCTCCTGGATCTGGGAGAATTGCCATCAACTGACACTAATTAGCATAACGCAACGGACAAAGAATATTACTAGAAAATATTCATATTCATGAAATCACAGGTGAAATATATTGAAACACAGATTAGCCTTTTGTTAATCACCCTGTCATCTCAGATTTTGAAATTATGCTTTACAGCCAAAACAAGACGAGCATTTGTGTAAGTTTATCGATAGCATAGCATTATGCCTAGCTAGCAGCAGGCAGCTTGGTCATGAAAATCAGAAATGCAAATCAAATTAAATAATTTACCTTTGATGAGCTTCGGATGTTTTCACTCACGAGACTCCCGGTTAGACAGCAAATGTTTATTTTGTCCCATAAAGATTATTTTTATAGCCGAAATACCTCCGTTTGTACTTCACATTTGGTTGAGAAATCCACCGGAAACTGCGGTCACGACAACGCCGAAATATATTCCAAATTAGATCCATAATATCGACAGAAACATGGCAAACGTTTTTTATAATCAATCCTCAAGGTGTTTTTCAAATATCTATTCGATAATATATCAACCGGGACAGGTGGCTTCTTAGTAGGAAAGAGAGAAACAATGGCCGCATTTGTCCTTTACACACAAAACACTCTGAGAGCCTCCAGCTGACCACTGACGCAATGTTGTCATTCAGGCTCATTTTTCAAAATAAAAGCCTGAAACTATGTATTGTGACACTAGACACATTAGGGAAGCCATAGAACACGGAATCTGGTTGATATCCCATTCACTGCTCAATAGGGACGCATAGGAACGCAGAGCTTTCTAAATAAGAGTCCCTTCCTGATTGGATTCTTCTCAGGCTTTCGCCTGCAATATCAGTTCTGTTATACTCACAGACAATATTTTTACAGTTTTGGAAACTTTAGAGTTTTCTATCCTAATCTGTCAATTACATGCATATTCTAGCATCTTGTCCTGACAAAATAGCCCGTTTACTTTGGGAATGTTATTTTTCCAAAACTGAAAATAGTGCCCCCTAGTTTCAAGAGGTTATTAAGTAGCCTACAAGTCCCCACCTGAATTCTGCTCCACCCTGAAGGCCCCTGTGTGTACAGAAGGAGTTAGTAGCTTAGAATACAACAAAAGACTGCCAAACACTGGCAGCTTGCCCATCAAAGACAGTTAAAGGTCTCCGTGGTCTGTTTCCTTTTCCCTTCCTATTTATTTACGTTGGCATCGAGTAGAATAGAATCACACCTTGTGATTCAACATTGGTGAAAAGACTGTCTCGTGGTTCCGGTGGGAAGGGGGTACCAGTACAGATTCTATGTGGAGGTTATATACAGGGGGCACCGGTTAGTCGAGGTAATTGAGGTAAAATGTACATGTAGGAAGGGTTGTTATACTATTCATTTCTAGGATTACAACAGTTCATCCAAGTGTTTTGATATATATCGGACTTCAAATCGCAGTATTTAAAAAAAATATCATGCAGCCCTAACACACACGCACAGACATGCACACACACACACACACACACACACGCACACACTCTCTCAGTGTGAATGCTGTACCCTGCCACAGGACTAGAGTACAGCCTGTTTGTCTTTGGGTTGACCTGATACCACTGCCAGCAGAAATGTCTCCTCCTCTCTTCCTCTTCCTGTCTGTCTGCTCCTCGTTATAAAAGCCAGCAGGTTGCAGGACAAAACACACAGTTTGGGATTAACTGTCTCTCTCTCAGCCCACCCGGGTCACTTCAGCTCACTGACTAGACTAGAGAACCACACTATAGTACAGCTTGTATCCTGTCTAAATTGTGCAGAGCTGTGCCTCCCCACCGGAGACTGGGGTTCAATCCCCTCTCTCTCTTTTTGACTTTCTTTTTTTTCTTCTATTGTGTTATTGACTGTATGTTTGTATTACTCCATGTGTAACTCTGTGTTGTTGTATGTGTCGCACTGCTTTGCTTTATCTTGGCCAGGTCGCATTTGTAAATGAGAACTTGTTCTCAACTAGCCTACTTGGTTAAATAAAGGTGAAATAAAAAAATACATTCTCACTTTATCTCCTTCCATATTCAGTAAATACCTGTCTATTAAACCATATAAAAATACTAAAGGTTGAGTGGAAGAAGTAGCATTAACAACCCAATGTTTCCCCCCTAGATTGTCTCACGTTACCCCAACTTCCACGTCTCGTTGTCGCTCGGTTATTTTTCAGAACGATCGTGAGAAGGCCTAGAAATCGAGGTCACTTCCTGACGCTACCAACCAGGGCCGGCTGTATGGATCAGCTGAGATGGAGCTCATCACCACTAAATAAAAGTTTACTTCTGCCACAGATTTTTTTTTTATCCCATCAAGGTGGTTGGGAACCACTGGTCTAGCCAGTTAACTCAACCTGTAGTAATCGTGGCTGAAAAGCGACCGGGTACACAGGGCTCATGCCCAGGGACCATGATCCTCCAGGGGGTACGACTCCAAATTAGGAAAGTGTTTCTAATGTTTTGTACACTCAGTGTATATGCGTATTTGGTGTGGCTCACAGATGGAATACATTACAGATGACTGTGGCGAATGGAAGCTGGTTAATACTCTTGATGTAACATGTCCCTGGTTCAGTTCAGATCAGCCTTTTCTTTTCCCTGAAGGCAGGGAGTGGAGGGAGGTCTGGCAATCTTGGCATGGCCCACAGTGGTGTCATCATACCTACCCAGCCTTGTGATCCTAGGTTGGCAAAGGAAGGTCAGCTTCTCAGTTAGCAGTTTTATCTATGAAAAAAGATTGTAGTTAGAGTGCAGTATAACTGGGGAGGCAGGGTAGCCTAGTGGTTAGAGCGTTGGACTAGTAACTGAAATGGTTGCAAGATCAAATCCCTGAGCTGACTAGGTACAAATCTGTCATTCTGCCCCTGAATCCACTGTTCCTAGGTCGTCATTGTAAATTAGAATTTGTTCTTAACTGACTTGCCTAGTAAAATAAAGGTTAATAAAAAATAAATGCAGTTATTCTGCAATTACTGTGTCCAAAATAAATTGCAGTTACAAAACTGCAATGATTTTCTTTAGCCAAAAAGTTGGCTAACGTAAACTATTATTTTTGCCTCAATCACACTACATCTTAATCAAACGATGAATCTAGGGGCCAAACGATTGAAGACCGGGTGGCAGGTAGCCTGGTGGTTAGAGCGTTGGACAGAGTGCAGTGCAGTATAACCTCTTGATGCTATGGGGGCGCTATTTCATTTTTGGATACAAAGACGTGCCCCTTTTAAGCGCAATATTTTTTCACAAAAAGATGCTCGACTATGCATATAATTGATAGCTTTGGAAAGAAAACACTCTGACGTTTCCAGAACTGCAAAGATATTGTCTGTGAGTGCCCCAGAACAGGAGCTACAGGCAAAACCAAGATGAAACTTCAACCAGGAAATGAGCAGGATTTTTGAGGCTCTGTTTTTCATTGTCTCCTTATATGGCTGTGAATGCGCAAGGAATGAGCCTGCCCGATCTATCGTTTCCCCAAGGTGTCTGCAGCATTGTGACGTATTTGCAGGCATATCATTGGAAGATTGACCATAAGAGACTACATTTGCCAGGTGTCCGCCCGGTGTCCTGAGTGGAAAGTGGTGCGCAAAACTCAGCTGCTGGTATTTTTCCATGGGATTCTGAGACGAAAGCAGGCTTCCACAAACGGCATATCAATGAAGAGATATGTGAAAAAACACCTTGAGGATTGATTCTAAACAACGTTTGCCATGTTTCGGCCGATATTATGGAGTTAATTTGGAAAAAAAGTTCGACGTTTTGGTGACTGAATTTTCGGTTTGTTTCGGTAGCCAAATGTGATGTACAAAACGGAGCGATTTCACCTACACAAAGAATCTTTCAGGAAAAACTGAACATTTGCTATGTAACTGAGAGTCTCCTCATTGAAAACATCCAAAGTTCTTCAAAGGTAAATGATTTTGTTTGATTGGTTTTCTGTTTTTTTGTGAAAATGTTGCGTGCTAAATGCTACGCTAAATGTTACGCTAGCTATCAATACTCTTACACAAATGCTTGATTTGCTATGGTTCAAAAGCATATTTTGAAAATCTGAGATGACAGTGTTGTTAAGAAAAGGCTAAGCTTGAGAGCAAGCATATTTATTTCATTTCATTTGCAATTTTCAGAAATCGTTAACGTTGCGTTATGGTTATGAGCCTGAGGCTGTATTCACGATCCCGGATCCGGGATGGGTACTATCAAGAGGATAACTGGGGAGGCAGGGTAGCCTAGTGGTTAGAGCGTTGGACTTGTAACCGAAATGGTTGCAAGATCAAATCGCTGAGCTGACAAGGTACACATCTGTCATTCTACCCCCTGAACAAGGCAATGCATTTTTTCCAATGCAACACTTTATTCTCTCTGTGCAGCAATGGACAAGCCAGAAACTATTTTATGTCAGACAAAACCTCTAAAGATGATTTCCAAACTGTATCAAGTGTTGATAGAGGCTTTTCCCAATGACACAAATCATGTAAAACAAAAATGTGAGGGTAGACCTGGGAGACGCTGTTGTATGATGATGAATGGATACAGATGTGTGTGTGAAGGCCCAGTCGTGTTCATATCATCTCAGACATAAATTACTGCAGCTTAAAACCATCCAGAGAAGGTACTATATGCTCAAAAAAACTGCTCAAAAAAATAAAGGGAACACTTAAACAACACAAAGTCAATCACACTTCTGAGAAATCAAACTGACCACTTAGGAAGCAACACTGATTGACCATACATTTCACATGCTGTCGTGCAAATGGAATAGACAACAGGTGGAAATTCTAGGCAATTTGCAAGACACCCCCAAAGCGGTGCTTTCACTCTAGTGGTAGCATGAGACGGAGTCCACATCCCACACAAGTGGCTCAGGTAGTGCAGCTCATCCAGGATGGCACATCAATGCGAGCTGTGACAAGAAGGTTTGCTGTGTCTGTCAGCATAGTGTCCAGAGCATGGAGGCGCTACCAGGAGACAGGCCAGTACATCAGGAGACGTGGAGGAGGCCGTAGGAGGGCAACAACCCAGCAGCAGGACCGCTACCTCCTCATTTGTGCAAGGAGAAGCAGGAGGAGCACTGCCAGAGCCCTGCAAAATGACCTCCAGCAGGCCACAAATGTGCATGTGTCTGCTCAAACGGTCAGAAACAGACTCCATGTGGGGGTATGAGGGCCCGACGTCCACAGGTGGGGGTTGTGCTTACAGCCCAACACCGTGCAGGACGTTTGGCATTTGCCAGAGAACACCAAGATTGGCAAATTTGCCACTGGCACCCTGTGCTCTTCACAGATGAAAGCAGGTTCACACTGAGCAAATGTGACAGACGTGACAGAGTCTGGAGACGCAGTGGAGAACATTCTGCTGCCTGCAACATCCTCCAGCATGACCGGTTTGGCAGTGGGTCAGTCATGGTGTGGGGGTGCCGCACAGCCCTCCATGTGCTCGCCAGAGGTAGCCTGACTGCCATTAGGTACCAAGATGAGATCCTCAGACCCCTTGTGAGACCATATGCTGGTGCGGTTGGCCCTGGGTTCCTCCTAATGCAAGACAGTGCTAGACCTCATGTGGCTGGAGTGTGTCAGCAGTTCCTGCAAGAGGAAGGCATTGATGCTATGCACTGGCCCGCCCATTCCCCACGTTGCAACACAGACTGTCCAGGAGTTGACGGATGCTTTAGTCCAGGTCTGGGAGGAGATCCCTCAGGAGACCATCCGCCACCTCATCAGGAGCATACCCAGGCATTGTAGGGAGGTCATGCAGGCTCGTGGAGGCCACACACAATACTGAGCCTCAAATTGACTTAAAATAAGCACATAACATCAAAGTTGGATCAGCCTGTAGAGTGGTTTTCCACTTTAATTTGGAGTGTGACTCCAAATCCAGACCTTCATGGGTTGATAAATTTGATTGCCATTGATAATGTTTGTGTGATTTTGTTGTCAGCACATTCAACTATTTAAAGAAAAAAAGTATTTAATAAGAATATTTCATTCATTCAGATCTAGGATGTGTTATTTTAGTGTTCCCTTTATTTTTTGAGCAGTATATATATATATATATATATATATATATATATATATATATATATATGTCAGTGAAACTGAATATCAAGCACTCAGAAATGTAAATCTCCTCTCGTGGAGGAAACATATTTCCAGGTCTTGTGAAGGCTGGCTGATTTCTAGCTAAAAAGTATGTTCTTTTATCTCATCACGTCTACAGATACGCCCTTTTGTTGTTTTCTTGGAAATGTTGATACTGGATACTGTTATCTGAAGAAACTGTGTAATCTAGCATTTATAGCGGCTAAGAAATGCATTGCCATCGATTGAAAGGTTGGTTATCCTCCCACAATGTCGCAATGGATGTATCACTAGGTTTGATTCATTACAAGATTATGGGTATACAGGATGTATCACTAGGTTTATTTGTTACCAGACTAAGGGTATAATGGATGTATCACTAGGTTTATTTGTTACCAGACTAAGGGTATAATGGATGTATCACTAGGTTTGATTCATTACAAGATTATGGGTATAATGGATGTATCACTAGGTTTATTTGTTACCAGACTAAGGGTATAATGGATTATCACTAGGTTTGATTCATTACAAGACTAAGGGTATACAGGATGTATCACTAGGTTTATTTGTTACCAGACTAAGGGTATAATGGATTATCACTAGGTTTGATTCATTACCAGACTAAGGGTATAATGGATGTATCACCAGGTTTGATTCATTACCAGACTAAGGGTATACAGGATGTATCACTAGGTTTGATTCATTACCAGACTAAGGGTATAATGGATGTATCACCAGGTTTGATTCATTACCAGACTAAGGGTATACAGGATGTATCATCAGGTTTGATTCATTACCAGACTAAGGGTATACTGGGAAACTTTCATAAGGTCTGTGTGCCTTATATGGAATACTATACCACAAAACCGGACTGTATTGACAACATTAGATTTTTGTTGTTGTCAAGCAGTCTGATTTGGGGGATTATGGCTCAGATGCATAAGGCACATCTCTCTCCAGAATGGACTCTCTCCTGCCATTTTGTGGGTATTCATTGTTTCTTAACTTCATTGTTTTCTATGTCTAAAACTTCCCCATTACAAATATCACCAGTTGTAGACTATATGTACTCTTTAATTCTAACAGGTTTCATTTTGAATCTGCAATGTGTATTTGGTTATGGTCATTTCAGTAAGTTTTCTATCGTTCTCGTTGTCGGAGTGGACATGTGTTTTGCAGAAATCACAACCTACAGTATGTTACACTTGTGAGAAACACGTTTTTGTTTATTGCCTTCCGTTTTGTCAATTTATTAATCGTCTTTTGTTTGAAAAATCTCCTGTCAATGTTGAGTAAGGACGCGCACCTGATTACGTAGTATGACGAGTCGACCTGCCACCTTAGCTGGTCACTGATGTTCTAACTAACCCCAGAACCACAGGAGAATTGATGTTCTAACTAACCCCAGAACCCCAGAACCACAGGAGAATTGATGTTCTAACTAACCCCAGAACCACAGGAGAATTGATGTTCTAACTAACCCCAGAACCACAGGAGAATTGATGTTCTAACTAACCCCAGAACACCCCAGAACCACAGGAGAATTGATGTCCTAACTAACCCCAGAACCACAGGAGAATTGATGTTCTAACTAACCCCAGAACACCCCAGAACCACAGGAGAATTGATGTTCTAACTAACCCCAGAACCACAGGAGAATTGATGTTCTAACTAACCCCAGAACACCCCAGAACCACAGGAGAATTGATGTTCTCACTAACCCCAGAACCACAGGAGAATTGATGTTCTAACTAACCCCAGAACCACAGGAGAATTGATGTTCTAACTAACCCCAGAACACCCCAGAACCACAGGAGAATTGATGTTCTAACTAACCCCAGAACCACAGGAGAATTGATGTTCTAATAACCCCAGAACCACAGGAGAATTGATGTTCTAACTAACCCCAGAACACCCCAGAACCACAGGAGAATTGATGTTCTAATAACCCCAGAACCACAGGAGAATTGATGTTCTAACTAACCCCAGAACACCCCAGAACCACAGGAGAATTGATGTTCTAACTAACCCCAGAACCACAGTAGAATTGATGTTCTAACTAACCCCAGAACCACAGGAGAATTGATGTTCTAACTAACCCCAGAACCACAGGAGAATTGATGTTCTAACTAACCCCAGAACCACAGGAGAATTGATGTTCTAACTAACCCCAGAACACCCCAGAACCACAGGAGAATTGATGTTCTAACTAACCCCAGAACCACAGGAGAATTGATGTTCTAACTAACCCCAGAACACCCCAGAACCACAGGAGAATTGATGTTCTAACTAACCCCAGAACCACAGTAGAATTGATGTTCTAACTAACCCCAGAACCACAGGAGAATTGATGTTCTAACTAACCCCAGAACCACAGGAGAATTGATGTTCTAACTAACCCCAGAACCACAGGAGAATTGATGTTCTAACTAACCCCAGAACCACAGGAGAATTGATGTTCTAACTAACCCCAGAACCACAGGAGAATTGATGTCCTAACTAACCCCAGAACCACAGGAGAATTGATGTTCTCACTAACCCCAGAACCACAGGAGAATTGATGTTCTCACTAACCCCAGAACCACAGGAGAATTGATGTTCTAACTAACCCCAGAACCACAGTAGAATTGATGTCCTAACTAACCCCAGAACACCCCAGAACCACAGGAGAATTGATGTTCTAACTAACCCCAGAACCACAGGAGAATTGATGTTCTCACTAACCCCAGAACCACAGGAGAATTGATGTCCTAACTAACCCCAGAACCACAGGAGAATTGATGTTCTAACTAACCCCAGAACCACAGGAGAATTGATGTTCTAACTAACCCCAGAACACCCCAGAACCACAGGAGAATTGATGTTCTAACTAACCCCAGAACCACGGGAGAATTGATGTTCTAACTAACCCCAGAACCACAGGAGAATTGATGTCCTAACTAACCCCAGAACCACAGGAGAATTGATGTCCTAACTAACCCCAGAACCACAGGAGAATTGATGTTCTAACTAACCCCAGAACCACAGGAGAATTGATGTTCTAACTAACCCCAGAACCACAGGAGAATTGATGTTCTAACTAACCCCAGAACACCCCAGAACCACAGGAGAATTGATGTTCTAACTAACCCCAGAACCACAGGAGAATTGATGTTCTAACTAACCCCAGAACACCCCAGAACCACAGGAGAATTGATGTTCTAACTAACCCCAGAACCACAGTAGAATTGATGTCCTAACTAACCCCAGAACCACAGGAGAATTGATGTTCTAACTAACCCCAGAACCACAGGAGAATTGATGTTCTAACTAACCCCAGAACACCCCAGAACCACAGGAGAATTGATGTTCTCACTAACCCCAGAACCACAGGAGAATTGATGTCCTAACTAACCCCAGAACACCCCAGAACCACAGGAGAATTGATGTTCTAACTAACCCCAGAACCACAAGAGAATTGATGTTCTAACTAACCCCAGAACCACAGGAGAATTGATGTTCTAACTAACCCCAGAACACCCCAGAACCACAGGAGAATTGATGTTCTAACTAACCCCAGAACACCCCAGAACCACAGGAGAATTGATGTTCTAACTAACCCCAGAACACCCCAGAACCACAGGAGAATTGATGTTCTAACTAACCCCAGAACACCCCAGAACCACAGGAGAATTGATGTTCTAACTAACCCCAGAACCACAGTAGAATTGATGTCCTAACTAACCCCAGAACCACAGGAGAATTGATGTTCTAACTAACCCCAGAACCACAGGAGAATTGATGTTCTCACTAACCCCAGAACCACAGGAGAATTGATGTTCTAACTAACCCCAGAACACCCCAGAACCACAGGAGAATTGATGTTCTAACTAACCCCAGAACACCCCAGAACCACAGGAGAATTGATGTTCTAACTAACCCCAGAACACCCCAGAACCACAGGAGAATTGATGTTCTAACTAACCCCAGAACACCCCAGAACCACAGGAGAATTGATGTTCTAACTAACCCCAGAACCACAGGAGAATTGATGTTCTTAACCCCAGAACCACAGGAGAATTGATGTCCTAACTAACCCCAGAACACCCCAGAACCACAGGAGAATTGATGTTCTAACTAACCCCAGAACCACAGGAGAATTGATGTTCTAACTAACCCCAGAACACCCCAGAACCACAGGAGAATTGATGTTCTAACTAACCCCAGAACCACAGTAGAATTGATGTCCTAACTAACCCCAGAACCACAGGAGAATTGATGTTCTAACTAACCCCAGAACCACAGGAGAATTGATGTCCTAACTAACCCCAGAACACCCCAGAACCACAGGAGAATTGATGTTCTAACTAACCCCAGAACCACAGGAGAATTGATGTTCTAACTAACCCCAGAACCACAGGAGAATTGATGTTCTAACTAACCCCAGAACACCCCAGAACCACAGGAGAATTGATGTTCTAACTAACCCCAGAACCACAGGAGAATTGATGTTCTAACTAACCCCAGAACACCCCAGAACTACAGGAGAATTGATGTTCTAACTAACCCCAGAACCACAGTAGAATTGATGTCCTAACTAACCCCAGAACCACAGGAGAATTGATGTTCTAACTAACCCCAGAACCACAGGAGAATTGATGTTCTCACTAACCCCAGAACCACAGGAGAATTGATGTTCTAACTAACCCCAGAACACCCCAGAACCACAGGAGAATTGATGTTCTAACTAACCCCAGAACACCCCAGAACCACAGGAGAATTGATGTTCTAACTAACCCCAGAACACCCCAGAACCACAGGAGAATTGATGTTCTAACTAACCCCAGAACACCCCAGAACCACAGGAGAATTGATGTTCTAACTAACCCCAGAACCACAGGAGAATTGATGTTCTAACTAACCCCAGAACCACAGGAGAATTGATGTCCTAACTAACCCCAGAACACCCCAGAACCACAGGAGAATTGATGTTCTAACTAACCCCAGAACCACAGGAGAATTGATGTTCTAACTAACCCCAGAACACCCCAGAACCACAGGAGAATTGATGTTCTCACTAACCCCAGAACCACAGGAGAATTGATGTCCTAACTAACCCCAGAACACCCCAGAACCACAGGAGAATTGATGTTCTAACTAACCCCAGAACCACAGGAGAATTGATGTTCTAACTAACCCCAGAACACCCCAGAACCACAGGAGAATTGATGTTCTAACTAACCCCAGAACCACAGTAGAATTGATGTCCTAACTAACCCCAGAACCACAGGAGAATTGATGTTCTAACTAACCCCAGAACCACAGGAGAATTGATGTTCTCACTAACCCCAGAACCACAGGAGAATTGATGTTCTAACTAACCCCAGAACACCCCAGAACCACAGGAGAATTGATGTTCTAACTAACCCCAGAACACCCCAGAACCACAGGAGAATTGATGTTCTAACTAACCCCAGAACACCCCAGAACCACAGGAGAATTGATGTTTAACTAACCCCAGAACACCCCAGAACCACAGGAGAATTGATGTTCTAACTAACCCCAGAACCACAGGAGAATTGATGTTCTAACTAACCCCAGAACCACAGGAGAATTGATGTTCTAACTAACCCCAGAACACCCCAGAACCACAGGAGAATTGATGTTCTAACTAACCCCAGAACCACAGGAGAATTGATGTTCTAACTAACCCCAGAACACCCCAGAACCACAGGAGAATTGATGTTCTAACTAACCCCAGAACACCCCAGAACCACAGGAGAATTGATGTCCTAACTAACCCCAGAACACCCCAGAACCACAGGAGAATTGATGTTCTAACTAACCCCAGAACCACAGGAGAATTGATGTTCTAACTAACCCCAGAACACCCCAGAACCACAGGAGAATTGATGTTCTCACTAACCCCAGAACCACAGGAGAATTGATGTCCTAACTAACCCCAGAACACCCCAGAACCACAGGAGAATTGATGTTCTAACTAACCCCAGAACCACAGGAGAATTGATGTTCTAACTAACCCCAGAACACCCCAGAACCACAGGAGAATTGATGTTCTAACTAACCCCAGAACCACAGGAGAATTGATGTTCTCACTAACACCAGAACCACAGGAGAATTGATGTTCTAACTAACCCCAGAACCACAGGAGAATTGAATACCCGGAGAGACTGATAGTGACCTATCAGTGAAAACCGGTCACAACCAGTCTGAAGACTTGAATGTCCCTCATTGGCCACCGAATGGATTACTCTCTTACCTACAGTGCATTTGGAAAGTATTCAGATTTACATTAAAATGGATATTAAAAAATCCTCATCAATCTACACAAATCCCCATAATGACAACGCGGAAACAGTTTCTTAGAAATTTTTGCAAATTTATATATATAAAAAAACAGAAATACCTTATTTACTTAAGTATTCAGACTCTTTGCTATGAGACCGAAATTGAGCTCAGGTGCATCCTGTTTCCATTGATCATCCTTGAGATGTTTCTACAACTTGATTGGAGTCCACATGTGGTAAATTCAATTGATTGGACATGATTTGAAAAGGCACACACCTGTCTATATAAGGTCACACAGTTGACAGTGCATGTCAGAGAAAAAACCAAGCCATGAGGTCGAAGGAATTATCTGTAGAGCTCTGAGACAGGATTGTGTCAAGGCACAGATCTGGGGAAGGGTACCAAAAAATGTATGAAGCATTGAAGGTCCCCAAGAACACAGTGATCTCCATCATTCTTAAATGGAAGAAGTTTAGAACCACCAAGACTCTTCCTAGAGCTGGCCGCCCGGCCAAACTGAGCAATGGTCACTCTGACAGAGCTCCAGAGTTCCTCTGTGCAGATGGGAAAACCTTCCAGAAGGACAACCATCTCTGCAGCACTCCATCAATCAGGGCTTAATTGTAGAGTGGCCAGATGGGAACCCTCCTCCTCAGTAAAAGACACATGACAGCCCGCTTGGAGTTTTTTTTAATACATTTGCAAACATTTCGAAAAAACCTGTATTTGCTTTGTCATTATGGAGTATTATGTGTATTGTGTGTAGATTGATGAGGGGAAAAAAAACAATGTAATACATTTTAGAAAAGGCTGTAACTTTACAAAATGTGGAAAAAGTCAAGGTGTCTGAATACTTTCCAAATGCACTGTACAAGGTAAAGAAACCAATATGTCATTGTTGTAAATTGGGTGATCTATTCTTTTAACAGACTTGTCATTATATGAACAGGTAATGTCAGAATCAGAACTGGTGAAATTCTAGAACCTATGTTGGTTTGTATGTACAGTATAATACAGAATGCCAGGCTTGGGCCGGGAATAGGAAGTAGTCTATAAGAGTTCCTTGGGGATATTAGAGTGGGCCTACTTTGGGCTCTAGTGGTCTTAGTTCAGCATCAATCACTTTAGATGTGCGAGTGCCAGAGAGAGGGAGGGAGAGAAAGAGAGACAGAGAGAGAATAAGACCACTCCAATCTAAGAGTCATATGTTCATCATTACAGCAGTTTAACAGTACATGCTATCGTAATCTTATATGAAGAATAAATTGACGCTACAAACGAATCATCAGCAATGATGGTGACAAACCATAGTGTCACCACTCCTCACCTTTTCTGTTTCTCTGTCTCTCCTCTGTTTCTCCCCTGCCCCTCCCCTGTCTCTCCCCTGCCCCTCCCCTGTCTCTCCCCTGTCTCTCCTCTGTCTCTCCCCTGCCCCTCCCCTGTCTCTCCCCTGTCCCTCCCCTGTCTCTCCCCTGTCACTCCCCTGCCCCTCCCCTGTCCCTCCCCTGTCTCTCCCCTGTCTCTCCCCCGTCTCTCCTCTGTCCCTCCTCTACAGGCTGCAACTGATTGATGACCTGACATATGAAGATGTCAAGAAATGCTACAGGGGCTCGGTGAGTTGTTTTTACTGTGTCCAGATTCCACTGTTTTGTTATGGTGTTTCTACCCACTGGAATGTTGCTTCGGTTCCCTGGGAAACATGAAGTGATGATGTATGAATGTTATGTTGGTTCCCTGGGAAACATGAAGTGATGATGCATGTCGGTTCCCTGGGAAACATGAAGTGATGATGTGTGAATGTTATGTTGGTTCCCTGGGAAACATGAAGTGATGATGTATGTCGGTTCCCTGGGAAACATGAAGTGATGATGTATGAATGTTATGTTGGTTCCCTGGGAAACATGAAGTGATGATGTATGTCGGTTTCCTGGGAAACATGAAGTGATGATATATGAATGTTATGTTGGTTCCCTGGGAAACATGAAGTGATGATGCATGAAGTGGTACTTGAAATGTCACACTGAAATACTGTCTTTACACGGTTGTAGACACGACATGGTATTTTGTCATATCCATGGACTGAGTCCAAGCTATTTAACATGGCTACAGTAAATTCAGCAGCCCACAGAATATTGTATGCAGGTCATATAGGTATGAGTTTTAGGATGTTTATTATTATGTGAGGTTGTCTAGTCAAAGCTTCTCCTACAGACACAGAGTCAACAGTAAGTGACAACTTGAGCTCTGAATGGATCACATCGTATGACTTATGATTTAAATAGCCTTCTACCAGACTTATACCCACGCACACACCACACACACACACACACACACACACACACACACACACACACACACACACACACAGTACAAGTCAAAAGTTTGGACATACCTACTCATTCAACAGGTTTTTCTTTATTTTTACAATTTTTCTATATTGTAGAATATTAGTGAAGACATCAAAACTATGGAATAACACATATGGAATCATGTAGTAACCAAATAAAAGTGTTAAACAAATCTAAATATATTTTATATTTGAGATTATTCAAAGTAGCCAGCCTTTGTCTTAATGACATTCTCTCAACCAGCTTCACCTGGAATGCTTTTCCAACTGTATTGAAGGAGTTCCAATATTTTCTGAGCAATTGTTGGCAGCTTTTCTTTCACTCTGTGGTCCAATACATCCCAAACCATCTCAATTGGGTTGAGGTTGTGTGATTGTGGAGGCCAGGTCATCTGATGCAGCACTCTCCTTCTTGGTCAAATAGCTCTTACACAGCCTGGAGGTGTGTTTGGGGTCATTGTCCTGTTGAAAAGCAAATAATAGTCCCACTACGTGCAAACCAGATGGGATGGCGTATCGATGCAAAATGCTGTGGTAGCCATGCTGGTGAAATGTGCATTGAATTCTAAATAAATCACAGACAGTGTCACAATGCACCCCCACACCATCACACCTCCTCCTCCATGTTTCATGGTGGGAACCACACATGCAAGAGACCATCCATTCACCTACTCTGCGTCTCACAAAGACAAGGAGGTTGGAACCAAAAATCTCAAATTTGGACTCATCAGACCAAAGGACATATTTCCACGAGTCTTGCTCTTGTTCCTTGGCCCAAGCAAGTCTCTTATTCTTATTGGTGTCCTTTAGTAATGGATTCTTTGCAGAAATTCGACCATGAAGGCCTGATTCACTCTGAACAGTTGATGTTGAGATGTGTCTGTTACTTGAACTCTGTGAGTTGCAATATGAGGTGCAGTACATTACTGATTTCTGAGGCTGGTAACTCTAATGAACTTATCCTCTGCAGCAGAGGTAACTCTGGGTCTTCCTTTCCCGTGGCGGTCCTCATGAGACCCAGTTTCATCATAGCGCTTGATGGTTTTTGCGACTGCACATGCGACCGTATTGACTGACCTTCATGTCTTAAAGTAATGATGGACGTTCGTTTCTCTTTGCTTATTTGATTTGTTCTTGTCATAATATGGACTTGGTCTTTTACCAAATAGGTCTATCTTCTGTATACCCACCTACCTTGTCACAGCACAACTGATTGGCTCAAACGGATTAAGGAAAGAAATTCCACAAATTAACAAGGCACTTGAAATGCATTCCACGTGAATACCTCATGAAGCTGGTTGAGAGAATACCAAGAGTGTACAAAGCTGTCATCAAAGGAAAGGGTGGCGACTTTGAAGAATCTCAAATATAAAATATATTTAGATTTGTTTAACACTTTTTTTGGTTACTATATGATTCCATGTGTTATTTCATAGTTTTTATGTCTTTGCTATTATTAAAAAATGTAGAAAATAGTAAAAGAAAAGAAAGAAAAATCCTCGAATGAGTACAGTACCAGTCAAACTTCTTACTTGCACTGTACGTACACACACACACACACACACACACACACACACACACACACACACACACACACACACACACACACACACACACACACACACACACACACACACACTTATGATTTAAACAGCCACACACACACACACACACACACACACACACACACACACACACACACACACACACACACACACACACACACACACACACACATGACTTATGATTTAAATAGCCTTCTCACAGTCTTATACACACACACACACACACACACACACACACACACACACACACACACACACACACACACACACACACACACACACACACACACACACACACACATAGGGCTATTTATCGCATGGAAATCACCCACAGAAGTTTCCAGAAAAGGAGCTACTGTCTCTGTCTAGCCTCCATTATAACAAGTTTATCATTTTAAAAGGCTAATTGATCATTAGAAAAACCTTTTCAATTATGTTAGCACAGCTGAAAACTGTTGTCCTGATTAAAGAAGTTATACAATCGGCTTTCTTTAGACTAGTTGAGTATCTGGAGCATCAGCATTTGCGGGTTTTGAGGCTCAAAATGGCTAGAAACAAAGAACTTTCTTCTAGTGTCTAACCACAGAGTTTCCTAACCAAGAGGCGCATCATCGCAAGACTTCCTGAAACGCTTGCGAAACAGACCAAGCAGATCAGGCCAGAGTTTGGTGTTTGAGGCATCAATGAGAGAAGTGAAAAATTATTCTTTAGTTGTTAATTCGATCGAAATCTAAAGGCCCAACGTAGATCCGAATCAAAATGTATGAAGTGGAACATGTTATTACTACAACCTCGTGAAAGTGACAACCTGATATGATTCGATTTTTTGTCAAAAACAACGTTATATCGAAAGAGTGCCTTTGATTTGACAGCCTTCACATGCACAGTTCGGCACGAGACGACCGTTAGCCCTGATGACATGTTTCTACTCATGAGCTTAGCTAGCCAACGTCGCCATGACATCACCGACAAGTGTGATCTGGAATTTCTATTGGAGAAGCCGTTTTGGCCAATCTTCATTTCATACTGTACTGTCTTTGGTCGAGCCTCAATTATAACCCAGGCTGAGACACAGAGGGGAAGGGATTGTCTGTCACACCACTACAGAGGACAGAGAAGGGAAGGGAGCACTGTTAGATGTTACACAGGAAGAGAACAGGTCGCAAAACAGTGTGACACAGGAAGTGTGTCTGATTTAGAACACAACACAGTGTGACACAGGAAGTGTGTCTGAGTTGGAACACCACACAGTGTGACACAGGAAGTGTGTCTGAGTTGGAACACAACACAGTGTGACACAGGAAGTGTGTCTGAGTTGGAACACAACACAGTGTGACACAGGAAGTGTGTCTGAGTTAGAACACAACACAGTGTGACACAGGAAGTGTGTCTGAGTTAGAACACTACACAGTGTGACACAGGAAGTGTGTCTGAGTTAGAACACAACACAGTGTGACACAGGAAGTGTGTCTGAGTTGGAACACAACACAGTGTTACAGGATTCTGTTTGGGAGAAGTAAAACAGTGAGTGAACATTTTCTGAAAGGAACCTCACCCACCTCTCCTGTCTCCCCCTGTCTCCTCCATCTTATTCCTGTCTCACCCCTGTCTCCTCCATCTTATTCCTGTCTCCCCCTGTCTCCTCCATCTTATTCCTGTCTCCCCCTGTCTCCTCCATCTTATTCCTGTCTCCCCCTGTCTCCTCCATCTTATTCCTGTCTCTCCCCTGTCTCCTCCATCTTATTCCTGTCTCCCCCTGTCTCCTCCATCTTATTCCTGTCTCCCCCTGTTTCATTCCTGTCTCCCCCTGTCTCCTCCATCTTATTCCTGTCTCCCCCTGTCTCCTCCATCTTATTCCTGTCTCCCCCTGTCTCCTCCATCTTATTCCTGTCTCCCCGCTGTCTCACCCCTGTCTCCTCCATCTTATTCCTGTCTCCCCGCTGTCTCTCCCTTGTCTCCTCCATCTTATTCCTGTCTCCCCCCTGTCTCCTCCATCTTATTCATGTCTCAACCCTGTCTCCTCCATCTTATTCCTGTCTCCCCCCTGTCTCCTCCATCTTATTCCTGTCTCCCCCCTGTCTCACCCCTGTCTCCTTCATCTTATTCCTATCTCCCCCTGTCTCACCCCTGTCTCTTCCATCTTATTTCTGTCTCACCCTTGTCTCCTTCATCTTATTCCTATCTCCCCCCTTTCTCACCCCTGTCTCCTCCATCTTATTCCTGTCTCCCCCTGTCTCACCCCGTCTCCCCCTTGTCTCACCCTCTCTCACCCCCGTCTCCTCCATCGTACCGCTGTCTCCCCTTGTCTCACCCCGTCTCCTCCATCGTACCGCTGTCTCCCTCTTGTCTCACCCCGTCTCCTCCATCGTACCCGTCTCCTGTCTCCCCCTAACAGACCGTCAGCAAGTACAACTCCCAGTACCACAAGCTGTTCCAGAGCGTCCCCAAGGAGGAGATCCTTATGAAAGGTAGGTCAGGGAGACCATCTATTCCTCCTACACTGATCCAAAATCCAATACCACTGTATGTCTATGATGCAACAAGCTCTCAACAAGTCTCATGTCAGAATTAGACGTTCATCCGTGCTTCTAAAACGTCAAATTTTGAAGGTGTTCCAAACATCACATTTCGAAATGTCTTGTTACTGTACATGTCTGTATCGTTCAAGGTTAAGTTTAGGTATTCATTCTGAATTCTTAAGGTTAGCCATTAACTCAGAGGTAAGGGTTAAGGTTTGGGATAGGCTTTAAACAAAAACAAAAAAAAACAACTTTGTATCATTTGCTTTGAACATGTAACCTCTGGAATGAGAGGCAGATGCTTTTGCATATCCACCATCCCCATACACAAAACCCTAGCAAAACCAAAGCCAACTTAAAGATAACAGCGCTCACTGCTGCCCCTAGTGGCCGGTTTCCACATCATCTCCTGACGTACTCAGACATGGATGGACGTTGAATACCGACTTGTATCACAGGTGACCTGGCTGCCCGTGGTCTAGTGGTAACACACCCAGTTTAGAAAGGTCACCCCTCTTCCGACGATATATTAGAAAAAAGTTATGCATGTCATTTTCAGTGATTTGTTCATTTAATTTTTAGCAAAATAATGTAAATCCATCTTAATATGTTTCTCAAAATCTTTCATTAAGTTTAACAAAAAGAGACAATAGACGGATTGAAACTCATTGGAGTTCTTTGGGTTTTTTGTGTTGTTGAATTTTACCCCTTTTTTCTCCCCAATTTCGTAGTATCCAGTTGTTTAGTAGCTACTATCTTGTCTCATCGCTACAACTCCCGTACGGACTCGGGAGAGGCGAAGGTTGAAAGTAATGCTTCCTCCGATACACAACCCAACCAAGCCGCACTGCTTCTTAACACAGCGCGCATCCAACCCGGAAGCCAGCTGCACCAATGTGTCGGAGGAAACACCATGCACCTGGCCACCTTGGTTAGCGCGCACTGCGCCCCCGGCCCGCCACAGGAGTCGCTGGTGCGCGATGAGACAAGTATATCCCTACAGGCCAAACCCTCCCTAACCCGGACGACGCTAGGCCAATTGTGCGTCGCCCCACGGACCTCCCGGTCGCGGCCGATTATGACAGAGCCTGGGCGCATTTCCTATCTTGCCACGTGACTCTGTTTTTAGAGGATTGTGGGTAACTTCATGATTCTTTCACACAATATTGTATACATGTCTGAAGAAAGAAAAGTACATTTCTATATTAGGATTAGGCAGCGTGTCGTGCCATGAAGTGTAATGGATCGTGATAAACAGATATCAAAACCATCATGCTAATTGACGTTCAATAAGCACAGCACCCATTCCCACATTTATGATTGTCAGTAGAAAGTGCAAAGTCCTCATTTCCTGCAGGTCCAGTTACCGCAGGTACTTTGAACACTGTACTTGACAATGCCTTCCAAAACAGTATAGAACGGCAAATGATCAAATACATAACACTGTTAACATTATATAATATCTAGGCAAGTCAGTTAAGAACAAATTCTTATTTTCAATGACAGCCTAGGAACAGTGGGTTAACTGCCTGTTCAGGGGCAGAACGACAGATTTGTACCTTGTCAGCTTGGGGATTTGAACTTGCAACCTTCCGGTTACTAGTCCAACGCCCTAACCACTAGGCTACCCTGCCGCCAGAAAAAAGGTATCTGAGGTATCAAAGGTATCTAATTCTGCATTAGACATGATTCAAAATCATCATCATAATGATGTTTAGAAGCTTTAGAGAGAGGAAACAACACCAAAAGAGAAGGTATATAATTCTGCACAAAATGTGTTTTCAACCTTTTCTGCTAATGTTCCCAATCCACTTGATTAAGTGGTGTTACGTATTTCCAAACATCTCAGGAGGATGTGTTTCAATAATAAGTTTCGTCTCCTTCAAGTTGGTGGCAGCTCAGTTGCCATTCGTTTTGGGTGTTACAAAGCACTTCATTTTAACAGTGTACTGTCTATGAGCCAATAGCCATACTAGCACACTACTGAACTTAGAATGCTTCATACTAATTGGTGGACCATCTGGCTTGGATGTGAATGTGTGCAGCACATTTGTGAAGTGTGAAGAAAACAGTCCAAGTCGAAACATTTTGAAATAGGGGCGTTAATCTGCGCTTAGTTTGAATAGTTAAAATTAAATAGATTAGATTAAATAGATTAATATTACATTTAATTTAATTAAAATAGTTTGCTCCACTCAAATGTGCAGAGGTTGATTGTACTGTACACTAAGCTAGGTCCTGTATAGCTACAATACAATGATTGAGATGTATTCATATCTAATTCCTACTTTTATGGACATTAAAACCCACGCCAAACTTGCTAGTCACTAAAACGCATTTAAAAAGGTAGGCTACACATCAATTTGGACATGTGATTTGAGCCTGACTGAATCAATTCCCCCCCCCCCTTTTTTTTCAAATCACTTTCAGGAGTCTGTTGGGAGCAGGAGGCATCATATCAGGCTTCAGTGTTAAGGCTTCAGCGTAGGCTTGGGCGAAATACCGTTTATACCGCATACCAGGGTATTTCGAAATGCACAAAATACTCTATACATTAGGCTATTTCAGCCACACCCGTTGCTGACAGGTGTATAAAAGTGAGCACACAGCCATGCAATCTCCATAGACAAACATTGGCAGTAGAATGGCCCGTACTGAAGAGCTCAGTGACTTTCAACATAGCACAGTCATAGGATGCCACCTTTCCAACAAGTCAGGTCGTCAAATTTCTGCCCTGCTAGAGCTGCCCTGGTCAACTGTAAGTGCTGTCATTGTGAAGTGGAAACGTCTAGGAACAACAACGGCTCAGCCGCGAAGTGGTAGACCACACAAGCTCACAGAACGGCACCGCCGAGTGCTGAAGCGCGTAGCGCGTACAATCATCTGTCCTTTGCTGCAACACTCAATACCGAGTTCCAAACTTCCTCTGGAAGCAACATCAGCACAATAACTGTGAGTCGGGAGCTTCATGAAATGGGTTTCCATGGCCGAGCAGCCGCACACAAGCCTCAGATCACCATGCGCAATGCCAAGCGTCGGCTGGAGTGGAGCAAAGCAGTGGAAACGCATTCTCTGAAGTGATGAATCACCTCCATCTCCCTCCATCTTCCTTAATCCCTCTTTAATTCTCTTTCTCTTTTGTTACCCCCCTCTCTACCCCCCCCCTCTCCCTCTCTCTCTCCATCCCTCCCTCTCACTCTCCACCAGTCTGGGCAACCCTGTACCAGCCTGATACATTTAGCTAGAAATTAGTCATTATGACACAGATAATCTTTTTGCCATTTTAAGCTGTTTTTGTTCTTGTTTTGACTCATAACTCGTGTTTTGTGACGTTGGTTTCATAATCTGGTAGAATAGAATTGAGTTTTTGTTTTTTGGTCATTTTATAATTTGTTGTTTGGGTGTCTAAAGATCTATTTGTTAGTATGTGTATGCCCTGAGGAAAATATTTTAGGGATTATGAAAATGACATACTGATATTGTAAATTGAGTTGTGTTTTTATATTTTAAATGGAAATAACCACCAATCAACAGTGTTCATATCCCTTTCCTTCAGTGTGTAGGTTTAAAGCCAACTCGTATACAGTGAGTGTCAAAACATTAGGAACACCTTCCTAGTATTGTTGTAGCCCCTTTTGTCCTCAGAACAGCCTCAATTCGTCGGAGCATGGACTCTAGAAGGTGTTGAAAGCGTCCCACAGGGCTGCTGGCACATGTCGACTCCAATGTTTCCCACAGCTGTGTCAAGTTGGCTGAATGACCTTTGGGTGGTGGACCATTCTTGTTACACAGGGAAACTGTTGAGCGTGACAAACCCAGTAGCGTTGCAGTTCTTGACACACTCAAACCGATGTGCCTGGGACCTAGTACCATACCCTGTTCAAAGGCACATAAATATGTTGTATTGCCCATTCGCCTTCTGAATGGCACATATACACAATCCATGTCTCATTGTCTCAACGTTTTTAAATCCATCTTTATCTTGTCTCCTCCCCATTAATCTACACTGATTTGAAGTGGATTTAACAGGTGACATTAATAAGGGATCATAGCTTTCACCTGGATTCACCTGGTCAGTCTATGTCATGTGTATACACTCAGCCATGTGTTGTATTTCTGAGGCTAGTCTCCAGCTCTGTATATTCTCCCTCTGGTGTGTTGAATGAAACAGATCAGTATTATAATGCATCTCTTATGGTGTCTTGTTCCTATTCCCAGTGTATTCCTGCGCTCTCCTCCGAGACATCCTACTTCAGGGCCACCTCTACATCTCCCGCAACTGGCTGTGTTTCTATGCCAACCTCTTTGGGAAGGACATCAAGGTGAGTGGTGATGTTCCAGTGGGAATTGCAACTGCCCTCACGCTTGACAACAAAATGGCTTCTTCCTTCTAACAATGAAAAGAGGGAGTAGATTTATCAGAGTACAACGTTGTCGGTATGATCATTTCAGTTGATAACAGGTTCTTTCTGGACTTGATCTCCATGGTTTCCATTGACTCATTCCAAGACAAATGTCTGTCTCTCTGTTCAATTGCTGAATGTTTCTCTCTTTGAATAGAGAATCAAGATGTCTGATGGTGTCACGGTTTTCTGTAGGCAAAGGAGACTCGGACCAAAATGCGGCGTGGCTATTGCGATCCATGTTTAATGAAACAAAGTAAACATGAATCAAATACAAAAACAATAAACGTAACACGAAAACCGAAACAGCCTAATACTGGTGCTAAGCAACACACGACAGAATAAGGACAATCACCACCAAAACCCAACACCAAACAGGCTACCTAAATATGGTTCCCAATCAGAGACAATGACTAACACCTGCCTCTGATTGAGAACCATATCAGGCCAAACACAGAAACAGACAAACTAGAATGCCCACTCAGATCACACCCTGACCAAACAAAACATAGAAACATAACAAAGCAAACTATGGTCAGGGTGTGACAGTTGGAGCCTCGGCACTTAACAACCTGAACGCAAAAAGGCATCCAAATGAATCTCACTGCATTCAGGTTTTCTCTTTATTGTATAGTATACTCTTAGAATGAAAGGTGCTACCGAGAATCTAAAAGGGTTCACCGAAGGGGACATCCATATAACCCTTTTAATGTCAAGTTGAGCTGGGAATGTTGTTTTACAAGGGAAATGTTCAACGTGAAATATGCCGTGTGTTTGATGCAGGTATTCAAATACAGTACAGTAAAGTGACGTGGTAGGCAGGTTATTCATTGAACAGCAAACTGTTTTATGAGATTTTGACTTCATTTACAGTTACGGAAATTCAGTTGAGACCCAATTTCCTTATTTACAAATCATTACTTTCATGATACCTGGGAATACAACATAAAAGGTAGGAGTGAAATTAAGGTCTGAATAATATAATCGTTGGTCACATACACAGTCAAGTGTTAAAAGGTTTTCAAGAGGAAAGGATATTTGGAACCAATTGACTTATTTCAAATGTGTATCCAGATCAAAGTCTGGACCTTTGCTTTTCAATGACATAATATTGGTGTTGTATTGCTATGAATAACATCATTCTATTGAATTGATAACTACCTAACATGAGTATGGTTACTCTATTCTCATGGTCTTCCTGACCAATGGTCTTCCTGACCAATAACCAGCCAGTCAATTGAAGTGTTTGAAGAGAAAGCACATGCAGTGTCAGCTGACCCTGAAACCCCAGCTCGTTACCACTCACCGTGTGTGTACACCCCGGCTTGACTAAACCTTTATTTGTTCCCTTTTTCACTCTTGTTTGTTTTGAGCCGTTCTGCTCCCTCTTTCTTTACATGGGAACAAAGTCTCTGGGTTCTGGGCTTTAGCAGAAATGTCACATGACTAACGTGTCAATGTCAATGTGTAACTAACAATGTTACTGTGTCTCAATGTGTAACTAACAATGTTACTGTGTCTCAATGTGTAACTAACAATGTTACTGTGTCTCAATGTGTAACTAACAATGTTACTGTGTCTCATTGTGTAACTAACAATGTTACTGTGTCTCAATGTGTAACTAACAATGTTACTGTGTCTCAATGTGTAACTAACAATGTTACTGTGTCTCAATGTGTAACTAACAATGTTACTGTGTCTCAATGTGTAACTAACAATGTTACTGTGTCTCAATGTGTAACTAACAATGTTACCGTGTCAATGTGTAACTAACAATGTTACTGTGTCTCAATGTGTAACTAACAATGTTACTGTGTCTCAATGTGTAACTAACAATGTTACTGTGTCTCAATGTGTAACTAACAATGTTACTGTGTCTCATTGTGTAACTAACAATGTTACTGTGTCTCAATGTGTAACTAACAATGTTACTGTGTCTCAATGTGTAACTAACAATGTTACTGTGTCTCAATGTGTAACTAACAATGTTACTGTGTCTCAATGTGTAACTAACAATGTTACTGTGTCTCAATGTGTAACTAACAATGTTACCGTGTCAATGTGTAACTAACAATGTTACTGTGTCTCAATGTGTAACTAACAATGGTACTGTGTCTCATTGTGTAACTAACAATGTTACTGCGTCTCAATGTGTAACTAGCAATGTTACTGTGTCTCAATGTGTAACTAACAATGTTACTGTGTCTCAATGTGTAACTAACAATGTTACTGTGTCTCAATGTGTCTCAATGTGTAACTAACAATGTTACTGTGTCTCAATGTGTAACTAACAATGTTACTGTGTCTCAATGTGTAACTAGCAATGTTACTGTGTCTCAATGTGTAACTAACAATGTTACTGTGTCTCAATGTGTCTCAATGTGTAACTAACAATGTTACTGTGTCTCAATGTGTAACTAGCAATGTTACTGTGTCTCAATGTGTAACTAACAATGTTACTGTGTCTCAATGTGTCTCAATATGTAACTAACAAAGTTACTGTGTCTCAATGTGTAACTAACAATGTTACTGTGTCTCAATGTGTAACTAACAATGTTACTGTGTAACTAGCAATGTTACTGCGTCTCAATGTGTAATTAACAATGTTACTGTGGCTCAATGTGTAACTAACAATGTTACTGTGTCTCAATGTGTAACTAACAATGTTACTGTGTAACTAGCAATGTTACTGTGTCTCAATGTGTAACTAACAATGTTACTGTGTCTCAATGTGTAACTAACAATGTTACTGGGTCAATGTGTAACTAACAATGTTACTGTGTCTCAATGTGTAACTAACAATGTTACTGTGTCTCAATGTGTAACTAACAATGTTACTGTGTCTCAATGTGTAACTAACAATGTTACTGTGTCTCAATGTGTAACTAACAATGTTACTGTGTCTCAATGTGTAACTAGCAATGGTACTGTGTCTCAATGTGTAACTAACAATGTTACTGTGTCTCAATGTGTAACTAACAATGTTACTGTGTCTCAATGTGTAACTAACAATGTTACTGTGTCTCAATGTGTAACTAACAATGTTACTGTGTTTCAATGTGTAACTAACAATGTTACTGTGTCTCAATGTGTAACTAACAATGTTACTGTGTCTCACTAAGGGAATAAAGGGATTCTATGAGCTGCAGCTGGTGACCATGTTGCTGCTTTTCCTTTACAGGTGGCCATTCCAGTGGTGTCATTACGGCTGGTGAAGAAGCACAGGACGGCAGGCCTGGTACCTAACGGGTTGGCCATCACCGTGGACACCAGCCAGAAGGTACGCTACAGTACACAACGGTGTGGTACAAAGCAGTACAATGCAATAAGGCTATACCACTCAGACAGTTAATACTACATACAGCTAGCATACAGATAGCAGACAGTTAGCATACTGTAGGTGCTTATCTGCAGACACCAAAGTGGTAGGGAGGTTGTTTCAGGGCCAGTCCTGTTTGACTTTAACTTATCTTAGTATTGCTAAACAAGGGAAAGCAAAGATGTAGCATTGCAGAATGCAAACAGTCAGGCTGACAACCAGGCTACCAACAAGGTAGTTAGGCTAACAACCAGGAAGCTTAGGCTAACAACCAGGTAGGCAGGATAACAACTAGGAAGCCATTCTAACAACCAGGAAGCCATGCTAACAACCAGGAAGCAAGGCTAGCAACTAGGTAGCCAGGCTAATAACCAGGAAGCCAGGCTAACAACCAGGAAGTGTAGGCTAACAACCAGGTAGGCAGGCTAACAAGGAAGCTAGACTAACAACCAGGTAGCCAGGCTAACAACCAGGTAGCCTTGGCTAACAACAAGGCTAACAACCAGATCATCAGATAGTCAGCCTAATGAAGCTAACAGCCACACTCAACAACATGAAATAGTGTGTTTGAGAACACCTGAACCAAACAGAATGTAACCTAGTCAGCACACGTGGTAGCACACGCGGATGGTTAATGTCAATCACAACTTCAAATGAAGAAATCCTCCCGGAGGTCCAAAGGTAGAGGATCCACGCTGACTTTTTGACTTATTCAGTCTGAGGAAAGTCTGCTAGCGCAGCCACACAGCTCACATACTGTATAGTTGGTTCTCAACAGACACTGCTTTGAGTTGAGAACATACGACATCAGGGTAAAGGTCAAATGTCAGACCACGTTGACCTTCCAGTTCTTCAGAGGTGTTTGAGTTGTAAAGGAATGAACAAGGATCAGGCTGTTCGTGTTTAATTTGGAATGTTAACCCATTGAGTCACACCACGACGCTGGTGAGATTTGGACTTCTTAAAACCTCTTGAAACTCCCCATCCCGGATCCGGGATCGTGACTAAAGCCTCAGGCTCATTAGCATAACGCAACGTTAACGATTTCTGAAAATCGCAAATAAAATGAAAATAATGCGCCTACTCTCAAGCTTAGCCTTTTCTTAACAACACAGTCATCTCAGATTTTCAAAATATGCTTTTGAACCATAGCAATTCACTAATTTGTGTAAGAGTATGCTAAGCTAGCTTAGCATTTTGAGTAGCATTTAGGACGCAACATTTTCACAAAAACCAGATAACCAAATAAATAAAATCATTTACCTTTGAAGAGCTTCGGATGTTTTCAATGAGGAGACTCTCAGTTACATAGCAAATGTGCAGTTTTTCCTGAAAGCGTCTTTGTGTAGGAGAAATCGCTCCGTTTTGTACATCACATTTGGCTACCGAAACTAACCGAAAATTCAGTCACCTACAACGTCAAACTTTTTCCGAATTAACTCCATAATATCGACCGAAACATGGCAAACGTTGTTTGGAATCAATCCTCAAGGTGTTTTTTCACATATCTCTTCATTGATATATCGTTCGTGGAAGCCTGCATTCTTTTCTGAATTCTGTGGAAAAATACTTGCAGCTGACTTTTGCGCACCAATTTTGGCGCAGGACACCGGGCAGACACCTGGTAAATGTGGTCTCTTATGGTCAATCTTCCAATGATATGCCTACAAATACGTCACAATGCTGCAGACACCTTGGGGAAACGACAGAAAGGGCTGACTCACTCCTCTCGCATTCACAGCCATATAAGGAGACAATGGAAAACGGAGCCTCAAAAATCCTGCTCATTTCCTGGATGCCGTTTCTTCTTGGTTTTGCCTGTAGCTCACGTTCTAGGGCACGCACAGAAAATATCTTTGCAGTTCTGGAAACGTCAGAGTGTTTTCTTTCCAAAGCTACCAATTATATGCATAGTCGAGCATCTTTTTGTGACAAAATATTGAGCTTAAAACGGGCACGTCTTTTTATCCAAAAATGATATAGCGCCCCCAGAGTTTCAACAGGTTAACGCCCTTTAAACATTGTGTGTTTGACAGTTTTTTTATGGCCAATCCGCGTCTGAAATAGCCGTACACCATTTACGGCGATGCGGCCTCTGCGAAAGTCAGAGCTTTCATACTTCTTGTGCTTTGTGGTGCTGCAATACGCATCCAATAAATTGGTCTGAACCGCAACTCATAGTGATTCAGGGATAATCTCTATCGCCATCCAGCTAATTTATGAGCAACTGGCTAAATGAAAAGACAGGACCTTACCTCTTCTGAGATGTTGAAGTTTGTTTCCTGGTGTTTGACATAGGAGCTCAGCCAAAACAACATGAAGTACAAAGGCTGCATCTCCATCACGAATCTCCCCATTTGTCCCTCCAGCAAAATTAGTCTACATTTAAGTCTATTGTTTATTTGTGTATTTCACACGACGTTGAAGTAAAAATGCTTGTATGGATGTCAACCCCAATACATGTTCATGTCATCAATCAACTGCATTACAGGAGAAACGGCTTTGACAACCACCTCTGATTTTTGTATGCTAGCTATGTGCCAGTTTATACGAGCGGGAGTTAGCATTTAACAGTCCCTTCTAAACCTGAAAAGGAAAAACTTCTGAATGTTATGCAACGAAAACCAAATATATCCAAATCGTGTTTTTAGTGACCATATTGTGGGCATGTTACAATACATGGATCATGACGGATTTGATAAATATCCACATTGTTAGATCAGATTTGTTGAGTTTGTGCCAATGCAGTGTCCTTCTATCCCCCACAGTCTTCATTCTATTGACCTCTTTACTGCATCAATCCCCATTACCTCCCCGATCTCTTTCCAGAAGTTCAAACAAATGTTTGTGTCTTTGAAATCCCTACACAAGGTATCATAAAGATGTATTTTATTACTGAACTTGTTCTGATGTTCTCGATGTTTGTTGTCAAGGAAGTGAGTTTGTGTTTATACAGGATGTACCGCCCCATTTGCCGTCAACCAAAGTTTGGGAGGCACATAGCTTTGCCATTCAGAGCTCGATTTGGCCTCCGGAGACTCCTGTGGTGGGCCAGGCGCAGTGCGCACTAACCAGGTCGCCAGGTGCACAGTGTTTCCTCCGACACATTGGTGCGGCTGGCTTCCGGGTTGGATGCACGTTGTGTTAAGAAGCAGTGCGGCTTGGCTGGGTTGTGTTTCGGAGGACGCATGACTTTCGACCTTCGTCTCTCCCGAGCCCGTACAGGAGTTGTAACGATGAGACAAGATAGTAACTACTAACAATTGGATACCACAAAATAGGGGAGAAAGTTTTCTCCTGTCCAGACGCTGTCCTTGTTTGTTTCTTGTCTGTTATCCATTAAATGTTCACTCCCTGTACTTGCTTCTCGTCTCCCAGCATTGGTCCTTACGAGATGAAGGCAAGAGTGTGCAAGGCGGTATTGAATGTGTCACTGTCTTTTACCTTGATTACAAAAAAAATAAAAATTCAACGTGTGCACCTACGTTGTACACTTTAATTCAAAGCTAAGTTGTAGCAACCTCATGATGGGTATAGGGAACATTACAGTATTATGTAGTAGCCTAAATATATCCAAGTTACATTGAACTGGGTGAATGGAATATGAATGACAGTCATCAAATGTGCCTTTATAGAAATAAGGCCATGCTGATAAGATAAATGATTTTATTTTACCTTTATTTAACTAGGCAAGTCAGTTAAGAACAAATTCTTATTTTCAATGACTGCCTAGGAACAGTGGGTTAACTGCCTGTTCAGGGGCAGAACGACATATTTGTACATTGTCAGCTCGGGGATTTGAACTTACAACCTTCTGGTTACTAGTCCAACGCTCTTACCACCAGGCTACCCTGCCGCCCCGTTTGTCCTCCCTCATCTTAAACGGAGCCGACCGCCACTGGTCGGAGCCTCCGAAACGGAATTCCCGGATCAAGCATAAATACAGGAGTCGAGTCTTTTTACAAAAACGTCTGTAGTGTCTGAATGGTTTGAGCTACAAACTAATGAAAACTATCTATGAAAAGCTGAGACCCCCACGACCACATGTGTACCACACACGTGTTTTGCTCTATGACACTCACAAGCTACACAAGAGTCGTTTTAAGGGGTTCTTCTACATGGACGATCATATGGAATCCCAGGAAATAGTGTCTATAATACTGTAATAAGCTCACATAGTTGCTGTCACAAACTCCAAACTCCACACAGTTGTCACTGCCTAGTTGGATATTAATTTCCCACTGAGCAAACCATTTCTGTACTTACAGCATCTATATAAATTCATTTTGATCAGGTTTTTGCTTTGGCAGACCTTATTTTTGTATTGACCTTTGTCAATACAACTCGTGAATGCAACTGTTTATGTCAAATTGTTACTTGTAGCCCTGGTTGTCTAGAAAATAAAATGGTAAACCACTTCATTGTGAGGCTAAATATAAGGGCTGGGCATGAATTGCTGGAGTTCCAGACTGATAGGGTTAACTCAATAGTCTGGTCTTGTTCTGGGTCAAACACCTTTATGGGGTTTTATGTACTTTAGTGACAACAGCTAAAGCTCCTGGCTGCCAGCTGGCTTTGTTTTGTCTGATTGAGAGACTTGGGTAAATGAATGGGTAACACTGACTATATACACAGTCTTTTATCTATCACAGCTGGATTGGCTGAACTACTTAGTCAGTCCATGTCATAAAGGTGTCAGTTGGCAAGTGAGAAATCAAACTTTGTTGGTAACTTGTGCATCTTCATATCTTCTTTAATAGACTATTCAAAGATAGTAGAGTTAAAGTTCTAGACTACAATAGAGCTTGAGTTCTAGACTACTATAGAGCTTGAGTTCTAGACTACTATAGATCTTAAGTTCTAGACTACTATAGATCTTAAGTTCTAGACTACTATAGATCTTAAGTTCTAGACTACTATAGATCTTAAGTTCTAGACTACTATAGATCTTAAGTTCTAGACTACTATAGATCTTAAGTTCTAGACTACTATAGAGCTTAAGTTCTAGACTACTATAGATCTTCAGTTCTAGACTACTATAGATCTTAAGTTCTAGACTACTATAGATCTTAAGTTCTAGACTACTATAGATCTTAAGTTCTAGACTGCTATAGATCTTAAGTTCTAGACTACTATAGATCTTAAGTTCTAGACTACTATAGAGCTTAAGTTCTAGACTACTATAGAGCTTAAGTTCTAGACTACTATAGATCTTCAGTTCTAGACTACTATAGATCTTAAGTTCTAGACTACTATAGATCTTAAGTTCTACACTACTATAGATCTTAAGTTCTAGACTGCTATAGATCTTAAGTTCTAGACTACTATAGAGCTTAAGTTCTAGACTACTATAGATCTTCAGTTCTAGACTACTATAGATCTTCAGTTCTAGACTACTATAGATCTTAAGTTCTAGACTACTATAGATCTTAAGTTCTAGACTGCTATAGATCTTAAGTTCTAGACTACTATAGATCTTAAGTTCTAGACTACTATAGAGCTTAAGTTCTAGACTACTATAGAGCTTAAGTTCTAGACTACTATAGATCTTCAGTTCTAGACTACTATAGATCTTAAGTTCTAGACTACTATAGATCTTAAGTTCTACACTACTATAGATCTTAAGTTCTAGACTACTATAGATCTTAAGTTCTAGACTACTATAGATCTTAAGTTCTAGACTGCTATAGATCTTAAGTTCTAGACTACTATAGATCTTAAGTTCTAGACTACTATAGATCTTAAGTTCTAGACTACTATAGAGCTTAAGTTCTAGACTACTATAGAGCTTAAGTTCTAGACTACTATAGATCTTCAGTTCTAGACTACTATAGATCTTAAGTTCTAGACTACTATAGATCTTAAGTTCTAGACTACTATAGAGCTTAAGTTCTAGACTACTATAGAGCTTAAGTTCTAGACTACTATAGATCTTAAGTTCAAGACTACTATAGATCTTAAGTTCTACACTACTATAGATCTTAAGTTCTACACTACTATAGAGCTTAAGTTCTAGACTACTATAGAGCTTAAGTTCTAGACTACTATAGAGCTTAAGTTCTAGACTACTATAGATCTTAAGTTCTAGACTACTATAGATCTTAAGTTCTACACTACTATAGATCTTAAGTTCAAGACTACTATAGTGGTTGAGATTGTGTTGTTTTTTTTAGTGTCTTGTTCTGTGTTGCAGTATGTGTTTGTGTCCTTGCTGTCTCGAGACAGTGTCTACGACATCCTCAGGAGGATCTGCACACACCTTCAGGTGAGAAATAACCTCCTCTCGGTCCACAAGGCTCAAGGTTGTGGGTTCGATTCCCATGTGGGACACTTTGTAGGAAAGTGTCTGCTACACTAGAAATGTTTTGCAATACAGCTCTATGACGAGATACCATTGTTAAAGTCATTTAGTGTAGTTACAAGGTAGTTATGTTTTGGAATGGGTGGCCAGTAATAAACTGGTCCTGAACATCTCTAAAACTGAGAGCATTGTATTTGGTACAAATCATTCCTTAAGTACAAGACCTCAGCTGAATCTGGTAATGAATGGTGTGACTGTTGAACAAGTTGGGGAGACTGAATTACTTACTGTTACCTTAGATTGTAAACTGTCATGGTCAAAACATATAGATTCAATGGTTGTAGAGACGGGGAGAGATCTGTCTGTAGTAAAGAGATGGGGAGAGGTCTGTCTGTAGTAAAGAGATGGGGAGAGATCTGTCTGTAG
This sequence comes from Oncorhynchus masou masou, assembly GCF_036934945.1. NCBI lineage: Eukaryota > Metazoa > Chordata > Actinopteri > Salmoniformes > Salmonidae > Oncorhynchus > Oncorhynchus masou. The sequence goes on along the minus strand of NC_088226.1, from coordinate 67,391,370 downwards.
TAAAGAGATGGGGAGAGATCTGTCTGTAGTAAAGAGATGGGGAGAGGTCTGTCTGTAGTAAAGAGATGGGGAGAGGTCTGTCTGTAGTAAAGAGATGGGGAGAGGTCTGTCTGTAATAAAGAGATGGGGAGAGGTCTGTCTGTAATAAAGAGATGGGGAGAGGTCTGTCTGTAGTAAAGAGATGGGGAGAGGTCTGTCCGTAGTAAAGAGATGGGGAGAGGTCTGTCCATAGTAAAGAGATGGGGAGAGATCTGTCCATAGAATGTCCCATAATAAATAACTGCTATAGTCTACCACCATCTGAATGGTTATGGGTCTGAATTAATAACTGCTATAGTCTACCACCATCTGAATGGTTATGGGTCTGAATTAATAACTGCTATAGCCTACCACCATCTGAATGGTTATGGGTCTGAATTAATAACTGCTATAGCCTACCACCATCTGAATGGTTATGGGTCTGAATTAATAACTGCTATAGCCTACCACCATCTGAATGGTTATGGGTCTGAATTAATAACTGCTATAGCCTACCACCATCTGAATGGTTATGGGTCTGAATTAATAACTGCTATAGCCTACCACCATCTGAATGGTTATGGGTCTGAATTAATAACTGCTATAGCCTACCACCATCTGAATGGTTATGGATCTGAATTAATAACTGCTATAGCCTACCACCATCTGAATGGTTATGGGTCTGAATTAATAACTGCTATAGCCTACCACCATCTGAATGGTTATGGGTCTGAATTAATAACTGCTATAGCCTACCACCATCTGAATGGTTATGGGTCTGAATTAATAACTGCTATAGCCTACCACCATCTGAATGGTTATGGGTCTGAATGGTTATGGGTCTGAATTAATAACTGCTATAGTCTACCACCATCTGAATGGTTATGGGTCTGAATTAATAACTGCTATAGCCTACCACCATCTGAATGGTTATGGGTCTGAATTAATAACTGCTATAGTCTACCACCATCTGAATGGTTATGGGTCTGAATGATTATGGGTCTGAATTAATAACTGCTATAGCCTACCACCATCTGAATGGTTAAGGGTCTGAATTAATAACTGCTATAGTCTACCACCATCTGAATGGTTATGGGTCTGAATTAATAACTGCTATAGCCTACCACCATCTGAATGGTTATGGGTCTGAATTAATAACTGCTATAGCCTACCACCATCTGAATGGTTATGGGTCTGAATTAATAACTGCTATAGCCTACCACCATCTGAATGGTTATGGGTCTGAATTAATAACTGCTATAGTCTACCACCATCTGAATGGTTATGGGTCTGAATTAATAACTGCTATAGCCTACCACCATCTGAATGGTTATGGGTCTGAATTAATAACTGCTATAGCCTACCACCATCTGAATGGTTATGGGTCTGAATTAATAACTGCTATAGCCTACCACCATCTGAATGGTTATGGGTCTGAATTAATAACTGCTATAGCCTACATTAAGTGTAGTTACAGTGTACCCTTATTTCCCTCCATAGGTGAATGGGAAGAAAAGCCTCAGCTTGAAGCAGTACTTGGAGGAGCCGAGCTCACTATCTATGGTAAGCCAAGCCACTACTCTACTCTACTATAGTCTACACTACTCAACACTACTCTACACTACTATACTATAGTCTACTATAGTCTACACTTGGTGGCTGACTAAATACTTTTTTGCTCCACCATACTCCACACTACACCACTATACTCTACACCATTATACTCTGCTCTTCTATACTCTACACCACTCTGCACAACTGCACTCTACACTACACCACTATACACTACTATACACTACACCACTATGCACTACACCACTCTAAACTACACCACTCCACTCTACACTACACCACTCTACACTACACCACTCTACACTACGCCACTCTACACCACTATACACTACACCACACCACTATACACTACACTACACCACTCTACACCACACCACTATACACTACACCACCCTTCACTACACCACTCTACACTACACCGCTCTACACCACTATACACTACACCACTATACACTACACCACTATACACTACACCACTCTACACTACACCACTCTACACTACACCACTCTACACTACACCACTATACACTACACCACTATACACTACACCACTATACACTACACCACTCTACGCTACACCACTCTACACTACACCACTATGCACTACACCACTATACACTACACTACACCACTATATACTACACCACTCTACACCACTCTACACTACACCACTATACACTACACCACTATACACTACACCACTCTACACTACACCACTCTACACAACATCACTATACACTACACACTACACCACTCTACACTACATCACTCTACACTACACCACTATACACTACACCACTCTACACTACACCACTATACACTACACCACTATACACTACACCACTCTACACTACACCACTATACACTACACCACTCTACACTACACCACTGTACACTACACCACTATACACTACACCACTATACACTACACCACTCTACACTACACCACTCTACACTACATCACTATACACTACATCACTCTACACTACACCACTATACACTACACCACTCTACACCACTCTACACTACACCACTCTACACTATACACCACACCACTATACACTACACCACACCACTATACACTACACCACACCACCATACACTACACCACTCTACACTACACCACTATACACTACACCACTCTACACTACACCACTATACACTCCACCACTCTACACTACACTCCTATACACTACACCACTCTACACCACACACTACACCACTCTACACTACACCACTATACACTACACCACTCTACACCACACCACTATACACTACACCGCTATACACTACACCACTATACACTACACCACACTACTATACTCTACTATACACCGCTATTCTATAGTCTACACTACCGTACTCTACTCCACACTACTCTACTCTATACTAACATACTCTACACTACTATACTCTATGCTACTATACCATACTCTACACCACTACTCTACACTACACCACTCTACACTACACCGCTCTACACCACTATACACTACACCACTATACACTACACCACTATACACTACACCACTCTACACTACACCACTCTACACTACACCACTATACACTACACCACTATACACTACACCACTATACACTACACCACTCTACGCTACACCACTCTACACTACACCACTATGCACTACACCACTATACACTACACTACACTACACCACTATATACTACACCACTCTACACCACTCTACACTACACCACTATACACTACACCACTATACACTACACCACTCTACACTACACCACTCTACACTACATCACTATACACTACACACTACACCACTCTACACTACATCACTCTACACTACACCACTATACACTACACCACTCTACACTACACCACTATACACTACACCACTATACACTACACCACTCTACACTACACCACTATACACTACACCACTCTACACTACACCACTGTACACTACACCACTATACACTACACCACTATACACTACACCACTATACACTACACCACTCTACACTACACCACTCTACACTACATCACTATACACTACATCACTCTACACTACACCACTATACACTACACCACTCTACACCACTCTACACTACACCACTCTACACTACACACCACACCACTATACACTACACCACACCACTATACACTACACCACACCACCATACACTACACCACTCTACACTACACCACTATACACTACACCACTATACACTCCACCACTCTACACTACACTCCTATACACTACACCACTCTACACCACACACTACACCACTCTACACTACACCACTATACACTACACCACTCTACACCACACCACTATACACTACACCGCTATACACTACACCACTATACACTACACCACACTACTATACTCTACTATACACCGCTATTCTATAGTCTACACTACCGTACTCTACTCCACACTACTCTACTCTATACTAACATACTCTACACTACTATACTCTATGCTACTATACCATACTCTACACCACTACTCTACACTACTCTGCCCTACTATACTCTACTCCACACCACTATACTATAGCCTACACTACTACTCTACTCAACATTACTATACTATATTCCACTCTACACTACTATACTATACACCACTATACTCTACTATATTCTACTCTACACCGCTCTGTACTACCATGCTTTACACTACTGTACTCCACTCTACTCTACGCCACTACTATACACCACTCTACTCTACGCCACTACTATACACCACTCTACTCTATGCCACTACTATACACCACTCTCATCTACACTGCTATACTATAGTCTGCACTACTCTACGCCTACTCTATTCTACTCCACACGGCTATACTCTACTATGCTCTACACCACAATACTCTACACGACTTTACTAGACTCTACTCTACTCTAGTCCACACTTCTCTATTCCTACTCTATTGTACTCTACATTACTATACTCTACACTTCTTTACGATACTCCACTCTACTCTACTCTGCACTACTCCCCTATTCTCTACACTACTATGCTCCACACTGCTCCACTATACTCTGCGCTGCTCTACTATACTACACTACTATACTCTACACCAATCTACACTACTGTACTCTACACTACTCCCCTATTCTCTACACTACTATACTCTGCACTACTCTTCACTACTCCACTCTGCACAACTATACTCTACTACACTCCACACTACTATGCTCTACACCACTATACTCCACTATGCTCCACCCCGCTCCGCTATACTCTACTCTACACCGCTATACTATAGCCTACACTACTCTACTCTACACTACCATACTCTACATTGCTATACTCTACACATCACTCTACTCTACACTACTATGCTATAGTCTACTCTACTCCTACTCTATTCCACTCTACACCAACATGCTATACTCTACACCACTCTGCTATACTCTACAATACTACTCTATGCTACTATACTATCGTCTACACTACTCTACCACCCACCATATTCTACTCTACTCTACTCTACTCTACCCCACACTACCATACCCCACACTACCATACTCTACTATTCTCTACTCCACACTACTATACTCTACCCTGCACCACTTTACACTACACTTCTATACTCTATTCTACACTGCTCTCTATACTCTCACCCTTTAGTGGATGTAGATGTCACCATGGGTTAAGGGCATTATAGGTTAAGGGCATTATAGGTTAAGGGCATTATGGGTTAAGGGCATTATGGGTTAAGGCCATTATGGGTTAATGGCATTATGGGTTAAGGGCATTATGGGTTAATGGCATTATGGGTTAAGGGCATTATGGGTTAAGGGCATTATGGGTTAAGGGCATTATGGGTTAAGGGCATTATGGGTTAATGGCATTATGGGTTAAGGGCATTATGGGTTAAGGGCATTATGGGTTAAGGGCATTATGGGTTAAGGGCATTATGGGTTAATGGCATTATGGGTTAAGGGCATTATGGGTTAAGGGCATTATGGGTTAATGGCATTATGGGTTAAGGGCATTATGGGTTAAGGGCATTATGGGTTAATGGCATTATGGGTTAAGGGCATTATGGGTTAAGGGTATTATGGGTTAAGGACATTATGGGTTAAGGCCATTATGGGTTAATGGCATTATGGGTTAAGGCCATTATGGGTTTTACCATGTAGCGGTGTAGCTAACTACTGGACCTACACACTACTGTTTTACCGTGTAGCGGTGTAGCTAACTACTGGACCTACACACTACTGTTTTACCATGTAGTGGTGTAGCTAACTACTGGAACTACACACTACTGTTTTACCATGTAGCGGTGCAGCTAACTACACACTACTGTTTACCATGTAGCGGTGCAGCTAACTAAACACTACTGTTTACCATGTAGCGGTGCAGCTAACTACACACTACTGTTTACCATGTAGTGGTGTAGCTAACTACTGGAACTACACACTACTGTTTACCATGTAGCGGTGCAGCTAACTACACACTACTGTTTACCATGTAGCGTTGCAGCTAACTACACACTACTGTTTACCATGAAGCGGTGCAGCTAACTACACACTACTGTTTACCATGTAGCGGTGCAGCTAACTACATACTACTGTTTACCAGGTAGCGGTGTAGCTAACTACTGGAACTACACACTACTTTTTTCCCACGTGGCGATGTAGCTAACTATGTAGCTAACTACTGTTTGGTTTTACCAAAATATAGAAATATTTATTTTTCTGCATCAGAACTTCCTAATTCTGACTTGAAACATAGTTTTCGTGTTTAATAGGCTACATTTCACAATCTGTTAACACCTGACCACAGGATGTAGTGAACTAATTTCTCTTGAGGGTAGATTTTGTTCAGGAAACTATATACTATAAAAGTAAATGGTAGTTTTGTAAACTATGATTTCAGTGTAGCTTCCCCAACAGTGCCTAAACTTTCTTTAAAGTTACCTTCCCTTTCCTCTTCAGCCAACTTCATTTCCTTTCCTCCTTAAGCTCTCCCCTCTTCTCCTTTCTCCTCCTCTCCTCCCCTCATTCAGGATGAGTTCCCCGTGGTCAATGACTTCCCTGCGGTGTTGAAGTGGAGGAGGAAGCCGTCCAGTCCGTCCGTGTCCTCCTCTCTCCCGGATCTCCTTGGTAACCCCACCAGCAGTCGGCGTGCAGTGGACATCCCCTACCTACCTACGGAGGTTCCACTGACATTAAAGGGTAAGATCAGAGGACATCCCCTACCTACCTACGGAGGTTCCACTGACATTAAAGGGTAAGATCAGTGGACATCCCCTACCTACCTACGGAGGTTCCACTGACATTAAAGGGTAAGATCAGAGGACATCCCCTACCTACCTACGGAGGTTCCACTGACATTAAAGGGTAAGATCAGTGGACATCCCCTACTTACCTACGGAGGTTCCACTGACATTAAAGGGTAAGATCAGAGGTCGGCCCCACTCATCATTAATCATCAAAGGGCGAAAGCTAATCATTTCCTTTTTTAAACTTGTTATAGCTGCAATCCCTCAATCGGGATAAGTGTCATCAACAACCGCTGAATAGCATAGCGCTGAAGCAGGTAACCCACTGTTCCTAGGCCGTCATTGAAAATAGGAGTTTGTTCTTAACTGACTTGCCTAGTTAAATAAAGGTCAAATAAAAATCACATCGGGTCCCTTTTTTATAGTGTTTGTAATAACTGGGGATCGACCTTTAATCTCAGGGCAGAACGCCACTGAGTTGCCACTGTTTATACACACAGAGAGTCTGTATACTGGATTCTCGACGTAGCTCACTACTATATCTACTGCTGTACATCATTCTTACCGTTATGGTATTGGATTTGGGTTATTGATACAGTGCTATTTGGGATTGGATTTGGGTTATTGATACAGTGTTATTTGGGATTGGATTTGGGTTATTGATACAGTTTTATTTCGGATTGGATTTGGGTTATTGATACAGTGTTATTTGGGATTGGATTTGTGTTATTGATACAGTGTTATTTGGGATTGGATTTGGGTTACTGATACAGTGCTATTTGGGATTGGATTTGGGTTATTGATACAGTGTTATTTGGGATTGGATTTGGGTTATTGATACAGTGTTATTTGGGATTGGATTTGGGTTATTGATACAGTGTTATTTGGGATTGGATTTGGGTTATTGATACAGTGTTATTTGGGATTGGATTTGGGTTATTGATAGTGTTATTTGGGATTGGATTTGGGTTATTGATACAGTGTTACTTGGGATTGGATTTGGGTTATTGATACAGTGTTATTTGGGATTGGATTTGGGTTATTGATAGTGTTATATGGGATTGGATTTGGGTTATTGATACAGTGTTACTTGGGATTGGATTTGGGTTATTGATACAGTGTTATTTGGGATTGGATTTGGGTTATTGATACAGTGTTATTTGGGATTGGATTTGGGTTATTGATACAGTGTTATTTGGGATTGGATTTGGGTTATTGATACAGTGTTATTTGGGATTGGATTTGGGTTATTGATAGTGTTACTTGGGATTGGATTTGGGTTATTGATACAGTGTTATTTGGGATTGGATTTGGGTTATTGATAGTGTTATTTGGGTTATTTGGGATTGATTTGTTATTGATAGTGTTATTATTGTTATTTGGGATTGGATTTGGGTTATTGATACAGTGTTATTTGGGATTGGATTTGGGTTATTGATACAGTGTTATTTGGGATTGGATTTGGGTTATTGATACAGTGTTATTAGCGATTGGATTTGGGTTATTGATACAGTGTTATTTGGGATTGGATTTGGGTTATTGATACAGTGTTACTTGGGATTGGATTTGGGTTATTGATACAGTGTTATTTGGGATTGGATTTGGGTTATTGATACAGTTTTATTTGTGTTTTTCATTGGATTCATTCTGGCATTTTTAGATTTGTTGATTTGTTGTTTTTTTTGTTACTGTTAGGAGACAGTAACACAAGCATTTTGCTTCACCCTATAACATTTGCTGTGCTGTGTTGTGTGCAGAGCGGAGTCTGGAGACAGGGAAGATCCTCCTGACAGAGCCAGTACCAGAACTGGGCCACATGGAGTACCAACTGCTCAAGTTCTTCATCCTGCTGTGAGTACTGGACGGACTAACCTGACCTGTTTGTACTCTGGTGGAATGCCGCAGCGTTTCCCCAATCTCGCTCCTGGTGACCCCAAGAAAGACACAGCTGATTCAAATAATCAACGTTTTATTTATTTTTTACCTTTATTTAACCAGGCAAGTCAGTTAAGAACAAAATCTTCTTTTCAATGACGGCCTAGGAACAGTGGGTTAACTGCTTGTTCAGGGACAGAAAGACAGATTTATACCTTGTCAGCTCGGGGATTTGAACGTGCAACCTTCCGGTTACTAGTCCAACACTCGAGCCACTAGGCTATCCTGCCGCCCCACTAATGATTTGTTTGTTATTTTAATCAGCTGTGTAGTGTTTGGGCAACAAAAACTAAATGTGCAACACAGACAGAGATGGAAAACACTGGGCTAAGGCATCTCTCATTGTATTATACACTTACTGTCATTCTGCCACCTGCTGGTTTTAGTTATTATTGCACGTTCATATTACACTTACCTATTACATATCAACCTATGAGTTGAGAAATGAATCATTGGTGGAGTGTAGGTCTACTGTGGATACCAATACCCCTGTGACCCTCCCAAGCCCATGTTGGCCACGCTTTAGAACATATATTGTAGATTCATAATATTACATTATACCCTCTAAACTTATTCCACCCCTTGGCAAACATTAGTTTCATCTGATGCTGTTAATAGTATAAATCAAATCAAATCAAATTTTATTTGTCACATACACATGGTTAGCAGATGTTAATGCGAGTGTAGCGAAATGCTTGTGCTTCTAGTTCCGTCAATGCAGTAATAACCAACAAGTATTCTAACTAACAATTCCAAAACTAATTTCTTATACAAAGTGTAAGGGGATAAAGAATATTTACATAAAGATATGAATGAGTGATGGTGCAGAGCATCATAGGCAAGATACAGTAGATGGTATCGAGTACAGTATATACATATGAGATGAGTATGTAAACAAAGTGGCATAGTTAAAGTGGCTAGTGATACATGTATTACATAAAGATGCAGTAGATGATATAGAGTACAGTATATACGTATACATATGAGATGAATAATGTAGGGTATGTAAACATTATATTAGGTGGCATTGTTTAAAGTGGCTAGTGATATATTTTACATCATTTCCCATCAATTCCCATTATTAAAGTGGCTGGAGTTGAGTCAGTGTGTTGGCAGCAGCCACTCAATGTTAGTGGTTGCTGTTTAACAGTCTGATGGCCTTGAGATAGAAGCTGTTTTTCAGTCTCTCGGTCCCAGCTTTGATGCACCTGTACTGACCTCGCCTTCTGGATGATAGCGGGGTGAACAGGCAGTGGCTCGGGTGGGTGTTGTCCTTGATGATCTTTATGGCCTTCCTGTAACATCGGGTGGTGTAGGTGTCCTGGAGGGCAGGTAGTTTGCCCCCGGTGATGCGTTGTGCAGACCTCACTGCCCTCTGGAGAGCCTTACGGTTGTGGGCGGAGCAGTTGCCGTACCAGGCGGTGATACAGCCCGCCAGGATGCTCTCGATTGTGCATCTGTAGAAGTTTGTGAGTGCTTTTGGTGACAAGCCGAATTTCTTCAGACTCCTGAGGTTGAAGAGGCGCTGCTGCGCCTTCTTCACGATGCTGTCTGTGTGAGTGGACCAATTCAGTTTGTCTGTGATGTGTATGCCGAGGAACTTAAAACTTACTACCCTCTCCACTACTGTTCCATCGATGTGGATAGGGGGGTGTTCCCTCTGCTGTTTCCTGAAGTCCACAATCATCTCCTTTAGTTTTGTTGACGTTGAGTGTGAGGTTATTGTCCTGACACCACACTCCGAGGGCCCTCACCTCCTCCCTGTAGGCCGTCTTGTCGTTGTTGGTAATCAAGCCTACCACTGTTGTGTCGTCCACAAACTTGATGATTGAGTTGGAGGCGTGCGTGGCCGCGCAGTCGTGGGTGAACAGGGAGTACAGGAGAGGGCTCAGAACGCACCCTTGTGGGGCCCCAGTGTTGAGGATCAGCGGGGTGGAGATGTTGTTGCCTACCCTCACCACCTGGGGGCGGCCCGTCAGGTAGTCCAGTACCCAGTTGCACAGGGCGGGGTCGAGACCCAGGGTCTCGAGCTTGATGACGAGCTTGGAGGGTACTATGGTGTTAAATGCCGAGCTGTAGTCGATGAATAGCATTCTCACATAGGTATTACTCTTGTCCAGATGGGTTAGGGCAGTGTGGTTGAGATTGCATCGTCTGTGAACCTATTTGGGCGGTAAGCAAATTGGAGTGGGTCTAGGGTGTCAGGTAGGGTGGAGGTGATATGGTCCTTGACTAGTCTCTCAAAGCACATCATGATGACGGAAGTGAGTGCTACGGGGCGGTAGTCGTTTAGGTCAGTTACCTTAGCTTTCTTGGGAACAGGAACAATGGTGGCCCTCTTGAAGCATGTGGGAACAGCAGACTGGTATAGGGATTGATTGAATATGTCCGTAAACACACCAGCCAGCTGGTCTGCGCATGCTCTGAGGGCGCGGCTGGGGATGCCGTCTGGGCCTGCAGCCTTGCGAGGGTTAACACGTTTAAATGTTTTACTCACCTCGGCTGCAGTGAAGGAGAGACCGCATGTTTTCGTTGCAGGCCGTGTCAGTGGCACTGTATTGTCCTCAAAGCGGGCAAAAAAGTTATTTAGTCTGCCTGGGAGCAAGACATCCTGGTCCGTGACTGGGCTGGATTTCTTCTTGTAGTCCGTGATTGACTGTAGACCCTGCCACATGCCTCTTGTGTCTGAGCCGTTGAATTGAGATTCTACTTTGTCTCTGTACTGACGCTTAGCTTGTTTGATAGCCTTGCGGAGGGAATAGCTGCACTGTTTGAATTCGGTCATGTTGCCAGTCACCTTGCCCTGATTAAAAGCAGTGGTTCGCGCTTTCAGTTTCACGCGAATGCTGCCATCAATCCATGGTTTCTGGTTAGGGAATGTTTTAATCGTTGCTATGGGAACGACATCTTCAACGCATGTTCTTATGAACTCGCACACCGAATCAGCGTATTCGTCAATGTTGTTGTCTGACGCAATACGAAACATGTCCCAGTCCACGTGATGGAAGCAGTCTTGGAGTGTGGAATCAGCTTGGTCGGACCAGCGTTGGACAGACCTCAGCGTGGGAGCTTCTTGTTTCAGTTTCTGTCTGTAGGCAGGGATCAGCAAAATGGAGTTGTGGTCAGCTTTTCCGAAAGGAGGGCGGGGCAGGGCCTTATATGCGTCGCGGAAGTTAGAATAACAATGATCCAAGATTTTGCCAGCCCTGGTAGCGCAATCGATATGCTGATACAATTTAGGGAGTCTTGTTTTCAGATTAGCCTTGTTAAAATCCCCAGCTACAATGAATGCAGCCTCAGGATGTATGGATTCCAGTTTGCAAAGAGTCAAATAAAGTTTGTTCAGGCATCTCTATATTTTTTTCTATTTTGAAGTACCTCCACTGACCCACTTTGAGAACCCCTGTGGTAAACGATGTGGTCATTGTGCGGCGTGTGTCTGTCTCCTTCAGTATCGTCCTGCTCGTCCTGTCCTCCTGCTACCTGACCTTCCGTGTGTGTTGTTTAGAGCAGCAGCTGTCCTTCCTCAACACACATCCCACAATGCCCACGAGAGAGAGGTGAGGGACACACACACACACACACACACACACGAGAGAGGTAAGTGTACATCTTCAATCTCTCACACATATACACACTTCTCATTTTTGACCCATGAATGTCACCTTTCTCTCCCAGTTCCTTTGAGCTAATTTCCCATCTCAACATAGGGCTGAATGTTTTGAGCTAATTTCCCATCTCAACATAGGGCTGAATGTTTTGAGCTAATTTCCCATCTCAACACAGGGATGAATGCTTTGAGCTAATTTCCCATCTCAACACAGGGCTGAACGCTTTGAGCCAATTTCCCATCTCAACACAGGGATGAACGCTTTGAGCTAATTTCCCATCTCAATACAGAGCTGAATGTTTGCTGTATAGTCATATTTTATTAGATAAAACATTGCTTCCCCACTTCGAGAGGAGATATTGTTGTTTCTTTGCCAACGTGCATGTTTGTCTCTTCCCAGGTAACACTTGCTGCATGCTGCGTCAACATTGGACAGATGGTCTGTCAGTCACGGAGGTTCTCCTGGCGATTGGGCAAACAGAGACTCTGTTTGTTTACCTGTTCACTCTGTCCCACCCTGTAGGTGTGAAGAAGTGCCCTGCTGGTTCAATGAAAAGACAATTACTTGAGAAAATCCAAGACCTGAAGCCAAAACTGCAGTTAAATAGTCTGTCCAATAGGGGGCGCCAGAGAGACAAGAATCCTCTTGTCGTTCCCTAGAAAGACTATGGACTGCAGACAAAAGACTGGAATGGATTGAGGAGGATTGGAAGTAGACGACTACAGAGTAGGTGTCAATGGGACAGAGCCAACAGAGTTCACCTGACCTTTGACCTCAATGTCCTTGTTTTACTCGGATTCTGCCAAGGAACTTTACAATACCAGTCAACTGATCAGACACTTCCGCGTCCAGGATTTTAGAGACAGAGCCTGTTGTCAGAGACACGGAGCCTGTTGTCAGAGACACAGAGCCTGTTGTCAGAGACACGGAGCCTGTTGTCAGAGACACGGAGCCTGTTGTCAGAGACACGGAGCCTGTTGTCAGAGACACGGAGCCTGTTGTCAGAGACACGGAGCCTGTTGTCAGAGACACGGAGCCTGTTGTCAGAGACACGGAGCCTGTTGTCAGAGACACGGAGCCTGTTGTCAGAGACACGGAGCCTGTTGTCAGAGACACGGAGCCTGTTGTCAGAGACACGGAGCCTTTTTCAACAGGAATAGACTATACCCAGTAGGAGAGTGGCTACGAGAGAGACTGAATAAAGATTGAATATAAGAAGGCAGTCCGGTCAGGAACTCAACCTGACCTGGTCAACCATTTCCAAGCGTAGCCCACCTTGCAATGATTACTGAGCATGGTCACCGAGACATAACCGTTCCTGTAATACTAAGGAAAAATATAAACTATTTCAATGGACACTATTATCAGAGGTTTAACATTTCTGTCAGAATTTGAAGATGCTGTGCTCGAGTCTTGTCATGCCAACTGAAAACATGCTACTGTGTGTGTCAGGTGAGGTTGTGAAAGTGTGTGTGTGTGTGTATGTATGTGCGTGCGTGTTGTATGTGTGTGTGTGTTTGAGTGTATTAACCATTGTTTGTGTGACTTAACAAGTGGCTAGGACTGTCTCAAGGTAGTCGGTAGCTTCTCCATCTGATAAGACATGACGTCTGCGTCATGTAATAATAGATATTGACAGAATTGTAAAGCCATTTGTGAATCTGTGTTGGATGGAGTGGAACTTTGGACGTGAACGGAGAGAAAGTGGTGAAAGTATTGAGAGAGACAGAGGAAGAGGGGAGAGAAAGACAAAGAGACAGAGAGGAGACAGGGAGAAAGAGAGAGGAGAGAAAGACAAAGAGACAGAGAGGAGACAGAGCAGAGAGACAGATAGAGAGAGGGGAGACAGACAGAGAAAGAGAGACTCAGGTTGACAATGAATTAGGTTGCTGTCAACTTGCCCTTAATGTTCCATGAGGAGATGTGTACTATAAATATTATAATAATCTATTTCATGAGGAGGAGGTGTACTATAAATATTATAATATTCCATGAGGAGGTGTGTACTATAAATATTATAATAATCTATTTCATGAGGAGGAGGTGTACTATAAATATTATAATATTCCATGAGGAGGTGTGTACTATAAATATTATGATATTCCATGGGGAGGTATGTACTATAAATATTATGATATTCCATGAGGAGGTGTGTACTATAAATATTATGATATTCCATGAGGAGGTGTGTACTATAAATATTATAATATTCCATGAGGAGGTGTGTACTATAAATATGATATTCCATGAGGAGGTATGTACTATAAATATTATGATATTCCATGAGGAGGTGTGTACTATAAATATTATGATATTCCATGAGGAGGTGTGTACTATAAATATTATAATTTTCAATGAGGAGGTGTGTACTATAAATATTATAATATTCCATGAGGAGGTGTGTACTATAAATATTATAATATTCCATGAGGAGGTGTGTACTATAAATATTATAATATTCCATGAGGAGGTGTGTACTATAAATATTATAATATTCCATGAGGAGGCGTGTACTATAAATATTATAATATTCCATGAGGAGGTGTGTACTATAAATATTGACTTAACAAATAAATACTTATTTCCCTCATTAAAATGAGGGATCAATTAAATCTATTTATAACATCTTTGACATGCGTTTATCTTTGATTCTTGTTGTTATTCTGTCTCTCACTGTTCAAATAAACCTACCATTAAAATTATAGACTGATCCTTTCTTTGTCAGTGGGCAAACTGTATTTATTTATGCACACTGTGTCCTAATAAGTACTTACAAAACATGACTACTACTTAAACAGAGTTCATATCGCAGTATGCAACACATCTGTTTGTATTGCTCAGAAAAATACATTAGGGATGAGAGAAAGTCTGCCGAAAAGCTGATATTTCTATGAGGGAAAGGCAGACGTGTTCTGTGAGCTGTGTAGAGCATATGGTGTTAAGGTCCCATACAATCAGATGGAATACAAATACATCCTATTTATATCTTATTAGCTATACAAGTTTAGAATGAAAAGAACTCTGACACACCCGTGACTAGTTTGGCATTCAATGGGAGAGGCACCACTGACCAAGTAGCAAAGTAGGAGAAAAATAGCAGAGGTTTCGCTATTAGTTACAAAACATTGCATACTGAATGGAAATATAACCCCTATCTTCTGTGGATGTATATATATTATTATAGCATATTGTTATATTATTACAGTATATGATTATATAATTACAGTATGTTATTATATTATTACAGTATATTATTATATTATTATAGTATATTATTATATTATTACAGTATATTATTATATTATTACAGTATATGATTATATAATTACAGTATGTTATTATATTATTACAGTATATTATTATATTATTACAGTATATTATAGAATTACAGTACATTATTATATTATTACAGTATGTTATTATATTATTACAGTATATTATTATAGTATATTATTATATTATTATAGTATATTATTATATTATTACAGTATATTATTATATTATTACAGTATATGATTATATAATTACAGTATATTATAGAATTACAGTACATTATTATATTATTACAGTATATTATTATATTATTACAGTATATTATAGAATTACAGTACATTATTATATTATTACAGTACATTATTATATTATTACAGTACATTATTATATTATTACAGTATATTATTATATTATTACAGTATATTATTATATTATTACAGTATATTATAGAATTACAGTACATTATTATATTATTACAGTACATTATTATATTATTACAGTACATTATTATATTATTACAGTATATTATTATATTATTACAGTATATTATAGAATTACAGTACATTATTATATTATTACAGTATATTTGTAATGACGTTCTTCAAAATGCAGCGTGGTGGTTACTCATGTTTATTGATGAAAAATGACTAGACATGAAATAACTGAAATGTACAAAAAAACAACAGACGGAAACGTGAAAAAACTATACAGCCTATCTGGTGAATATAAACTCAGAGACAGGAACAATTACCCACGAAACACTCAAAGAATATGGCTGCCTAAATATGGTTCCCAATCAGAGACAACGATAATCACCTGACTCTGATTGAGAACCGCCTCAGGCAGCCATAGACTACGCTAGACACCCCACAAAACCCCAAGACAAAAACACACCACAATAACCCATGTCACACCCTGGCCTGACCGAATAAATGAATATAAACATAATATATTTCGACCAGGGCGTGACAGAACCCCCCCCCCCCCCCCTAAGGTGCGGACTCCCGGACGCACATCAAAACAATAGGGAGGGTCCGGGTGGGCGTCTGTCCATGGTGGCGGCTCTGGTGCTGGAGGTGGCCCCCCCCCTTCACCGTAGTCTTCCCCCACCTTGTCCGCTTCCGTGACCTCCTAGCCACGGCAACCCTGCTAAATAAAACGGGACAGAGGGGCAGCTTGGGACAGGGGGGCTCCTCAGACTCCGGCAGCAGCGCCGGACAGGCGGGAGACTCCGGCAACAGCGGAGAGGAGGAAGGCTCTGGCAGATCCTGGCTGACTGGCGGATCTGGAAGAGTCTGGCTGACTGGCGGATCTGGAAGACTCTGGTTGACTGGCAGATCTGGAAGAGTCTGGTTGACTGGCAGATCTGGAAGAGTCTGGTTGACTGGCAGATCTGGAAGAGTCTGGCTGACTGGCAGATCTGGAAGAGTCTGGCTGACTGTGTCACGCCTTGGTCTTAGTATTTTGTGTTTTAGTTTATTAGTTAGTCAGACCAGGGTGTGACATGGGTTTATTATGTATTGTAGTTTTGTATTGGGGTTTGTAGTAGTTGGGATTGTAGCTGATTAGGGGTGTGTGTGTTTAATAGGTTTGGCTGCCTGAGGCGGTTCTCAATCAGTCAGGTGATTCTCGTTGTCTCTGATTGGGAACCGTATTTAGGTAGCCTGTTTTTCGCTTTGTATTTCGTGGGTGATTGTTCCTGTCTCTGTGTTAGTTTCACCAGTCAGGCTGTAATAGGTTTCACGTTCTGTTTGTTGTTTTTATATTTATTAGTTATTCGTGTATAGTTCGTTCGTTTGTCTTCCTAATAAACATGAGTAACTTACACGCTGCATTTCGGTCCGACTCTCTTTCAACAAAAGAAGAACGCCGTTACAGAATCACCCACCACACTCGGACCGAGCAGCGTGTCAACAGGCAGGAGCAGCGCAAAGAGGAGCCGCGTATTAAGGATTTCTGGACATGGGAGGAAATCCTTGACGGAAGAGGACCCTGGGCTAAACCAGAGGAGTGTAGCCGCCCTAAAGTGCAGCAGGCGAAGAGGAAACAGGAGCTACACGAAAGGCAACAGAAGCAGCTTCAGTGGGAGAGGCTACACCATTTGGAGAATTGGACATGGGAGGAGGAACTGGACGGAAAAGGACCCTGGGCTCAGTCTGGTGAATATCGCCGCCCCAAGGAGGAATTAGAAGCGGCTGAAGCGGAGAGGCGCTGGTATGAGGAGGCAGTACGGCGACATGGATGGTAACAGGTGGAGGCACTAAGGAGAGCAGAGGCAGCCGGAGATAGGAGCCGACGATACGAGGGAACACGGTTGGCAAGGAAGCCCGAAAAGCAGCCCCAAAAATTTCTTGGGGGGGGGGGTTATCAGGGAGTATGGCTGCGTCAGGTAGGAGACCTGCGCAATCTCCCTGTGCTTACCGGGGGGCTAGAGAGACCGGGCAGGCACTGTGTTATGCAGTGGTGCGCACGGTGTCCCCAGTGCGGGTGCATAGCCCGGTGCGGTATATTTCAGCTCCGCGTATCGGCCGGGCTAGATTGAGCGTCGAGCCAAATGCCATGAAGCCGGCTCTACGCATCCGGTCTCCAGTGCGTCTCCTTGGGCCGGTTTACATGGCACCAGCCTTGCGCTCGGTGTCTCCGGTTCGCCTACATAGCCCAGTGCGGGCTATTTCTCCTCACAGCACTGGCAGGGCAACCGAGAGTATTCAACCAGGTAAGGTTGGGCAGGCTCGGTGCTCAAGAGCTCCAGTGCGCCTGCACGGTCCGGTCTATCCAGAACCACCTCCACACCCCAGCCCTCCAGTAGCAGCTCCCCGCACTAGGCTTCCTGTGCGTTTCCTCGGCCAAATACCACCAGTGCCAGCACCACGCATCAGGCCTTCAGTGCGTCTCGCCTGTTCAGCGCAGCCAGCGCTTTCTCCCTCTCCTGCGCTGTCGGAGTCTCCCGTCTGTTCAGCGGTTCTAGAGCCTTCCTCCTCTACAGCGCTGCCGGAGCCTCCTGCCTGTATTGAGCAGCCTGAGCTGCCAGTCTACATGGAGCAGCCAGAGCTACCAGTCTGCATGGAGTTGCCAGTCTGCATGGAGCAACTAGTCTGCATGGAGCAGCCAGAGCTGCCAGTCTGCATGGAGTTGCCAGTCTGCATGGAGTTGCCAGTATGCATGGAGCTGCCAGTCTCCATGAAGCCGCCTGAGCTGTCAGTCAGTATGGAGCAGCCAGAGCCGCCAGTCAGCATGGAGCAGCCAGAGCCGTCAGTCAGCATGAAGCAGCCAGATCTGCCAGTCAGCCAGACTCTTCCAGATCCGCCAGACAGCCAGGATCTGCCAGTCGGCCAGGATCCGCCAGTCGGCCAGGATCCGCCAGTCAGCCAGGATCCGCCAGTCAGCCAGGATCCGCCAGTCAGCCAGGATCTGCCGGATTCAACTGCCTGGCTGGGCTTTTTCTCAGTACTGGGCTTTTTCTCAGTGCTGGGCTTCTTCTCAGTACTGGGCTTCTTCTCAGTCCCGAGCTGACCCTCAGTCCCGAGTTGCCCCTCAGTCCCGAGCTGCCCCTCAGTCCCGAGCTGCCCCTCAGTCCCGAGCTGCCCCTCAGTCCCGAGCTGCCTCAGTCCTGAGCTGCCCCTCAGTCACGAGCTGCTCCTCTGTTATGTAGGGTTCTGGGTGAGGACTATTCGGCCATGGTCGGCAGTTAGGGTGGATTATCCATGGACGCGAAGGGGAGGAATAATGACATTTATGAAGTGGGGTCCGGAGCCGGAACCGCCACCATGGACAGACGCCCACCCGGACCCTCCCTATGGTTTTGAGGTGCGTTCGGGAGTCCGCACCTTAGGGGGGGGGGTTCTGTCACGCCTTGGTCTTAGTATTTTGTGTTTTAGTTTATTAGTTAGTCAGACCAGGGTGTGACATGGGTTTATTATGTATTGTAGTTTTGTATTGGGGTTTGTAGTAGTTGGGATTGTAGCTGATTAGGGGTGTGTGTGTTTAATAGGTTTGGCTGCCTGAGGCGGTTCTCAATCAGAGTCAGGTGATTCTCGTTGTCTCTGATTGGGAACCGTATTTAGGTAGCCTGTTTTTCGCTTTGTATTTCGTGGGTGATTGTTCCTGTCTCTGTGTTAGTTTCACCAGTCAGGCTGTAATAGGTTTCACGTTCTGTTTGTTGTTTTTGTATTTATTAGTTATTCATGTATAGTTCGTTCGTTTGTCTTCCTAATAAACATGAGTAACTTACACGCTGCATTTCGGTCCGACTCTCTTTCAACAAAAGAAGAACGCCGTTACAGACTGGCAGATCTGGAAGAGTCTGATTGACTGGCAGATCTGGAAGAGTCTGGTTGACTGGCAGATCTGGAAGAGTCTGGTTGACTGGCAGATCTGGAAGAGTCTGGCTGACTGGCAGATCTGGAAGAGTCTGGTTGACTGGCAGATCTGGAAGAGTCTGGCTGACTGGCAGATCTGGAAGAGTCTGGTTGACTGGCAGATCTGGAAGAGTCTGGCTGACTGGCGGATCCTGGCAGACTGACGGCTCTGGCTGCTCCATGCTGACTGGCAGCTCTGGCTGCTTCATGCTGACTGGCAGCTCTGGCTGCTCCATGCTGACTGGCAGCTCTGGCTGCTCCATGCTGACTGGCAGCTCTGGCTGCTCCATGCTGACTGGCAGCTCTGGCTGCTCCATGCTGACTGGCGACTCTGGCTGCTCCATGCAGATTGGCAGCTCTGGCGACTCCCTGCAGACTGGCAGCTCTGGCTGCTCCATGCAGACTGGCAGCTCTGGCAGCTCCTTGCAGACTGGCAGCTCCTTGCAGACTGGCAGCTCCTTGCAGACTGGCAGCTCCTTGCAGACTGGCAGCTCCTTACAGACTGGCAGCTCCATGCAGACTGGCAGCTCCATGCAGACTGGCAGCTCCGGCTGCTCCATGCAGACTGGCAGCTCTGGCTGCTCCATGCAGACTGGCAGCTCTGGCAGCTCCTTGCAGACTGGCAGCTCCTTGCAGACTGGCAGCTCCTTACAGACTGGCAGCTCCATGCAGACTGGCAGCTCCATGCAGACTGGCAGCTCCGGCTGCTCCATGCAGACTGACAGCTCTGGCTGCTCCATGCAGGCTGGCAGCTCTGGCTGCCCTAAACAGGCAGGAGACTCCATCAGCGCAGGAGAGGAGGAAGGCTCTGGCTGCGCTAAACAGGCGGGAGACTCCAGCAGCGCTGTAGAGGAGGAAGGCGCTGGCTGCGCTGAACAGGCAGGAGACTCCAGCAGCGCTGGAGAGGCGAGAGGCTCCGACAGCGCAGGAGAGGAGGAAGGCTCGGGCAGCGCTGGAGAGGCGAGGCGCACTGTAGGCCTGATGCGTGGTGCTGGCACTGGTGGTACTGGGCCGAGGACACGCACAGGAAGCCTGGTGCGGGGAGCTGCCACCGGAGGACTGGTGTGTGAAAGTGGCAGTGGATAGACCGGACCGTGCAGGCGCACTGGAGGTCTTGAGCACCGAGCCTGCCCAGCTTTACCTGGCTCGATGCCCACTCTAGCCCGGCCAATACGAGGAGCTGGTATGTACCGCACCGGGCTATGCACCCGCACTGGAGACACCGTGCGCTCCACAGCATAACATGGTGCCTGCCCGGTCTCTTTAGCCCCCCGGTAAGCACAGGAAGTTTGCGCAGGTCTCCTACCTGGCGTAGCCATACTCCCTGTGAGCCCCACCCCCCCAATACATTTTTGGGGCTGACTCTCGGGCTTCCAACCGCGTCGCCATGCTGCCTCTTCATACCAGCGCCTCTCCGCTTTCGTCGCCTCCAGTTCTTCCTTGGGACGGCGATATTCTCCAGGCTGATCCCAGGGTCCTTTACCGTCCAGTTCATCCTCCCATGTCCATTCCTTCTCTCGCTGCACCTTGGGGCGGCTACACTCCCCTGGTTTAACCCAGGGTCCTCTCCCGTCGAAGTCCAGAAAGTCTTGTCAACCTGCTCCTGCTGCTGCTGTTGCCTGTTACCATGCCGCTTGGTCCTGTCAAGGTGGGTGATTCTGTTACGACGTTCTTCTGTTGAAGGAGGAGCGGACCAAAATGCAGCGTGGTGGTTACTCATGTTTATTGATGAAAAATGACTAGACATGAAATAACTGAAATGTACAAAAAAACAACAGACGGAAACGTGAAAAAACTATACAGCCTATCTGGTGAATATAAACACAGAGACAGGAACAATCACCCACGAAACACTCAAAGAATATGGCTGCCTAAATATGGTTCCCAATCAGAGACAACGATAATCACCGCCTCAGGCAGCCATAGACTACGCTAGACACCCCACAAAACCCCAAGACAAAAACACACCACAATAACCCATGTCACACCCTGGCCTGACCAAATAAATTAATATAAACATAATATATTTCGACCAGGGCTTGACAATATTATTTCATTATTACAGTATATTATAGAATTACAGTACATTATTATATTATTACAGTATATTATTATATTATTACAGTATATTATTTAATTATTACAGTATAATATTATATAATTACAGTATATTACAGTACATTATTATATTATTACAGTACATTATTATATTATTACATATATTGTTATATTATTACATTATATTAATATATAATTACAGTAAATTATTATATTACATTATTACAGTATATTATTACAGTACATATACATATAGGATATTATTATATTATGTTATTGCAGTATATTAGTGTAAATTATTATATTATTACAGTATATTATTATATTATGTTATTATAGTATTATTACTGCAAATTATTATATTATATTATTACAGTATATTATTATATTATTCAGCAAAAACAAACCCAAACTCAAGCTAAGTAGATCATGTTGATATAGATGGCTATTATTCTATAATTTATGTCCGTTTCTAGGATTGGAATACTTTGGGATTTAGCCCAAAGCCAGCAGGGTGGTCTGGTCAAAAAATCTCAACAGCTAAATGCACGAATTTGGCGCACTTTGAGATGAACATTGAGAGATTAGAACATTGAGAGATTAAAACATTGAGAGATTAGAACATTGAGAGATTAGAATATTGAGAGATTAGAACATTGAGAGATTAGAACATTGAGAGATTAGAATATTGAGAGATTAGAACATTGAGAGATTAGAACATTGAGAGATGAGAACATTGAGAGATGAGAACATTGAGAGATTAGAACATTGAGAGATTAGTATATTGAGAGATTAGAACATTGAGAGATGAGAACATTGAGAGATGAGAACATTGAGAGATGAGAACATTGAGAGATGAGAACATTGAGAGATGAGAACATTGAGAGATTAGAACATTGAGAGATTAGAACATTGAGAGATGAGATGTTTTTCTACCTTGCCATTTGCCCCTGGTTGCTGCTGTTCCAAGTCCTCCACTGCCCTGCTGTTGTCATCTGTCCTCCTCCTTGGCTCATCTGGAAGGCAGCAAGGTAGAGGTGCAACATGTCATTACTTAGTTTTAAAGGGCGACTGCACTTCCTGGTTTGGCCTCATTTTAGATTTGGTTCATTAAGAAATGCTAGCGGCCATTACTTAATTAAACAGGGTTTCGGGGTGAGGTTTGACGTGGGTGTCTCGTGTGTGTGTGTATGTGTGTTCGCAGGTGGGAAGATTTAGCCAAATTATTTTGCCAATTAGCTTCAGCTGGCTGGTGTGTGACTTGACTTTGACTTTGGATAGCCTATCTCTGGGGCTAGTTAGGGACCGTTAAATGACACAATGTAAACTAGACAATATCTTCATGTTGTACACCTTTTAGTTTTATCATTACATGGTTTCAATATTTGTATATGAATGTCTACAATTTATAGTTGGTTTGAGGTTTGTTTATAAGTCATTGACATTTGAAGTATTGGAATCTTAACATATTGTCACATATTGTATATATTCTCACATTGTCACGTTCTGACCTTTATTTCCTTTGTATTGTCTTTATTTATTATGGTCAGGGCGTGAGTTGGGGTGGGCAGTCTATGTTTGTTTCTTTCTGTTTTGTTTCTGTTTCGACCTGGTATGGTTCTCAATCAGAGGCAGGTGTCGTTAGTTGTCTCTGATTGAGAATGATACTTAGGTAGCCTGGGTTTCACTGTTGGTTTGTGGGTGTTTGTTTCTGATTGAGAATGATACTTAGGTAGCCTGGGTTTCACTGTTGGTTTGTGGGTGTTTGTTTCTGATTGAGAATGATACTTAGGTAGCCTGGGTTTCACTGTTGGTTTGTGGGTGTTTGTTTCTGATTGAGAATGATACTTAGGTAGCCTGGGTTTCACTGTTGGTTTGTGGGTGTTTGTTTCTGATTGAGAATGATACTTAGGTAGCCTGGGTTTCACTGTTGGTTTGTGGGTGTTTGTTTCTGATTGAGAATGATACTTAGGTAGCCTGGGTTTCACTGTTGGTTTGTGGGTGTTTGTTTCTGATTGAGAATGATACTTAGGTAGCCTGGGTTTCACTGTTGGTTTGTGGGTGTTTGTTTCTGATTGAGAATGATACTTAGGTAGCCTGGGTTTCACTGTTGGTTTGTGGGTGTTTGTTTCTGATTGAGAATGATACTTAGGTAGCCTGGGTTTCACTGTTGGTTTGTGGGTGTTTGTTTCTGATTGAGAATGATACTTAGGTAGCCTGTGTTTCACTGTTGGTTTGTGGGTGTTTGTTTCTGATTGAGAATGATACTTAGGTAGCCTGTGTTTCACTGTTGGTTTGTGGGTGTTTGTTTCTGATTGAGAATGATACTTAGGTAGCCTGGGTTTCACTGTTGGTTTGTGGGTGTTTGTTTCTGATTGAGAATGATACTTATGTAGCCTGGGTTTCACTGTTGGTTTGTGGGTGTTTGTTTCCGTGGCAGTCGCCACACGGTACTGTTTCTGTTTCGTTTCTTCACGTTTCTTTTGATTAAGTGTTCAGTGCTTTCTTTGATTAAAGTTATGGACCCTTACCTTGCTGCATCTTGGTTCGATCCTTACTCCTCTTCAGACGAAGAGGAGATCTGCCATTACACACATGTACATTGTGTAATTTAGCGATGGTAACTATCCCCATAGGGATATCCAAAGTCAACCCAAGTTTACCACAGGCATTACGATCAGGTGGCGTGCTGCTGCAATCCGTATTGATGATTACTTATGTGCTGCCAAATGTGGGCATGTGGCAGGATTGAAACAAACCCAACCTTTATTTACATTGTGATACAGTCACAACCACAAGTCACAAAACTTTATTTATCCTATTTACACTTTGTAGTCAATTTTGACAGTAGAATAATTATTTCTGACTCATATCAATGCCACATATGCTGTTTTCTAAACAAGATGTTTTTTAAGGAACAGTTGCTCTTTAAAGTTTCTGTGTACTGACACGACCATGGCAACTCAACTGGAAAGAAACAAGTTTCCACATATATCACATGGTTCGTAGTAATGATGGTCGGACCAAGGCTCAGCCTATGTTGAGTTCCACATCATGTTAATGAATAAAGTGAAACTTAGCAATGACAAAAACAAATAAACAATAAACGAACCGTGACTACAGAGATGTGATGTGCACTAACCCAAAACACATACATTCAAACAATATCCCATAACCCAAAGGTGGAAAAATGCAACTTAAGTATGATCCCCAATTAGAGATAACGATTACCAGCTGCCTCTAATTGGGAATCATACAAATCACCAACATAGAAAAATAAACCTAGAACCCCACATAGAAATAATCAACTAGACTAAAACCCCTCTAGTCACGCCCTGACCTACTCTACCATAGAAAACACAGTCTTTCTATGGTCAGGACGTGACAACATAACAGCGTAACACAACTCCAAACATGACAGATAAGAAGCTACATAGCCCCTAGGGTCGAGGCCAGGATTCCCCAACTGACGGCCAGTGGATGGTTTTATATGGCCCCTCCAAGTTTACTGTGCAAAAAAAAAAAAAAGTAGGATTTTGGAGAATTGTCATTGTTGGGCATAATATAGACTTTCAAAAACACCAAGAAATCAGCTCCAAGTGATTTTAATTTCATCTGTTCCCAAGTATTCCCATGTATATTAGAGAGACACGTGATCGTATACAAATGTTTTAGTCAAATATTATATATGTTTGGGCTTCTTGCGGTCAATTTGCCATCTACAATTTATTTGTGATTATGTTCCAGCTCCTGACCAAGACCAAAAATCATCCCATGGCTGAATCTAGTTGAGGATCCCTGACAGGCCGAGACTTGAGCCCCGAGAATTGACCTGTAGAATGGAAATAGGTCATGACCTTTACCAGAGCTCACACTCAGTCAGAGAATGTTAGCATTGTCACATCTGGTGGCTTATCCATTGATACAGTGTCATCCTACTTACAGCAGGTATATGGTTGGATGACAAGTTGTCCTTCAAAGTTCATATGGATAATCTTGTGAGGAAGCTTACATTTAAATGGGGTTTTATTTTCGTAATAAGGCTTGCTTACCGCTTATGACTAGAAAGAAGCTTGTTCAGGCCACTTTTCTCTCTGTAATTGATGACAGTGACTCGTTGTATATGCAGGCAGCCTCCTCTGTCTAACAGACTGGACTCTGTTTATCATGCAGCCTCCTCTGTTTATCATGCAGCCTCCTCTGTCTAACAGAGACTGGACTCTGTTTATCATGCAGCCTCCTCCTCTGTCTTACAGACTGGACTCTGTTTATCATGCAGCCTCCTCTGTCTAACATAGACTGGACTCTGTTTATCATGCAGCCTCCTCTGTCTAACAGAGACTGGACTCTGTTTATCATGCAGCCTCCTCTGTCTAACAGAGACTGGACTCTGTTTATCATGCAGCCTCCTCTGTCTTACAGAGACTGGACTCTGTTTATCATGCAGCCTCCTCTGTCTTACAGAGACTGGACTCTGTTTATCATGCAGCCTCCTCTGTCTAACAGAGACTGGACTCTGTTTATCATGCAGCCTCCTCCTCTGTCTTACAGAGACTGGACTCTGTTTATCATGCAGCCTCCTCTGTCTTACAGAGACTGGACTCTGTTTATCATGCAGCCTCCTCCGTCTAACAGAGACTGGACTCTGTTTATCATGCTGCCTCCTCTGTCGTACAGAGACTGGACTCTGTTTATCATGCAGCCTCCTCTGTCTAACAGAGACTGGACTCTGTTTATCATGCAGCCTCCTCTGTCTAACAGAGACTGGACTCTGTTTATCATGCAGCCTCCTCTGTCTAACAGAGACTGGACTCTGTTTATCATGCTGCCTCCTCTGTCGTACAGAGACTGGACTCTGTTTATCATGCAGCCTCCTCTGTCTAACAGAGACTGGACTCTGTTTATCATGCAGCCTCCTCTGTCTAACAGAGACTGGACTCTGTTTATCATGCTGCCTCCTCTGTCTTACAGAGACTGGACTCTGTTTATCATGCAGCCTCCTCTGTCTAACATAGACTGGACTCTGTTTATCATGCAGCCTCCTCTGTCTAACAGAGACTGGACTCTGTTTATCATGCAGCCTCCTCTGTCTAACATAGACTGGACTCTGTTTATCATGCAGCCTCCTCTGTCTAACAGAGACTGGACTCTGTTTATCATGCAGCCTCCTCTGTCTAACAGAGACTGGACTCTGTTTATCATGCAGCCTCCTCTGTCTAACAGAGACTGGACTCTGTTTATCATGCAGCCTCCTCTGTCTAACAGAGACTGGACTCTGTTTATCATGCAGCCTCCTCTGTCTTACAGAGACTGGACTCTGTTTATCATGCATCCTTGCGCTTTATTAATTCACCAGCCATTGCACCTTGTACCAAATGGTGGGTTGGACCTAATTTTATATGTGCAGAAGGCATATCATCTACAAAACCCTTCTGGGTGAACCCCCTCTCTCAACCTCTGTAGCCTATTGTCCTTAGCCCTAATGGGTGAACCCCCTCTCTCAACCTCTGTAGCCTGTTCTCCTTAGCCCTAATGGGTGAACCCCCTCTCTCAACCTCTGTAGCCTGTTCTCCTTAGCCCTAATGGGTGAACCCCCTCTCCCAACCTCTGTAGCCTGTTCTCCTTAGCCCTAATGGGTGAACCCCCTCTCCCAACCTCTGTAGCCTATTCTCCTTAGCCCTAATGGGTGAACCCCCTCTCTCAACCTCTGAAGCCTGTTCTCCTTAGCCCTAATGGGTGAACCCCCTCTCTCAACCTCTGAAGCCTGTTCTCCTTAGCCCTAATGGGTGAACCCCCTCTCTCAACCTCTGAAGCCTGTTCTCCTTAGCCCTAATGGGTGAACCCCCTCTCTCAACCTCTGTAGCCTGTTCTCCTTAGCCCTAATGGGTGAACCCCCTCTCTCAACCTCTGTACCCTGTTCTCCTTAGCCTTAATGGGTGAACCCCCTCTCTCAACCTCTGTAGCCTGTTCTCCTTCACCACTAGCATTAACCAGACACGGTCTGCTACAGTAGGTGGTTACTACTTAAAATCCCGAGGACATTTGCAGTATTATGCATCTTCCCAGTAGCAGATCTACTTACAATACTTAAGTATTCACAACCCTGGACTTTTTCAACATTTTGTCGTGTTACAGCCTGAATGTAAAATGGATTAAATTGAGGGTGTTTTTTTGTTTTGTCACTGGCCAACATTCAATAACCCATAATGTCAAAGTGGAATGATGTTTTTCCAAATTATTCTAAAATGAAAAGCTGAAATGTCTTGAGTCAATAGGTATTCAACGATGTTGTTATGACAAGTCTAAATAAATTCTGGAGTAAAAATGTGCTTAACAAGTCTCATAAACAGTTGCATGGACTCATTGTAACACAACAAACATTTAGAAAAAGTCACAGTGCGTGAATTCTTTCTGAAGGCACAGTATCAGTCTTTCAGAACACATTGGAAATACTATTTATCTTTCCAGTTGACAAAAATGTTTTGTTATGTTCTCTGTTCTTTCTCAGATCTCATGATATTTCAAAAGAACACTCCCTACCATTTATCTACAGGACACAACTATTCAACAGATCATTTTTCTCCTTGGTGAGAGAGAGGATACCTCTGATTGCACAGCCCATTAACCTGATACATTTCGTATAAAGAGTGATTATGGAGCATGGTGAGTCGCTGACAGAACATCGGAGAAAGACCAGGGTGCTCTGTTGCTGTCGACGCTGATTAATTGTGTTGTTTAATGTCAAAGACCTGGGATTACTGGATGTCTGTTTATACACACACACACACACACACACACACACACACACACACACAGAGAGAGTTTTCAGATGTGCATACGTGAAGCTGAGGTCCATGGGTAGATTATAACGGACGATAATGTTTCCCTTCTCCCAGACTTGGGGCCTCTCGTCACGTCCACAGCTACACAGGTCGCTGGAGAGACAAACTGGAGATGCTTCTATGAATGTGCAATACACCTGGAAGACCCCTTGACTTTTTCCTAATGTTGTTACGTTACAACCTTACTCTAAAATTGATTAAATCATTTTTTCCCCCTCATAAATCTACACACGATACCCCATAATGACAATTTATAAAAAATACTCTATTTAAATATCACATTTACAGAAGTATTCGGACCCTTTACTCAGTACTTTGTTGAAGCACCTTTGGCATTGATTGCAGCCTTGAGTCTTCCTGGGTATGACGCTACAAGCTTGGCACACCGGTATTTGGGGAGTTTCTCCCATTCTTCTCTGTAGATCCTGTCAAGCTCTGTCAGGTTGGATTTTTTTTTTTTACCTTTATTTTACTCGGCAAGTCAGTTAAGAACAAATTCTTATTTTCAATGACGGCCTAGGAACAGTGGGTTAACTGCCTTTTCAGGGGCAGAACGACAGATTTGTACCTTGTCAGCTCGGGGATTTGAACTTGCAACCTTTTGGTTACTAGTCCAATCACTCTAACCACTAGGCTACCCTGCCGCCACTAGGCTACCCTGGTGAGCATCTCTGCACAGCTATTTTCAGGTCTCTCCAGAGAGGTTCAATCGGGTTCAAGTCCTGGCTCTGGCTTTCCCTCAATCCTGACATCCCAAAGCCACTCCTGTGTTGTCTTGGCTGTGTGCTGTGTCCTGTTGGAAGGTGAACCTTCACCCCAGTCTGAGGTCCTGAGCAAATTTTCCTCAAGGATCTCTGTACTTTGCTCCGTTCATCCTTCCCTTAATCCTGACTAGTCTCCCAGTCCCTGCCGCTGAAAGACATCCCCACAGCATGATGCTGCCACCGCCATGCTTCACCGTAGGGATGGTACTAGGTTTCCTACAGACGTGACTCTTGGCATTCAGGCCAAAGAGTTACATATTGGTTTCATCAGACCTTTTGCCTTTTGACAAACTCCAAGCGGGCTGGCATGTGCCTTTTACTGAGGAGGGGCTTCCGTCTGGCCACTCTACCATAAAGGCCTGATTGGTGGAGTGCTGCAGAGATGGTTGTCCTTCTGAAAGGTTCTCCCATCTCCACAGAGGAACTCTCGGGCTCTGTCAGAGTGACCATCGGGTTCCTGGTCACCTCCCTGACAAAGGCCCTTTTCCCCTGATTGCTCAGTTTGGGCGGGAGGCCAGCTCGAGGAAGAGTCTTGGTGGTTCCAAACTTCTTTCATTTGAGAATGATGGAGGCCACTGTGTTCTTGGACCTTCAATGCTGCAGTCATTTTTTTGGTACCCTTCCCCAATAAAGTTGTAGAAACATCTCCAGGATGATCAATGGAAACAGGAAGTGCATGTAAATAAGGAATTTCAGATTTTTACTTTGAATACATTTGCAAAAATTTCCAAAAACCTGTTTTTGTTTTGTCATTATTGGTTATTGTGTGTAGATTGATGGGAAAAATATATATATTTGATTCATTTTAGCATAAGGCTGTAACGTAACAAAATGTGGAAAAAGTCAAGGGGTCTGAACACTCCAATCAATTGAATTTACCACAGGTGGAGGGGTATGAACTTTCTGTACCTTCTGAATGCACTGTATATCCTCTCGTCGGGAGGTAAAGCCACAGTTAAATCTAGGGGTCGATTTGGGATTGGGCAACTAGCTGGTGTGTTGAGGCGACTATGAAGGACCTGGAAGGTTGTGTGTGATTTGGTATTTGGATCCAACTTGGCTTTTCTGTAGGAACACCTGGTAGGAACACCTGGTAGGAACTCCTGGTAGGAACTCCTGGTAGGAACTCCTGGTAGGAACTCCTTGTAGGAACCTCTGGTAGGAACCCCTGGTAGGAACTCCTTGTAGGAACCCCTGGTAGGAACCCCTGGTAGGAACCTCTGGTAGGAACCCCTGGTAGGAACCCCTGGTAGGAAAACCTGGTAGGCCTTAGATCAGTCCCAGAGGAACCCCTGGTAGGAAACCCTGGTAGGCCTTAGATCAGTCCCAGAGGAACCCCTGGTAGGAAACCCTGGTAGGCCTTAGATCAGTTCCAGAGGAACCCCTGGTAGGAACCCCTGGTAGTAACCCCTGGTAGGCCTAAGAGGGTAGCTAGTCTAATGATCAACATGCTATTCCCCATCTGGATCCAACTGACTGTTAAAGTGTGTGTGTATACATGCATGCTTGCGTGAGAATATGTGTGTATGACAAAGTGTAAGAGTCTGGTGCTGTGTGTGAGCGGTGATGGGGACAGGGTAGGGTTCCGCACCCCTCCCTCCCTCCTCTCCAGTTGTTGTGCACTGGGAGGGAGTCTGACTGGGACATTCTTGTCTGATGGCTGCTGGGTCTCAGTGGACAGTCTTTATGAACTTCTCCCCAGGGAGAGCGTTCGGGGGAGAGCAGAGCAAGCGGAGGGCATCTACCCATCCAGGGTGCCTGGATGGATCTGTTTGTGTTCAACCTACTTTTTCCACTCTATATAAGACTTGACCAAAATACTAGACACTGACCACTATTCACAGTCCAGACCCAGGGCTGAATACCATTGGGGCCAAATATGCTCCAAAACCGCTGCCCAAGCAAACAGTGAAGCGAAGGAAAATACAATGTGTGCTGCAGCCAATGTGGCCCTTGGGTGTAATGTGCTGTAGAACCAGGGTCCACATATGGAAGTACAACCTTGTCTGTGGGTTAACTGTATCTATTGAGACAATAACTGAACTGAGATCCGGGTTTGTGTTTGTGTTGACCAATATAGTGGCATCTGGCTGTAGCCAGGGCCAATGGATAGAGGCAGTGAGAAGCTCGGAGATGGCAAATCTGCTGGCTGAGCACATGGAAGTCTTGAATCCGCTTCTAACACTTCCCCGGAGTCCTGTCAGTCTCCACACCTGCCGGAATCCCGTCAGTCTCTAACTTTCCCTGGAGTCCTGTCAGTCTCTAACACTCCCTGTAGTCCTGTCAGTCTCCAGCACTCCCTGGAGTCCTGTCAGTCTCTAGCACTCCCCAGAGTCCCGTCAGTCTCTAACTTTCCCTGGGGTCCTGTCAGTCTCTAACTTTCCCTGGAGTCCTGTCAGTCTCTAACTTTCCCTGGAGTCCTGTCAGTCTCTAGCACTCCCTGGAGTCCTGTCAGTCTCTAGCACTCCCTGGAGTCCTGTCAGTCTCTAGCACTCCCTGGAGTTCTGTCAGTCTCTAACTTTCCCTGGAGTCCTGTCAGTCTCTAACACTCCCGGGAATCCCGTCAGTCTCTAACACTCTCTGGAATCCCGTCAGTCTCTAGCACTCCCTGGAGTCCTGTCAGTCTCTAGCACTCCCTGGAGTTCTGTCAGTCTCTAACTTTCCCTGGAGTCCTGTCAGTCTCTAACACTCCCGGGAATCCCGTCAGTCTCTAACACTCTCTGGAATCCCGTCAGTCTCTAGCACTCCCTGGAGTTCTGTCAGTCTCTAACTTTCCCTGGAGTCCTGTCAGTCTCTAACACTCCCCGGAATCCCGTCAGTCTCTATCACTTGCTGGAGTCCTGTCAGTCTCTAAAACGTCCCCGTCAGTCTCTGGAATATTCTTCCAGGGACTTTTGCTCGGCTCAGCCTGTCTGTAAGAGAGGAGGCAGCGGTGAGCAAGACAGCGTATGACAAAGGAAATGACTGTCTTTTCGTCCTGTTGCAACAAGCAGTGCAGAAACACTGCACCCGAATGAACCAAGTTGCTTGAATTGTTTGACATCTAGGAACGATTTCTATGAATGTCTGACAGGTAGGCCCACACATCATTGTCTCGAGTTAAGACTCATTTCTGAAAGAAAAACAAATATCTACCTGTGAACTAAAGAAGTAACCCAAATCGTGGGCGATTGGCAGGTTCAGTTTTATTGTTGGTTTACAGCCTCCTTACTTTTCCTCAGTGTCAGCGTCAGTTCAGAACGCAGCATGAGTTCCACATTTCCTTATCCCCCTGTAAGCTGGCCTCAAAGTAAATCTGGTCTAGGATCAGTATCATGGGGGCACTAGAACTAATTTAGAGTGAAGGGTTCTATAATGGAGGATTTTCTACTTAAAAGTAGCCTGCTGGTAAACTATTCTCAGATAAGCCAGTCCACCATCAGTGTAAAGACCACGAGGCCCGCAGGGGGGGCCTCCATGAAATATATACCATGATGATAAAGTTATTGAGTCGATTGGCACAAGTGCAATGGACACACACAGCCTAGAATTTCCTTACTGTACAATATCATGGTTCTTTACTAAACATATCAAATGCAATACAATCCTGGCACTAATGAATACTGCAAACACACTGGCACTAAGGAATACTGCAAATACACTGGCACTAAGGAATACTGCAAATACACTGGCACTAATGAATACTGCAAAGACACTGGCACTAATGAATACTGCAAACACACTGGCACTAATGAATACTGCAAACACACTGGCACTAATGAATACTGCAAACACACTGGCACTAATGAATACTGCAAACACACTGGCACTAATGAATACTGCAAACACACTGGCACTAATGAATACTGCAAATACACTGGCACTAATGAATACTGCAAACACACTGGCACTAATGAATACTGCAAACACACTGGCACTAATGAATACTGCAAACACACTGGCACTAATGAATACTGCAAACACACTGGCACTAATGAATACTGCAAACACACTGGCACTAATGAATACTGCAAACACACTGGCACTAATGAATACTGCAAGCACACTGGCACTAATGAATACTGCAAACACACTGGCACTAATGAATACTGCAAAGACACTGGCACTAATGAATACTGCAAACACACTGGCACTAATGAATACTGCAAACACACTGGCACTAATGAATACTGCAAAGACACTGGCACTAATGAATACTGCAAACACACTGGCACTAATGAATACTGCAAAGACACTGGCACTAATGAATACTGCAAAGACACTGGCACTAAGGAATACTGCAAAGACACTGGCACTAATGAATACTGCAAAGACACTGGCACTAAGGAATACTGCAAAGACACTGGCACTAAGGAATACTGCAAACACACTGGCTCTATGGAATACTGCAAACACACTGGCACTAATGAATACTGCAAAGACACTGGCACTAATGAATACTGCAAACACACTGGCACTAATGAATACTGCAAACACACTGGCAATAATGAATACTGCAAACACACTGGCACTAAGGAATACTACAAACACACTGGCTCTATGGAATACTGCAAAGACACTGGCACTAAGGAATACTGCAAAGACACTGGCACTAATGAATACTGCAAAGACACTGACACTAAGGAATACTGCAAACACACTGGCACTAAGGAATACTACAAACACACTGGCACATATGAATACTGCAAAGACACTGACACTAAGGAATTCCTCTGATGTGTGGATGTTATGTGTAGCACATGAGTACGTGCGTTTGGCCGTTGACTGTAGCTGCAGCAAATGTGTTTTTTTCCCCCATTAGATAAGTGGCTGAATGTGGGACTCCTCAAGGTCTTCTGAAACCTCTAAACCCGGTTGAGGCCGTAGGGCAACCAGAGGGCAGGCATGAGGGTTGTTGAGATGGTTGACTCCTCATTCACACCTACAGCGGCATCATCTGGATATGTGTGCAACAACAGTTCAACATTCACCATCTGCTACCATCTCTGTCAAGCCGTCTATGCATACAATTTGATACGTTCGATAAATCCAACATACGCACCAAACAGAACGCACTGCAACTGCCTCTGCAAGGCAAACCCGGTGTTCTACTGGAAATGAATGTGCTTCTGTCATTATGGGGTTTTGTGTGTAGATGGGTGAGAAAAAAATATTGAATCCATTTTGTAACACAACAAAATGTTGAATAAGTCAAAGGGTCTGAATACACTCTGAAGACACTATAGTTGCAAAGCAGTTCTGAACTTTATTTGCTTTTTGACCTAAGCCTACTGTGCTATATTATTGATTTTGTTTTCAAACGAGCAAATGCAAATGCGATATGCTCAAGGCATCTGAATATATTAAATTCTTTCCACCCATCTTGTAGTGAAGTGAACACAGTATAGACTCCCACTGAATGTTTCAGCCGAGGCCAAGCCAGTGTTCAAGCCATGATTCATGATTTGCGTTTCTGCCCTTTTATCAATAAGATAAAACTTTTGCAACAATAGCAGAGTAGCCTACAGCCTCCAGATGAAACCAGACACTGAACATAATAAAATAGGAAATATAGTATAGTTCTAATTGGTGCCATTTCCTGTATCCGAGCAATTTAATGAGCGGAAAAATGAGGCTTTTACAGTATGTTCACACCACAAATACTTCTGCCATGTTTTGTCTAGAAAAATAAACGGGCTGTGAATTTATCGACGGGGTTGACAAACGGGGTATTTTATTAGTTGGTTGATTTGAGAGGCAATGTTGTTGTTTTTTCACAGGGGGGGGGCAAATATTAGTCCCATCGTCCTGATGCGAGGGACTCGAGGGATCCCATGTTGTCTATACCCCCCTCGGTGAATGTGTTTGACAGAGGCGAGTTGCTAGTGGAGGCCAGAGGGTAGCAGAGCAGACCTGGGATCAAATACTATTTGAGATCATTTGACATACATTAGCTGTACTTCATTGAGCCTGGTGCAATGGAACCTAGAATTGTAGAAAAACTCTGCCCTTTTGTCCCTTCGCGCAGGCAAAATCAAATGCTACAAGTATTTGAAAGATTTCAAATAACATTTGAACCCAGGTCTGGAGAGGAGAAAGGTATGTCGTCTCGTCCGCTTTTCACAGCGTCCCACCATGCTCAGACGATGGCCGTGACACATGACACGTTTATTGTAACGTTTCTTATCTCTTGGAATGTGCCAATGATTTACACAGAGCGTCGTTCGAAGCTGACTGTGTTTTCTGGACTACAGAGCTCCTCAAAGGAAGGAGGGTTTGGTTGAAAAGTAAATCACGTTTAGGATGTCAGAGTATCTTTACCTTAACTGGAAAGAGGCTTATGATTTTGATATGAGCCTGCATTTGAGACTAAAGTGTGAAGACTAGTTTCCCAGTGCTTGATTGAGCTTGCCTGGTGTTTCAATCTTCACTTACGTGTTAACGTCACTAACTTAACTCCTGTACAGGACTTAATACCCATTTCCAGCTTCCCAGAGCGCTTGGAGAGAGCTACTGACAGTCTCCTTCATACTGAACTGTGTGATCTATCTCCCTAACCTGGGCAGTACTGGTGTGTTCTAGCCTGGAGAGTACAGGTGTGTTCTAGCCTGGAGAGTACAGGTGTGTTCTAGCATAAATGCTTGAGGAGAAAATATTTAAAAATGTATCTTATGCTGTCTAGTATCTATAATACAGGCTATAGGACGGTGATCACTAAGGTCACTTGCAAACACACCAAAAGACAAGTAGTTATGTCACACCCTGATCTTTTTCACCTGTCTTTGTGATTGTCTCCAACCCCCTCCAGGTGTCGCCCATCTTCCCCATTATCCCCTGTGTATTTATACCAGTGCTCACTGTTTGTCTGTTGCCAGTTAGTCTTGTTTGTCAAGTCAACCAGCGTTTTTGTGTCTCAGCCCCTGCTTTTCCCCAGTCTCGCTTTTTCTCACCCTCTTGGGTTTGATCCTTGCCTGTCCTAACTCTGAGCCCTTCTCCCTGACCACTCTGCCTGTCCTAACTCTGAGCCCTTCTCCCTGACCACTCTGCCTGTCCTAACTCTGAGCCCTTCTCCCTGACCACTCTGCCTGCCCCTGAGCCTGCCTGCCACTGAGCCTGCCTGCCTGAACACTCTGCCTGCCCCTGAGCCTGCCTGCCACTGAGCCTGCCTGCCTGACCACTCTGCCTGCCCCTGAGCCTGCCTGCCACTGAGCCTGCCTGCCTGACCACTCTGCCTGCCCCTGAGCCTGCCTGCCACTGAGCCTGCCTGCCTGAACACTCTGCCTGCCCCTGAGCCTGCCTGCCTGACCACTCTGCCTGCCCCTGAGCCTGCCTGCCTGACCACTCTGCCTGCCCCTGAGCCTGCCTGCCTGACCACTCTGCCTGCCCCTGAGCCTGCCTGACCACTCTGCCTGCCCCTGACCCTGCCTGCCTGACCACTCTGCCTGCCCCTGACCCTGCCTGCCTGACCACTCTGCCTGCCCCTGAGCCTGCCAGCCGTCCAGTACCGTTGACCACCTCTGGTTTACTGACCCCTGCCTGACCCTGAGTCTGCCCGCTGACCGGTACCGTTGCCCACCTCTGGTTTACTGACCCCTGCCTGACCCTGAGTCTGCCTGCTGACCGGTACCGTTGCCCACCTCTGGTTTACTGACCCCTGCCTGACCCTGAGCCTGCCTGCTGACCGGTACCGTTGCCCACCTCTGGTTTACTGACCCCTGCCTGACCCTGAGCCTGCCTGCTGACCGGTACCGTTGCCCACCTCTGGTTTACTGACTCCTGCCTGACCCTGAGCCTGCCTGCTGACCGGTACCGTTGCCCACCTCTGGTTTACTGACCCCTGCCTGACCCTGAGCCTGCCTGCTGACCGGTACCGTTGCCCACCTCTGGTTTACTGACCCCTGCCTGACCCTGAGTCTGCCCGCTGACCGGTACCGTTGCCCACCTCTGGTTTACTGACCCCTGCCTGACCCTGAGCCTGCCTGCTGACCGGTACCGTTGCCCACCTCTGGTTTACTGACCCCTGCCTGACCCTGAGCCTGCCCGCTGACTGGTACCATTGCCCACCTCTGGTTTACTGACCCTTGCCTGACCCTGAGCCTGCCCGCTGACCGGTACAGTTGCCCACCTCTGGTTTACTGACCCCTGCCTGCTTTGACCTGTCTATTCCCTGCCCCTGTTCGATTATTAAACCATTGTTAATTCCACGTTGTCTGCATCTGGGTCTTACCTTCATAACTGATAACTTATGGGGGTTATTTGTGAGAATTAAATCTAATAATGAGGATCTATCAAAATTTTTCCCATTTAACCGAATAGGTTTTGTGATTAGCTGGGTTAGATTCAGATCAAAACAAATGTTCTTGAAGTTATCAGAGATGGGTGTCAGCCAGTCCAGGATGAAGTCTGTCACGACTTCCGCCAAAGTTGGTTCCTCTCCTTGTTCGGGCGGCGTTCAGGGGTCGACGTCACCGGCTTTCTAGTCACCACCGATCCATGTTTCATTTTCGTTTTGTTTCGTCTTCATTGTACACACCTGGTTTCCATTCCATAATCATGTTCCTTATTTAACTCTGGCTTCCCCTTTTGGTTTGTGCGTGATTGTTTTTTGTCAAGTGGTTCCGTGTTCCGTGTTCTGGACTGTTTATGTTTATCCTTGTTGGATTATTGTTGATATTGAGTAAATATCGTGGCTTTACTCACACCTGTGTCCTGCGCCTGACTCCGCTTTACTCCATTCACCTGGAACAATGACAAAGTCACCTAAGACCACCAGTTCAGATGGTTTTAAATGCTCAGCTATGATACTTAGTCACATCAACTACCTCCCTAGCCTGGAGAGTACATGCACAACTGTGAAGCAGCAAAGCCCTTGCTGTGGCAGTTTGGTTTGGGAAGGCTATTATTGATCAAGAGCAGGAACTGGAGACACAACAGGGTTGAGTTGGGTCTGAAACCAGTTGAGGAACATGCCACTCTGGGCCTATGGGGGATCCCCCCCAAAAGTGGTTTGGTCCCATTGCTCACACATCGTCTTGTAGGAAACAGACATGAGGAGGCAGACACTGTGGCAGCTTGTTGATGCTCATAGTCACTAGAGAGGCATCACGTTTGTTATGTAACAAAACCACTGCACATTGAGAAGACCACAGAACGTGGCAGGGAAGAGGCTATGTTTACTCTATAATCCAGCACTATTGTGATGTCACAATATCTTCATGTTCTCATAACCAGGGTTGTGTAGGGTCAACCACGTTGTGACCCAGACCCATTTTTTGACATAAATCCCTAGTCTATTCATGACCTCGTACTTAACCGTGTTTGGGCTCTTGCGCTATAGCCACACAATAACCCCTTGTTATTATTACTATATCAACTACAGTTGGAAGGCTTGGTAGGTTGACTGGGCTGGGATTGGCTGGGAGCCAAGAAGGGGAGGGCCAGATCCATTGCTGCGGCCTGCGTTGCGATTAACGACATTTAACTGCTTGAATAATAGATGACTATTTGATTAGAATGTATGATGTCACGTGGGCTACTAACATTCTCTGATGTATTGTAAATGCTATTCATGTTGGAGATATTTATATCAACGTTTAAAGAAGGCTGAGCCTCATGCAATGTGAAACATTAGATCGTTAGAGTTCATTTGATTAAAGGAACTAGGACAATGTTACTAATTGGCCATTGTTGCTCATACCATTAACAAGAGAACAGATTGGAAATGATGCATTACAATTACATTCATGGAATCAACAATCAAGCTACAATATAAAAGCTGATCCACCCTCTTAAAAAAAAAAAAAAAAAAAAAGAATAAAATAAAATACTAAATAAATAAATAAAATACTACCCCGTTCTGTTGCTTTACTAAAGTCTTTCTCTTTCAACAAAGAAGCCATATTGTTGTGAACTACTCTGTGCAAATGACTGACTAATGTTAGATGTTCAATATTCTTCCTTAGGACTCGTCATTGTTTGGCATCTGTAAAAAGGAGGACTATGATGGTACAGTTGGTTGGCTGCCAGTGCGGTGGCCCACTCAGGCCTGCTCTGTTGGCTTTTATTGGGCCCGTTAACCTTAATGTGGTGGCAGTATGAGCTGTGTGTTCCTGGTGAAATATCGGAGCCGACAGGGAAGGCAACACATCACCCAGAGGGTGGCATGGCTCCAGAGACAGTCAATCTGAGAAGCACCAGGCCTGATTACAGACTGCCATCCCCAGAACCTCTCACTACTCTGCCCTGCGTTCACTCCTCTTTGTGTGCTTCCACTCCCTAACAAAGACACTGCTATTGTTTATTTACTGAACTGTATGAAGTGACAGCATACAGGGAGCACACAGAGAGCACACAGGGAGCACACGGGGAGCGCACATGGAGTACACATGGAGCACACATGGAGCACACAGGGAACACACAGGGAGCACACATGGAACACACGGGGAGCACACATGGAACACACAGGGAACACACAGGGAACACACGGGGAGCACACATGGAACACACGGGGAACACACAGGGAACACACAGGGAACACACGGGGAGCACACAGGGAACACACAGGGAACACACAGGGAACACACAGGGAACACACGGGGAACACACGGGGAGCACACGGGGAGCACACGGGGAGCACACATGGAACACACGGGGAACACACAGGGAACACACAGGGAACACACGGGGAACACACGGGGAACACACAGGGAACACACAGGGAACACACGGGGAACACACAGGGAACACACAGGGAACACACGGGGAGCACACAGGGAACACACGGGGAGCACACATGGAACACACAGGGAACACACGGGGAGCACACATGGAACACACGGGGAGCACACATGGAACACACGGGGAACACACATGGAACACACAGGGAACACACAGGGAAGACACGGGGAGCACACGGGGAACACACATGGAACACACGGGGAGCACACATGGAACACACAGGGAACACACAGGGAACACACAGAGAAGACACGGGGAACACACATGGAACACACGGGGAGCACACATGGAACACACAGGGAACACACAGGGAACACATGGGAAGCACACATGGAACACACATGGAACACACGGGGAGCATACGGAGAATGTGTTGTGATCTTCCTCGGTTTTAATGTTGGTCCACTCTGATGAGTAGCAAGATGGTGCCGACAGAGATGGTCGCCTCGCTTCGAGTTCTTAGGAAACAATGCAGTATTTTTTATTTTTTTTAATGTATTATTTCTTACACTGTTTACCCCAGGAAATCTTAAGTCTCATTATATACAGCCGGGAAGAAATATTGGATATTAGAGCAACGTAAACTTACCAACATTATGACCAGGAAGCTTTCCCAAAGCGGATCCTCTGTTTGGACCACCACCCAGGACAATGGATCAGATCCTCTGTTTGGACCACCACCCAGGACAATGGATCTAATCCCAGTAGTCAACCCAAAACAAAGATGCGCAGAAGGGGCAGACGAAGCGGCCACCAGGCCAGGCTCCGTAGATCTGCACATCACACACCGCTCCCGAGTATACTACTAGCCAACGTTCAGTCTCTTGACAACAAGGTAGATGAAATTCGAGCAAGGGTTGCATTACAGAGACACATCAGAGATTGTAACATCCTCTGATTCATGGAAACATGGCTCTTCTCTGGATATGTTGTTGGAATCCGTTCAGCCACCGGGCTTCTCCATGCATCGCGCCTACAGAGATGAACACCTCTCTGGGAAGAGGAAGGGCGGGGGTGTATGCTTCATGATTAACGACTCATGGTTTAATCATAACAACATACAGGAACTCAAGTCCTTCTGATCACCCGACCTAGAACTCCTTACATTCAAATGCCGGCCATATTATCTCCCAAGAGAAATCTCGTTAGTTATCGTCACAGCTGTGTACATTCCCCGTCAAGCAGACACCACCACGACCCTCAAGGAACTTCACTGGACTCTATGTAAACTGGAAACCATACTGTATATACTGAGGTTGCATTTATTGGAGCTGGGGATTTTAACAAAGCAAGATTGAGTACAAGGCTACCTAAATTCTAACAGCATATTGATTGTAGTACACGTGGGGGTAATACCCTCGATCACTGCTACTCTAACTTCTGCGATGCATACAAAGCCCTCACCTGCCCTCCCTTCGGTAAATCTGACCACGACGCCATCTTGCTCCTACCGTCTTATAGGCAGAAACTCAAACAGGATGTACCAGTGACTAGAACCATTCAACGCTGGTTTGACCAATCGGAATCCACGCTTAAAGATTGTTTTGATCATGCGGACTGGGATATGTTCCGGTCAGCCTCAGAGAACAACATCGATCTAGACGCTGACTCTGTGAGTGAGTTCAAACGGAAGTGCATTGGAGATGTTGTACCCACCGTGACCATTAAAACCTACCCTACCCAGAAACCGTGGATGGATGGCGGCATTCACGCAAAACTGAAAGCGCGAACCACCTCATTTAACCATGTAAAGAGGTCTGGGAATTTGGCTGAATATAAACAGTGTAGTTATTCCCTCCGCAACACAATCAAGCAAGCGAAATGTCAGTACAAGGACAAAGTGGAGTTGCAATTGAACGGCTCAGACACGAGACGTATGTGGCAGGGTCTACAGGAAATCACGGACTACAAAAAGAAAACCAATAACGCCACGGACACCGACGTCACGCTTCCAGACAAACAAAACACCTTCTTTGCCCACTTTGAGGATAATACAGTGCCACCGTCGTGGCTCGCTAACAAGTACTGCGCCCCTCCCCCCTTCTTCGTGGCCGTCGTGAGTAAAACATTTAAACGTGTTAACCCTCGCAAGGCTGCTGGATCAGACGGCATCCCTAGCCATGTCCTCAGA
Source organism: Oncorhynchus masou masou (assembly GCF_036934945.1). Classification (NCBI taxonomy): domain Eukaryota; kingdom Metazoa; phylum Chordata; class Actinopteri; order Salmoniformes; family Salmonidae; genus Oncorhynchus; species Oncorhynchus masou. Next base: position 67,348,875 of record NC_088226.1, on the reverse strand, counting down.
GCATGCGCAGACCAGCTGGCTGGTGTGTTTACGGACATATTCAATCACTCCCTATTCCAGTCTGCTGTCCCCACATGCTTCAAGATGGCCACCATTGTTCCTGTGCCCAAGAAGACAAATCTAACTGAACTAAATGACTATCTCCCCGTAGCACTCACTTCTGTCGACATGAAGTGCTTTGAGAGGCTAGTCAAAGATCATATAACCTTCACATTACCGGCCACCCTAGACCCACTTCAGTGTTCTTACCACAGTCCACAGACAATGCAATCGCCATCACACTGCACACTGTCCTATCCCATCTGGACAAGAGGAATACCTATGTAAGAATGCTGTTCATTGACTACAGCTCAGCATTCAACACCATAGTGCCCTCCAAGCTCATCATCAAGCGGGAAGCCTTGGGTCTCAACCCTGCCGTGTGCAATTGGGTCCTGGACATTCTGACGGGGCACCCCAGATGGTGAAGGTAGTAAACAACATCTCCACTTCGCTGACCCTCAACACTGGGGCCCCACAAGGGTGTGTGCTCAGCCCCCTCCAGTACTCCCTTTTCACCCACGACTGCGTGGCCATGCACGCCTACAGCTCAGTCATCAAGTTTACAGATGACACGACAGCAGTGGGCTTGATTACCAACAATGACGAGACAGCCTACAGGGAGGAGGTGAAGGTACTCGGAGCATGGTGTCAGGAAAACATCCTCTCATTCAACGTCAACAAAACAAAGGAGATGATCGTGGTCTTCGGGAAACAACAGAGGGAGCCTCCCCTATCCAGATCGATGGGACAGCAGTGGAGAAGGTGGAAAATTCTATGTTTCTCTGCAAACACATCACAGACAAACTGAAATGGTCTACCGACACAGACAATGTGGTGAAGAAGGCGCAACAGTGCCTTTTCAACCTCAGGAGGCTGAAGAAATTTGGCTTGTCACCCAAAATCCTGCCAAACTTTTACAGATGCACAATTGAGAGCATGTCTGGCTGTATCACAGCCTGGTACGGCAACTGCACCGCCCTCAACCACAAGGCTCTCCAGAGTGTGGTGAGGTCTGCACAACGCATCACTGGGGACAAGCTACCTGCCCTCCAGGACACCTACACCACCCGATGTCACAGGAAGGCCAAAAAGATCATCAAGGACAACAACCACCCGAGCCACTGCCTGTTCACACTGCTACCATCCAGAAGGTGAGGTCAGTACAGGTGCATCAAAGCTGGAACCGAGAGACTGAAAAGCTTCTATCTCAAGGCCATCAGACTGTTAAACAACCATCTCTAACTCAGAGAGGCTGCTGCCTACACTGAGACCCAATCACTGGCCACTTTAAACAATGCCATTTTAAAACGCCACTTTAATAGTATTTACATATCTGACATTACTCACATCATATGTATATACTGTATTTTCAACCATCCATTGCACCTTGCCTATGCCGCTTGCCTATGCCTATGCCGCTATCGCTCATCCATATATTTATATGTACATATTCTCATTCCCCCCTTTAGATGTGTGTGTATTAGGTAGTTGTCGGGGAATTGTTAGATCACTTGTTAGATATTACTGCACTGTCAGAACTGGAAGCACAGGCATTTTGCTAACCGTGTGTTTGTCACCAATAAAATGTAATTTGATTTGATGACTGCCATCAGTCAGGCTGTTCATGGTCATTTTTAGCAGGTGTATGTTTGTGTCATGAAACTGTAGTCATAAAAACAGTTTCATGACACATCAGTTTCCCATCAGTTTCATGACACATCATTTTCCCAACAGTTTCATGACACATCAGTTTCCCAACAGTTTCATAACACAAATATACAGACATCTAACAATGGATATGAGTGTCTGTTGGGTAGCAATTACTCATAGTTTCATTTTTAACAATATGGATGGTGGGGAACTCATCCTTCCCTGACTCCCTTCCCGTCCACAGAAAAAAGTTATCCAATGACAAATCAGAGGGTGAACTGTCTCCAGAGACAGTCAATCTGAGAAGCACTAGGCCTGAAGATGGACCAGCGTCCCCAGCCCCTGTCACTGCTCTACTCTGCCGTCCATCCACTCCCTAACAGAGGCTTGTGGTAGATATTTGATATCTTTGAATGAATTCTGCATTAGAAATTTGACTATCCAACAGTGCTGTTGTACATAGAGTTACACAGGCGGGTTGGGAAGCGAACGCATTGATGTTATGCTATTTTTTGATTTGATTTTTTTTTAGTTTTGGAGGAAGAATTGAATGGTTACGTTCGTTCGGGCCGGAATGCATTTGCTCCATTATTTGTTTATGTTTTTTTTTGATTGGCAGCCAAGCTTTCATTTTACAGAGTGTGGCTTTAAAAGTAATTTGGGAAGTGAGGATAGTCCCATGGAATTACATCCCGGTAGTCTAATTAATTTAGACATACACACACACACACACACACACACACACACACACACACACACACACACACACACACACACACACACACACACACACACACACACACACACACACACACACACACACACACACAATGCTACTGTGACAGTTATTTTCAGGTCCATCCCTAACAAAGGTTGTTTTGATCCGATTTTGTTTTCTCTGTGACGTGAAAGGTCTTTGGTATGAACCTCTGTGCCTATTGTCCCTCCCGGGCTTCACAAACTGCTCTCAGTTGATGTGGCCTTTTCATGTAAAGCACCTGTCAATTTGGACAGTGATGCTAGTCTGCCTTGCATGTGTAGAATGGGTCCCCTCTGTGCAACGGAGTTCTAATTCCAATTTACAGAGCCAAAGGGAACACTTCCTTTTCAAAATGTCAGCCCTGGAAAATATGTCACAGGGCTTGGAAATCAATCCCTGAAAAGGTGGTATATATACAGTACTGTATGTGTGGTGGTATATATACAGTACTGTATGTGTGGTGGTATATATACAGTACTGTATGTGTGGTGGTATATATACAGTACTGTATGTGTGGTGGTATATATACAGTACTGTATGTGTGGTGGTATATATACAGTACTGTATGTGTGGTGGTATATATACAGTACTGTATGTGTGGTGGTATGTATACAGTACTGTATGTGTGGTGGTATGTATACAGTACTGTATGTGAGGTGGTATATATACAGTACTGTATGTGTGGTGGTATATATACAGTACTGTATGTGTGGTGGTATATATACAGTACTGTATGTGTGGTGGTATATATACAGTACTGTATGTGTGGTGGTATATATACAGTACTGTATGTGTGGTGGTATGTATACAGTACTGTATGTGTGGTGGTATATATACAGTACTGTATGTGTGGTGGTATATATACAGTACTGTATGTGTGGTGGTATATATACAGTACTGTATGTGTGGTGGTATATATACAGTACTGTATGTGTGGTGGTATATATACAGTACTGTATGTGTGGTGGTATGTATACAGTACTGTATGTGTGGTGGTATATATACAGTACTGTATGTGTGGTGGTATATATACAGTACTGTATGTGTGGTGGTATATATACAGTACTGTATGTGTGGTGGTATGTATACAGTACTGTATGTGTGGAGGTATGTATACAGTACTGTATGTGTGGTGGTATATATACAGTACTGTATGTGTGGTGGTATATATACAGTACTGTATGTGTGGTGGTATATATACAGTACTGTATGTGTGGTGGTATATATACAGTACTGTATGTGTGGTGGTATATATACAGTACTGTATGTGTGGTGGTATATATACAGTACTGTATGTGTGGTGGTATGTATACAGTACTGTATGTGTGGAGGTATGTATACAGTACTGTATGTGTGGTGGTATATATACAGTACTGTATGTGTGGAGGTATGTATACAGTACAGTATGTGTTGATGTATACAGTACTGTATGTGTTGATGTATACAGTACTGTATGTGTGGTGGTATGTATACAGTACTGTATGTGTGGTGGTATATATACAGTACTGTATGTGTGGAGGTATGTATACAGTACTGTATGTGTGGAGGTATGTATACAGTACTGTATGTGTGGAGGTATGTATACAGTACTGTATGAGTGGTGGTATGTATACAGTACTGTATGTGTGGAGGTATGTATACTGTACTGTATGTGTGGTGGTATGTGTACAGTACTGTATGTGTGGTGGTATGTATACAGTACTGTATGTGTGGAGGAATGTATACAGTACTGTATGTGTGGTGGTATGTATACAGTACTGTACTGTATGTGTGGAGGTATGTATACAGTACTGTATGTGTGGAGGTATGTATACAGTACTGTACTGTATGTGTGGTGGTATGTATACTGTACTGTATGTGTGGAGGTATGTATACGGTACTGTATGTGTGGTGGTATGTATACAGTACTGTATGTGTGGTGGTATATATACAGTACTGTATGTGTGGTGGTATATATACAGTACTGTATGTGTGGTGGTATATATACAGTACTGTATGTGTGGAGGTATGTATACAGTACTGTATGTGTGGTGGTATATATACAGTACTGTATGTGTGGAGGTATGTATACAGTACTGTATGTGTGGTGGTATATATACAGTACTGTATGTGTGGAGGTATGTATACAGTACAGTATGTGTTGATGTATACAGTACTGTATGTGATGATGTATACAGTACTGTATGTGTGGTGGTATGTATACAGTACTGTATGTGTGGTGGTATATATACAGTACTGTATGTGTGGAGGTATGTATACAGTACTGTATGTGTGGAGGTATGTATACAGTACTGTATGTGTGGTGGTATGTATACAGTACTGTATGTGTGGAGGTATGTATACTGTACTGTATGTGTGGTGGTATGTGTACAGTACTGTATGTGTGGTGGTATATATACAGTACTGTATGTGTGGTGGTATGTATACAGTATGTGTGGAGGTATGTATACAGTACTGTATGTGTGGAGGTATGTATACAGTACTGTACTGTATGTGTGGTGGTATGTATACTGTACTGTATGTGTGGAGGTATGTATACGGTACTGTATGTGTGGTGGTATGTATACAGTGCTGTATGTGTGGTGGTATGTATACAGTACTGTATGTGTGGTGGTATATATACAGTACTGTATGTGTGGAGGTATGTATACAGTACAGTATGTGTTGATGTATACAGTACTGTATGTGTTGATGTATACAGTACTGTATGTGTGGTGGTATGTATACAGTACTGTATGTGTGGTGGTATGTATACAGTACTGTATGTGTGGAGGTATGTATACAGTACTGTATGTGTGGAGGTATGTATACAGTACTGTATGTGTGGTGGTATGTATACAGTACTGTATGTGTGGAGGTATGTATACTGTACTGTATGTGTGGTGGTATGTGTACAGTACTGTATGTGTGGTGGTATGTATACAGTACTGTATGTGTGGAGGTATGTATACAGTACTGTACTGTATGTGTGGTGGTATGTATACTGTACTGTATGTGTGGAGGTATGTATACGGTACTGTATGTGTGGTGGTATGTATACAGTGCTGTATGTGTGGAGGTATGTATACAGTACTGTATGTGTGGAGGTATGTATACAGTACTGTATGTGTGGTGGTATGTATACAGTACTGTATGTGTGGAGGTATGTATACTGTACTGTATGTGTGGTGGTATGTGTACAGTACTGTATGTGTGGTGGTATGTATACAGTACTGTATGTGTGGAGGTATGTATACAGTACTGTACTGTATGTGTGGAGGTATGTATACAGTACTGTATGTGTGGAGGTATGTATACAGTACTGTACGTGTGGTGGTATGTATACTGTACTGTATGTGTGGAGGTATGTATACGGTACTGTATGTGTGGTGGTATGTATACAGTGCTGTATGTGTGGTGGTATGTATACAGTACTGTATGTGTGGTGGTATATATACAGTACTGTATGTGTGGAGGTATGTATACAGTACTGTATGTGTGGTGGTATATATACAGTACTGTATCTGTGGTGGTATGTATACAGTACTGTATGTGTGGTGGTATGTATACAGTACTGTATGTGCACTTTGTGTGTAAATCATATTTTACACTGAAATCATCTTTAACACTGAAATCATCTTTAACACTGAACTCATCAAGCTTATAAAATACATTGTTGATTTAAATGTTTAAGCTCATTGGAAAGTAAGTGGGAAGTAAGGAATAAAATACCTGTCTGGGAACATTCATCAACATATTTTGCACAACAACTACCTGTCAACACACGTCCAAAGTGTAAAACCAGATTTTGAGTCCACCGCTGAAGACTGATGCAGACTCTTTTTTTCGGATGTCTTTTTCGGTGCGGTTTGGACAGGCCTCGATTTTCAACGTCCACTGACGTCCAGTACGGACCAAATCTGAACCAATCATGGACGTCTATATTTCGCAAGTTTGGACAGCACAGTACGTCAACGTACATTACAGTAGAGCACAGTAGATACAGAACAGTAAAGAAAAATAAAGTATAGTATGTTACAGTATAAGGTACTGTATTGTACTCTACTTTACTCTGAAGTACTCTGCTCAATTAAACTGTACTGTACTCTACTGTACTCTATTCTACTGAATTTAAACCCTATTGTACTGTACTCTACTGAATTAAACTCTACTGTACTGTACTGTACTGTACTCCACTGAATTAAACTCTACTGTACTGTACTCTACTGTACTGCTCTGTACTGTACTCTACTGTACTGTACTCCACTCTACTGAATTAAACTCTACTGTACTGTATTGTACTGAATTAAACTCTACTGTACTGTACCCTACTGTACTGCACTCTACTGTACTGAATTAAGCTCTACTGTACTTTACTGTACTACACTCTACTGAATTGAGCTCTACTGTACCGTGCTGTACTTTACTGAATAAAACTCTACTGTCCTGTACCGTACTGTACTCTACTGTGGTATACTGTGCTCTAATGTACTGAACTGTGCTGTACTGTACTATGATTTTCAAACTTGTGAAATTTCGCTTAGAAGTCTATGATTTGTTCAGATTTGGTCTGGTCCGAAACAGCCAAATATGTACTTGTTTGGTGACAGGGATCATTAGAATGATACCCAGCATGCTTTGCAAGTGTTTATTTTACATTTACATTTTGGTCATTCAGGGGATGCTCTTTTTCAGAGCGACTTACAGTCAGTGCATTCAACTAAGATAGATCAACAACAACATATCACATTCATAGCAAGAACTAACTATTTCTGTAACCGTTACTGAAAATGTTTTTGTAGTTGAAGAACTGGTCTGTTGGTGAATATATGTGAATATAGTTACTTTCAACATCATTAAAAAAGCATTCATAAGTGCATTATACTGTTTGAAACAAATGGAAGTGTAGTATTGAATACTGGTCTTAATGCTTCTGATGCTGTTTTTGTATGTGCAAATGATGTAAAAGAAATATGAGATGTTTTTTTTAAGGAAAATACTTTTAAAAACATTTATTCCAAAATAATGAAAATTTAAAAAAGTGCATGTGACAGATGGGAGCAATAACACATATTGTGTTTTAATCTTCAATTGGCTCCTCTTTCCTTTTATTAAATGGATTTAGTAGTAGTGCTTCTACGTGCTTCTACATCTGCATTGCTTGCTGTTTGGGGTTTTAGGCTGGGTTTCTGTACAGCACTTTGAGACATCAACTGAAGGGCTTTATAAATACTTTTGATTTGATTTAGCTGAAAGTAATTATTGGGAAATAATGCTTCCTTCATTGAGAATGTATGTGCAGTTGAAAATTGGCCATAGAATCAACGACCAAAGAAAATGTACTTTTTCAACATCTGTAAATTATGTATTTTCATTCAGAACCCGAAAATGAACCTGATTCCAACATCCGGAAAAGACTTCTTTGCAACGTCTGGGAAATATGCGTTTTAACCTTACATTCAGAACCAAAAAAGAACCTAACTTCAACGCCTGGAAAATGTGTATTTTAGATGTCTTTTCAACATCATTTTGCTTACTGGGTTGCTGCCGATGACTATTTGCATCTTTCTCTGGCTGAGACAGTTTGTTTTGATTGCCAATAATAATAATCCATGATAATCCATCAACTACTATTACTATAACTACTACTAATATTATAATTACTACTATTACTATAACAACTAATACTACTACTACTATAACTACTACTAATATTATAACTACTACTATGACTATAACTACTAATACTACTATTACTATAACTACTACTAATATTATAACTACTTATATTACTATAACTACTACTATTACTATAACTACTACTAATATTATAACGACAACTATTACTATAACTACTACTACTACTATAACTACTAACACTACTATTACTATAACGACTACTAATATTATAACTACAACTATTACTATAACTACTACTACTACAACTACTAATACTACTATAACTACTACTAATAGTACAACTACTAATATTACTATAACTACTACTATTACTACTACTATAACTACTACTAATATTATAACTACGACTATTACTATAACTACTACTACTACTATTACTATAAATACTACTACTATTACTGTAACTACTACTACTATTATAACTACTACTAACACTATTACTATACCTACTACTAATATTATAACTACTATTACTATAACTACTACTACTACTACTAATAGTATAACTACTACTACTATTACTACTATAACTACTACTACAACTAATATTATAACTACTACTACTATTACTACTATAACTACTACTACTACTAATATTATAACTACTATTATAACTACTAAACTATTACTATAACTACTACTACTACTATTATTATAACTACTACAACTACTGCTACGACTACTGCTATTATTATAACTACAACTACTGCTACTACTACCATTATTATAACTACTACAACTACTAATACAACTATTGCTACTACTACTGCTATTATTATAACTACAACTACTGCTACTACTTCTATTATTATAACTACTACAACTACTACCACAACTACTGCTGCTACTACTGCCATTATTATAACTACAGCTACTGCTACTACTACCATTATTATAACTACTACAACTACTGCTACTACTACTGCCATTATTATAACTATAACTACTACTGCTACTACTACTACTATTATTATAACTACAACTACAGCTACTACTACTGCTATTATTATAACTACAACTAATGCTGCAACTACTGCTACTATTATTATAACTACAACTACTGCTACTACCACTGCTACTATTATTATAACTACAACTACTGCTACAACTACTACTATTATTATAACTACAACTACTGCTACTACTACTGCTATTATTATAACTACAACTACTGCTACTACTACTGCTATTATTATAACTACAACTACTGCTACAACTACTGCTATTATTATAACTAAAACTACTGCTACTACTACTGCTATTATTATAACTACAACAACTGCTACTATTATTATAACTAGAACTACCGCTACTACTGCTACTATTATTATAACTAGAACTACTGCTACTACTACTGCTATTATTATAACTACAACGACTGCTACTGCTACTACTATTATTATAACTACAACTACTGCTACTACTACTGCTATTATTTTAACTACAACTACTGCTACTATTATTATAACTACAACTACTTCTACTACTACTACTACTATTATTATAACTACAACTACTGCTACTACTACTACTACTACTATTATTATTATAATTACAACTTCTGCTACTACTCCTGCAACTAGTATAACTACAACTACTGCTACTATTATTATGACCACAACTAATGCTACTACTACTACTACTATTATTATTATAACTACAACTACTGCTACTACTGCTACTATTATTATAACTACACCTACTGCTACTACTACTGCTAATATTATAACTACAACTACTGCTACAACTACTGCTATTATTATAACTACAACTACTGCTATTATTATAACTACAACAACTTCTACTATTATTATAACTACAACTACTGCTACTACTGCTACTATTATTATAACTAGAACTACTGCTACTACTACTGCTATTATTATAACTACAACGACTGCTACTGCTACTACTACTGCTATTATTATAACTACAACTACTGCTACTACTACTGCTATTATTATAACTACAACTACTGCTACTACAACTACTACTACTACTGCTACTACTATTATTACAACTAAAACTACTGCTACTATTATTATAACGACAACTACTGCTACTACAACTACTACTACTACTGCTACTACTATTATTACAACTAAAACTACTGCTACTACTACTATTATTATAACTACAACTACTGCTACTACTACTGCTACTATTATAACTACAACTACTGCTACTACTACTGCTACTATTATTATAACTACAACTTCTGCTACTACTATTATTATTATAACTACAACTTCTGCTACTACTACTATTATAACTACAACCACTGCTACTTTTATTATAACTACAACTACTGCTACTACTACTGCTACAATTATTATTATAACTAAAACTACTGCTACTACTACTATTATAACTACAACTACTGCTACTACTACTGCTACTATTATTATAACTACAACTTCTGCTACTGCTACTACTACTATTATTATAACTACAACTTCTGCTACTACTACTACTACTATTATAACTACAACTACTGCTACTATTATTATAACGACAACTACTGCTACTACAACTACTACTACTACTGCTACTACAATTATTACAACTAAAACTACTGCTACTACTACTATTATTATAACTACAACTACTGCTACTACTACTGCTACTATTATAACTACAACTACTGCTACTACTACTGCTACTATTATTATAACTACAACTTCTGCTACTGCTACTACTACTATTATTATAACTACAACTTCTGCTACTACTACTACTACTATTATAACTACAACTACTGCTACTATTATTATAACTACAACTACTGCTACTACTACTGCTATTATTATAACTACAACTATTGATACTACTACTGCTATTATTATAACCAGAACTACTGCTACTTTTATTATAACTACAACTACTGCTACTATTATTATAACTACAAATACTGCTACTACTACTGCTATTATTATTATAACTACAACTATTGCTACTACTACTGCTATTATTATAACTACAACTACTGCTACTATTATTATAACTACAACTACTGCTACTACTACTGCTACTATTATTATAACTACAACTACTGCTACTAGTACTGCTGCTATTATAACTACAACTACTGCTACTATTATTATAACTACAACTACTGCTACTACTACTGCTGCTATTATAACTAAAACTACTGCTACTACTACTGCTATTATTATAACTACAACTACTGCTACTACTACTACTAATATTGTAACTACAACTACTGCTACTACTACTGTCATTATTATAACTACAAATACTGCTACTATTATTATAACTACAACTACTGCTACTACTACTGTCATTATTATAACTACAAATACTGCTACCATTATTATAACTACAACTGCTGCTACTACTGCTACTATTATAATAACTACAACTACTGCTACTACTACTACTATTATTGTAACTACAACTACTGCTACTACTACTGTCATTATTATAACTACAACTACTGCTACTATTATTATAAATATAACTACTGCTACTACTGCTACTTTTATTTTAACTACAACTACTGCTACTACTACTGCTATTATTATAACTACAACTACTGCTACTGCTATTATTATAACTACAACTACTGCTCCTACTGCTACTATTATTATAACTACAACAACTGCTACTATTAATATAACTACAACTACTGCTCCTACTGCTACTATTATTATAACTACAACAACTGCTACTATTAATATAACTACAACTACTGCTACTACTGCTACTATTATTATAACTAGAACTACTGCTACTACTACTGCTATTATTATAACTACAACGACTGCTACTGCTACTACTACTGCTATTATTATAACTACAACTACTGCTACTACTACTGCTATTATTATAACTACAACTACTGCTACTATTATTATAACTACAACTACTGCTACTACTATTATAACTACAACTACTGCTACTACTACTGCTATTATTATAATTACAACTACTGCTACTACTCCTGTCATTATTATAACTACAACTACTGCTACTATTATTATAACGACAACTACTGCTACTACTACTACTATAATTATAACTACAACTACTACTGCTACTACTATTATTATAACTAAAACTACTGCTACTACTACTATTATTATAACTACAACTACTGCTACTACTACTGTTACTATTATAACTACAACTACTGCTACTACTACTGCTACTATTATTATAACTGAAACTACTGCTACTGCTACTACTACTATTATTATAACTACAACTTCTGCTACTACTACTACTACTATTATAACTACAACTACTGCTACTATTATTATAACTACAACTACTGCTACTACTACTGCTATTATTATAACTACAACTATTGCTACTACTACTGCTATTATTATAACTACAACTACTGCTACTTTTATTATAACTACAACTACTGCTACTATTATTATAACTACAAATACTGCTACTACTACTGCTATTATTATAACTACAACTACTACTACTGCTATTATTATAACTACAACCACTGCAACTACTACTTATATTATTATAACTACAACTACTGCTAATGCTACTACTACAGCTATTATTATAACTACAACTACTACTACTGCTATTATTATAACTACAACTACTGCTACTACTACTACTATTATTATAACTACAGCTAATGCTACAACTACTGCTCCGATTATTATAACTACTACTACTGCTACTACTACTGCTACTATTATAACTACAACTACTACTACTATTATTATAACTAAAACTACTGCTACTGCTACTACTACTATTATTATAACTACAACCTCTGCTACTACTACTACTACTTTTATAACTACAACTACTGCTACTATTATTATAACTACAACTACTGCTACTACTACTGCTACTATTATTATAACTACAACTACTGCTACTAGTACTGCTGCTATTATAACTACAACTAATGCTACTATTATTATAACTACAACTACTGCTACTACTACTGCTGCTATTATAACTAAAACTACTGCTACTATTATTATAACTACAACTACTGCTACTACTACTGCTACTATTATTATAACTACAACTACTGCTACTACTACTGCTATTATTATAACTACAACTGCTGCTACTACTACTACTAATATTGTAAATACAACTACTGCTACTACTACTGTCATTATTATAACTACAAATACTGCTACTATTATTATAGCTACAACTACTGCTACTACTACTACTACTATTATTATAACTACAACTACTGCTACTTCTACCATTATTATAACTACAACTTCTGCTACTACTACTATTATTATTATAACTACAACTACTGCTACTACTACTGTCATTATTATAACTACAACTACTGCTACTATTATTATAAATACAACTACTGCTACTACTGCTACTTTTATTTTAACTACAACTACTGCTACTACTACTGCTATTATTATAACTACAACTACTGCTACTGCTATTATTATAACTACAACTACTGCTATAACTACTGCTATTATTATAACTACAACTACTGCCACTACTACTGCCATTATTATAACTATAACTACTGCCACGACTACTACTATTATTATAACTACAACTACTGCTACTACTCCTGTCATTATTATAACTACAACTACTGCTACTACTACTACTACTATTATTATAACTACAACTACTGCTACTACTACTGCTACTACTATTATTATAACTAAAACTACTGCTACTGCTACTATTATAATAACTACAACTTCTGCTACTACTACTGCTACTATTATAACTACAACTACTGCTACTACTACTGCTACTATTATTATAACTACAACTACTGCTACTAGTACTGCTGCTATTATAACTACAACTACTGCTACTCTTATTATAACTACAACTACTGCTACTACTACTGCTACTATTATTACAACTACAACTTCTGCTACTACTACTGCTACTATTATAATTACAACTTCTGCTACAACTACTGCTACTATTATAACTACAACTACTGCTACTACTACTGCTATTATTATAACTACAACTACTGCTACTATTACTGCTACTTTTATAACTACAACTACTGCTACTATTATTATAACTACAACTACTGCTACTACTACTGCTACTATTATTATAACTACAACTACTGCTACTACTACTATTATTATAACTACTGCTACTACTTCTACTACTATTATTATCACTACTACTACTGCTACTATTTTAACTACAACTACTGCTACTATTATTATAACTACAACTACTGCTACTACTACAACTACTATTATTATAACTACAACTACCGCTACTACTACTACTACTATTATTATAACTACAACTACTGCTACTATTATAACTACAACTACTGCTACTATTATTATAACTACAACTACTGCTACTACTACTGTTACTATTATTATAACTACAACTTCTTCTACTACTACTGCTACTATTATAATTACAACTTCTGCTACAACTACTGCTACTATTAAAACTACAACTACTGCTACTACAACTACTGCTACAACTACTGCTATTATTATAAGTACAACTACTGCCACTACTACTGCCATTATTATAACTATAACTACTGCCACGACTACTACTATTATTATAACTACAACTACTGCTACTACTCCTGTCATTATTATAACTACAACTACTGCTACTATTATTATAACGACAACTACTGCTACTACTACTGCTACTACTATTATTATAACTAAAACTACTGCTACTGCTACTACTACTATTATTATAACTACAACTTCTGCTACTACGACTGCTACTATTATAACTACAACTACTACTACAATTATTATAACTACAACTAAGGCTACAACTACTGCTACTATTATTATAACTACTACTACTACTATTATTATAACTACAACTACTGCTACTACTCCTGTCATTATTATAACTACAACTACTGCTACTACTACTACTACTATTATTATAACTACAACTACTGCTACTACTACTGCTACTACTATTATTATAACTAAAACTACTGCTACTGCTACTACTACTATTATTATAACTACAACTACTGCTACTACTCCTGTCATTATTATAACTACAACTACTGCTACTACTACTACTACTATTATTATAACTACAACTACTGCTACTACTACTGCTACTACTATTATTATAACTAAAACTACTGCTACTACTACTATTATAATAACTACAACTTCTGCTACTACTACTGCTACTATTATAACTACAACTACTGCTACTAGTACTGCTGCTATTATAACTACAACTACTGCTACTCTTATTATAACGACAACTACTGCTACTACTACTGCTACTATTATTATAACTACAACTACTGCTACTACTGCTACTATTTTAACTACAACTACTGCTACTACTACTGCTACTACTATTATTATAACTAAAACTACTGCTACTACTACTGCTACTACTATTATTATAACTAAAACTACTGCTACTACTACTATTATAAGAACTACAACTTCTGCTACTTCTACTGCTACTATTATAATTACAACTTCTGCTACAACTACTGCTACTATTATAACTACAACTACTGCTACTACTACTGCTATTATTATAACTACAACTACTGCTACTATTACTGCTACTTTTATAACTACAACTACTGCTACTATTATTATAACTACAACTACTGCTACTACTACTACTACTATTATTATAACTACAACTACTGCTACTACTACTACTACTATTATTATAACTACAACTACTGCTACTACTGCTACTATTTTAACTACAACTACTGCTACTATTATTATAACTACAACTACTGCTACTACTACAACTACTATTATTATAACTACAACTACTACTACTATTATTATAACTACAACTACTGCTACTACTACTGCTACTATTATAACTACAACTACTGCTACTATTATTATAACTACAACTACTGCTACTACTACTATTATTATAACTACAACTTCTGCTACTACTACTGCTACTATTATAATTACAACTTCTGCTACAACTACTGCTACTATTATAACTACAACTACTGCTACTACTACTAGTATTATTATAACTACAACTACTGCTATTATTATAACTACAACTACTGCTACTTTTATTATAACTACAACTACTGCTACTACTATTATAACTACAACTACTGCTACTACTACTGCTATTATTATAACTACAACTACTGCTACTACTACTGCTATTATTATAACTACAACTACTGCTACTTTTATTATAACTACAACTACTGCTACTATTATTATAACTACAACTACTGCTACTACTACTACAATTATTATAACTACAACTAATGCTACAACTGCTACTGCTATTATTATAACTACAACTACTGCTACTATTATTATAACTACAACTACTACTAATATTATTATAACTACAGCTACTGCTACTACTACTGCTACAACTACTGCTGCTATTATAACTACAACTACTGCTACTAATACTGCTATTATTATAACTACAACTACTGCTACTACTATTGCTATTATTATAACTACAACTACTGCTACATTGACATTAACATTTAAGTCATTTAGCAGATGCTCTTATCCAGAGCGACTTACAAATTGGTGAATTCACCTTCTGACATCCAGTGGAACAGCCACTTTACAATAGTGCATCTAAATCATTTAAGGGGGGGGGGTG
The DNA here is from genome assembly GCF_036934945.1 of Oncorhynchus masou masou. Taxonomy (NCBI): domain Eukaryota; kingdom Metazoa; phylum Chordata; class Actinopteri; order Salmoniformes; family Salmonidae; genus Oncorhynchus; species Oncorhynchus masou. The sequence goes on along the minus strand of NC_088226.1, from coordinate 67,332,134 downwards.
AGAAGGATTACTTTATCCTATCCTAGGTATTCCTTGAAGAGGTGGGGTTTCAGGTGTCTCCGGAAGGTGGTGATTGACTCCGCTGTCCTGGCGTCGTGATGGAGTTTGTTCCACCATTGGGGGCCAGAGCAGCGAACAGTTTTGACTGGGCTGAGCGGGAACTGTACTTCCTCAGTGGTAGGGAGGCGAGCAGGCCAGAGGTGGATGAACGCAGTGCCCTTGTTTGGGTGTAGGGCCTGATCAGAGCCTGGAGGTACTGCGGTGCCGTTCCCCTCACAGCTCCGTAGGCAAGCACCATGGTCTTGTAGCGGATGCGAGCTTCAACTGGAAGCCAGTGGAGAGAGCGGAGGAGCGGGGTGACGTGAGAGAACTTGGGAAGGTTGAACACCAGACGGGCTGCGGCGTTCTGGATGAGTTGTAGGGGTTTAATGGCACAGGCAGGGAGCCCAGCCAACAGCGAGTTGCAGTAATCCAGACGGGAGATGACAAGTGCCTGGATTAGGACCTGCGCCACTTCCTGTGTGAGGCAGGGGCGTACTCTGCGGATGTTGTAGAGCATGAACCTACAGGAACGGGCCACCGCCTTGATGTTAGTTGAGAACGACAGGGTGTTGTCCAGGATCACGCCAAGGTTCTTAGCGCTCTGGGAGGAGGAAACAATGGAGTTGTCAACCGTGATGGCGAGATCATGGAACGGGCAGTCCTTCCCCGGGAGGAAGAGCAGCTCCGTCTTGCCGAGGTTCAGCTTGAGGTGGTGATCCGTCATCCACACTGATATGTCTGCCAGACATGCAGAGATGCGATTCGCCACCTGGTCATCAGAAGGGGGAAAGGAGAAGATTAATTGTGTGTCGTCTGCATAGCAATGATAGGAGAGACCATGTGAGGTTATGACAGAGCCAAGTGACTTGGTGTATAGCGAGAATAGGAGAGGGCCTAGAACAGAGCCCTGGGGGACACCAGTGGTGAGAGCGCGTGGCGAGGAGACAGATTCTCGCCACGCCACCTGGTAGGAGCGACCTGTCAGGTAGGACGCAATCCAAGCGTGGGCCGCACCGGAGATGCCCAACTCGGAGAGGGTGGAGAGGAGGATCTGATGGTTCACAGTGTCCAAGGCAGCCGATAGGTCTAGAAGGATGAGAGCAGAGGAGAGAGAGTTAGCTTTAGCAGTACGGAGCGCCTCCGTGATACAGAGAAGAGCAGTCTCAGTTGAATGACTAGTCTTGAAACCTGACTGATTTGGATCAAGAAGGTCATTCTGAGAGAGATAGCGGGAGAGCTGGCCAAGGACGGCACGTTCAAGAGTTTTGGAGAGAAAAAAAAGAAGGGATACTGGTCTGTAGTTGTTGACATCGGAGGGATCGAGTGTAGGTTTTTTCAGAAGGGGTGCAACTCTCGCTCTCTTGAAGACGGAAGGGACGTAGCCAGCGGTCAGGGATGAGTTGATGAGCGAGGTGAGGTAAGGGAGAAGGTCTCCGGAAATGGTCTGGAGAAGAGAGGAGGGGATAGGGTCAAGCGGGCAGGTTGTTGGGCGGCCGGCCGTCACAAGAAGCGAGATTTCATCTGGAGAGAGAGGGGAGAAAGAGGTCAGAGCACAGGGTAGGGCAGTGTGAGCAGAACCAGCGGTGTCGTTTGACTTAGCAAACGAGGATCGGATGTCGTCGACCTTCTTTTCAAAATGGTTGACGAAGTCATCTGCAGAGAGGGAGGAGGGGGGAGGGGGAGGAGGATTCAGGAGGGAGGAGAAGGTGGCAAAGAGCTTCCTAGGGTTAGAGGCAGATGCTTGGAATTTAGAGTGGAAGAAAGTGGCTTTAGCAGCAGAGACAGAGGAGGAAAATGTAGAGAGGAGGGAGTGAAAGGATGCCAGGTCCGCAGGGAGGCGAGTTTTCCTCCATTTCCGCTCGGCTGCCCGGAGCACTGTTCTGTGAGCTCGCAGTGAGTCGTCGAGCCACGGAGCGGGAGGGGAGGACCGAGCCGGCCTGGAGGATAGGGGACATAGAGAGTCAAAGGATGCAGAAAGGGAAGAGAGGAGGGTTGAGGAGGCAGAATCAGGAGATAGGTTGGAGAAGGTATGAGCAGAGGGAAGAGATGATAGGATGGAAGAGGAGAGAGTAGCGGGGGTGAGAGAGCGAAGGTTGGGACGGCGCGATACCATCCGAGTAGGGGCAGTGTGGGAAGTGTTGGATGAGAGTGAGAGGGAAAAGGATACAAGGTAGTGGTCGGAGACTTGGAGGGGAGTTGCAATGAGGTTAGTGGAAGAACAGCATCTAGTAAAGATGAGGTCGAGCGTATTGCCTGCCTTGTGAGTAGGGGGGGAAGGTGAGAGGGTGAGGTCAAAAGAGGAGAGGAGTGGAAAGAAGGAGGCAGAGAGGAATGAGTCAAAGGTAGATGTGGGGAGGTTAAAGTCGCCCAGGACTGTGAGAGGTGAGCCGTCCTCAGGAAAGGAGCTTATCAAGGCATCAAGCTCATTGATGAACTCTCCGAGGGAACCTGGAGGGCGATAAATGATAAGGATGTTAAGCTTGAAAGGGCTGGTAACTGTGACAGCATGGAATTCAAAGGAGGCGATAGACAGATGGGTAAGGGGAGAAAGAGAGAATGACCACTTGGGAGAGATGAGGATCCCGGTGCCACCACCCCGCTGACCAGAAGCTCTCGGGGTGTGCGAGAACACGTGGGCGGACGAAGAGAGAGCAGTAGGAGTAGCAGTGTTGTCTGTGGTGATCCATGTTTCCGTCAGTGCCAAGAAGTCGAGGTACTGGAGGGAGGCATAGGCTGAGATGAACTCTGCCTTGTTGGCCGCAGATCGGCAGTTCCAGAGGCTACCGGAGACCTGGAACTCCACGTGGGTCGTGCGCGCTGGGACCACCAGATTAGGGTGGCCGCGGCCACGCGGTGTGGAGCGTTTGTATGGTCTGTGCAGAGAGGAGAGAACAGGGATAGATAGACACATAGTTGACAGGCTACAGAAGAGGCTACGCTAATGCAAAGGAGATTGGAATGACAAGTGGACTACACTTATCGAATGTTCAGAACGTTAAGCTTACGTAGCAAGAATCTTATTGACTAAAATGATTGAAATGATACAGTACTGCTGGAGTAGGCTAGCTGGCAGTGGCTACGTTGTTGACACTACACTAATCAAGTCGTTCCGTCGAGTGTAACAGTTTCTACAGTGCTGCTATTCGGGGGCTAGCTGGCTAGCTAGCAGTGTTGATTACGTAACGTTACGTTAAAAGAACGTTACTACTACTATTATTATAACTACAACTACTGCTACTACTACTGCTTTTATGATAACTACAACTACTGCTACTACTATTATAACTACAACTACTGCTACAATTATTATAACTACAACTACTGCTACAATTATTATAACTACAACTACTACTACTATTATTATAACTACAACTACTGCTACTATTATTATAACTACAACTACTACTACTATTATTATAACTACAACTACTGCTACTACTACCATTATTATAACTACTACTACTGCTACTACTACTGCTACTATTATAACTACAACTACTGCTACTATTATTATAACTACAACTACTGCTACTACTACTGCTACAATTATTATAACTACAACTACTGCTACAATTATAACTACAACTACTGCTACAATTATTATAACTACAACTACTACTACTATTATTATAACTACAACTACTGCTACTACTATTATAACTACAACTACTACTACTATTATTATAACTACAACTACTGCTACTACTACCATTATTATAACTACTACTACTGCTACTACTACTTCTATTATTATAACTACAACTACTATTATTATAACTACAACTACTGCTACTATTATTATAACTACAACTACTGCTATAATTATTATAACTACAACTACTGCTACTACTGCCATTATTATAACTACTACTACTACTACTATTATTATAACTACAACTACTGATACTACTACTGCTATTATTATAACTACAACTACTATTATTATAACTACTGCTACTACTACTGCTATTATTATAAATACAACTACTGCTACTACTACACCTCGTTATTGTCCACCGCAAATAACCAAAGTCATATCCATCATCACAATCCTTAAAATAACACAATAACACTATAGTACTGTCAACATCATTTCCCGAATTTTCTCTGAATAGCACTATCACAATGAAGCCTTCCCCAAACCAGTGTTAATGATAGATTCCACACTAAACCAGTGTTAATAATAGATATTTGCTCCATCATATTGTCAGTTAGCTAATTAATTGAAACGTACTGTAGTAGTGTGGCTGTGCGTTGAGATGGTGCTGACCATTAGATATATAGCTTATTTCTTGATTTATAAGACACGGTGAACCAGGATGAGCCTGGAGCTAAAGCGAGCCAGAGAGAGCAGCTGTAATTAGTGGATGTGCCTCACGTTAGAAACACTTATCACCCTGAGGGCAGATCTGACATGGGTTTTCTTCATTACACCAAACGGAAGAAAATGGCTTGAAACAGGGAGGAACTACCTGAACTTGTCCAATAACAAATGTTCGTTTTTATTTTCCACTGCAAAACATTTTGCTACACTGTGTCCTGATGAAAACGACCCTATGTGTTCATAGGTAGATTTGCATAGCCTGTTTTTTGAATGGGGAACATTAGCGACTGGTTGTGTTTGGATGAACAAAACCAAGATAAAACAGGACAATTTATCCCTGGATCGTGATCTGGATCATATATCTCTAGCATATCTCATGCCTGGGATACTATAGACTACAGACAACGCAGAAAGCCTGCTTTTAATTTTCTTCATTTCTGATCATTTCCAGGTAGGCCTACAGTAGAGTAGTACCCAGGTTATATTTTTCTGGAGATCCCTCCCTCGTTGCCGCCCATTGCCATCACAACTCTCTCTCGCCGAAGTGTAGGCTACCCTCCTAACTAGAGAGCGTAATGCGCGTGCTCAGCAGTTTACACCGATTGACAGAAGACAAATCCAAGCATCAGCGAGCGACGTGACACGGAGCTCCATATGCAATATTGTGACAAAAAAAAATATGAAAGAAATGGTGATTATCTTGAGCTACTGTAGATAAAACCTGGAGTGAATAAGATTTCTATTGAAAAAGCTAACCAAGGGTTGCCGTTTTGAAGACAGTGATATTTTCATTCGTGGAAATGGAATTGGTATGAGTTTTTGAGTGCAGCATTTGTAAGCAGACGGAGTGCAGAGAAGAGTGAATTCAAGCAACAGTAGAGGTAAGCCATAACGTCCCTCACACTTACACACAAGGACATCTTTTATACAGTCTTATGACGAGGGCGGTAGCTTTTGTTCACGACACAAACATCAAATCTACCCAACTGCCCCATGGTGCAAAGCCACTGTATATTGTCATCAAGTCTAATGCAAGCTGCTGCATAACGTACGTTGAATGGCACAACTATCGTGTCCATTCAGTTGCAGCACAGAGACGTTTGTTGGGCTGTTATGTCGGAAATAACATGTGACACATATAGCCTGAAGTAGACGACAACATTCAGGCTTTCTTTACGTTTGGTTACGCGGTCGAGAAACACTAGCTCAGTCACCCTAAAAGGCTTGAAGAAGCATCATTCTCACCCCGTTGTCTTTGATCATGTAAATGATGTTGTTTTCTCAAACACAGTGCAAATTCAACATATATTTCCCGAACTGCTGGGTAGTATTGTTGACCCCCCCCCCAACCTATCAAACATAGGCTACCAATACAGCAAGGAGCCTACAGTTTATCACAACGTGACACATTTGGTTTAGTTACTTTGTATGCAGACTTGTGCTATTCCATGTCGCAGGGGGGGTGGAGCACTCAATGAAAAGTAATGACACTTTGACAGGCGTTGATGTACACCTAGAGCCACTGCGTTATTTGCCGCTGGTCAACGGGGCTTATTCAGTGACGTTTCGTTGATGTTGCGTCAGAGCAACAATATATACATTATTTATCTACGTTAACGGTATAATATATTTATATTTATACATATTTTGACACAAACCTGAATTGAACTGAACCCCTCAACCCTTGTCTTAAGCACTGCAGAAGATGAGAGCACCAAACTTGACTTACCTTTCAACAGGGAACATGGTACCTCACTCCTAGCTCATAGTCCACACAATGTCCCATAGTGGGAGAAGCCATAGGCATAGAGACCCAACCACCCCTCCAACTATTAACTGCAGACATTGAGCAACTGTCGCTATGGGCCTTGGGCATTCCTCTTGAAATACCACAGTGATGTCATTCTTCTCAGCAGGGCAGATGGGCTGAAGCCATTATGGCGCAGAGAGGTGATATCTCCTCAGTATAAAGTTTACATCCAACGGAATCCATTTACAGCTAGGCGTTTATGGCGAGAGTTCAGTTCACAAGTGATGACCTATCGATTCCCGACGTCATTTCATGTTTTCATGTGAATCTGAGCTATTTTGCCGTTCAAACAGGCAGAAATACAGCCAGTATGACACGTTTTGCATTATATGTCAAAAAGTGATTGAAATCAAATGTAAAGACCTATAACCCAGCGGAGGTGGTGTCCGTTCTGTTCTAGTGATAACCCAGTGGAGGTGGTGTCCGTTCTGTTCTAGTGATAACCCAGTGGAGGTGGTGTCCGTTCTGTTCTAGTGATAACCCAGTGGAGGTGGTGTCCGTTCTGTTCTAGCGATAACCCAGTGGAGGTGGTGTCCGTTCTGTTCTAGTGATAACCCAGTGGAGGTGGTGTCTGTTCTGTTCTAGTGATAACCCAGTGGAGGTGGTGTCCGTTCTGTTCTAGTGATAACCCAGTGGAGGTGGTGTCCGTTCTGTTCTAGTGATAACCCAGTGGAGGTGGTGTCCGTTCTGTTCTAGTGATAACCCAGTGGAGGTGGTGTCCGTTCTGTTCTAGTGATAACCCAGTGGAGGTGGTGTCCGTTCTGTTCTAGTGATAACCCAGTGGAGGTGGTGTCCGTTCTGTTCTAGCGATAACCCAGTGGAGGTGGTGTCCGTTCGGTTCTAGCGATAACCCAGTGGAGGTGGTGTCCGTTCTGTTCTAGTGATAACCCAGTGGAGGTGGTGTCCGTTCGGTTCTAGCGATAACCCAGTGGAGGTGGTGTCCGTTCTGTTCTAGCGATAACCCAGTGGAGGTGGTGTCCGTTCTGTTCTAGTGATAACCCAGTGGAGGTGGTGTCCGTTCTGTTCTAGCGATAACCCAGTGGAGGTGGTGTCCGTTCTGTTCTAGCGATAACCCAGTGGAGGTGGTGTCTGTTCTGTTCTAGCGATAACCCAGTGGAGGTGGTGTCCATTCTGTTCTAGCGATAACCCAGTGGAGGTGGTGTCCGTTCTGTTCTAACGATAACCCAGTGGAGGTGGTGTCCGTTCTGTTCTAACAATAACCCAGTGGAGGTGGTGTCCGTTCTGTTCTAACGATAACCCAGTGGAGGTGGTGTCCGTTCTGTTCTAGTGATAACCCAGTGGAGGTGGTGTCCGTTCTATTCTAGTAACCTACTGGCCTTTGTGTGCGCTCTACCAAACACTTACTCATGTGATAAGTCACAACGGTCTAGGAGATTTGTCACATCGTGATGTGCCAAACTGCCCATGCCATGTAAGTATTTTCAAAGAGGCATTTTCAAAGAGGCCTTTTTTCCAAATTGGCCCAACATTTGGTCCAAGCATTGTATGACATTTTAGCTTAATATGGTTAGAAAACATATGGGAAAAGGAATTAGATTAAGCCTGCATCCGTCTAAGCTATTTATTGAATGTATGAAACCTTGTTTATTTTTGCTGTAATAGCCCATGGTGCATTTAACAGTCAAAGAGGAATTAAAGGAATGTTTAAAGAAAAATAAACAAATCTGACTGCTTCCCACCGTATCTGTCCAAAGATATTAAATTCATCTCCCCGTTCAGTGAGCGCTCTTCAAAGGACAATGTGTCACTGGCACAGATTTTTAGTGTGATATCAGCATTTTGTTTGATTCCAACATGGCCTGATTCTTATTGGGGCGTTCGTTTCTTGTCTGTCTGCTGCTCAAAGCTAGGCCTTCAAGTGAGTCTCTTTATGTATTATGTCATAATATTTATGTATCCATTTATCTACTTTAACCTAAGTATTATGGTTGCAAGAATATCAACCAATTCTTCCTTTACAGTAGGTAGGTATTGTTAAGCAACAATGTCCCCCCTCTGTGATGTTGTTCGACAGTCTCCATCTCTGTGGGGATAGAACCATGTTGTCACAGAGATTGAGAGCCAATGCTAACATGTGTCTGTCTTGCTACGTGTTCTCCTCTCTGTGACATCAGCCAGCAGCTGGGGAAGAGGGCAGTGGGCACTCCCCCTGGCACAGCTGTGTTAGAACATGGCAATGCCCACTGGCTGCACTTTATCTCCTGCCTATAGATGGAACGAGAGAGAGAGAACAAAGAGATGTGGACAGGCAGACACCTAGAGAGAACAAAGAGATGTGGACAGGCAGACACCTAGAGAGAACAAAGAGATGTGGACAGGCAGACACCTAGAGAGAACAAAGAGATGTGGACAGGCAGACACCTAGAGAGAACAAAGAGATGTGGACAGGCAGACACCTAGAGAGAACAAAGAGATGTGGACAGGCAGACACCTAGAGAGAACAAAGAGATGTGGACAGGCAGACACCTAGAGAGAACAACATATATAAAGAACCATGTCAGTGGACTCTCCTTTAGGAGCCAGTTCCATGATCAGAAACACAGACATACCCACGGGAACATAGTATAGACATACCCACGGGAACATAGTATGGACATACCCTCGGGAACATAGTATGGACATACCCACGGGAACATAGTATGGACATACCCACGGGAACATAGTATGGACATACCCACGGGAACATAGTATGGACATACCCACGGGAACATAGTATAGACATACCCACGGGAACATAGTATAGACATACCCACGGGAACATAGTATAGACATACCCACGGGAACATAGTATGGACATACCCTCGGGAACATAGTATGGACATACCCACGGGAACATAGTATAGACATACCCACGGGAACATAGTATAGACATACCCACGGGAACATAGTATAGACATACCCACGGGAACATAGTATGGACATACCCTCGGGAACATAGTATGGACATACCCACGGGAACATAGTATGGACATACCCACGGGAACATAGTATGGACATACCCATGGGGAACATAGTATAGACATACCCACGGGAACATAGTATAGACATACCCACGGGAACATAGTATGGACATACCCACGGGAACATAGTATAGACATACCCACAGGAACATAGTATAGACATACCCACGGGAACATAGTATGGACATACCCACGGGAACATAGTATGGACATACCCACGGGAACATAGTATAGACATACCCACGGGAACATAGTATGGACATACCCACGGGAACATAGTATAGACATACCCACGGGAACATAGTATAGACATACCCACGGGGACATAGTATAGACATACCCACGGGGACATAGTATAGACATACCCACGGGAACATAGTATAGACATACCCACGGGGACATAGTATAGACATACCCACGGGGACATAGTATAGACATACCCACGGGGAACATAGTATAGACATACCCTCGGGAACATAGTATGGACATACCCACGGGAACATAGTATGGACATACCCACGGGAACATAGTATGGACATACCCACGGGAACATAGTATGGACATACCCACGGGAACATAGTATGGACATACCCACGGGAACATAGTATGGACATACCCACGGGAACATAGTATGGACATACCCACGGGAACATAGTATAGACATACCCACGGGAACATAGTATAGACATACCCACGGGGAACATAGTATGGACATACCGACGAGAACATAGTATAGACATACCCTAAGTCGGCGGCTTAGCGTAGCTAGAAGCCAAATCCCAGCTTGCTTGGTTGAACGGCAGCTGAAACACACAGGGACAATGGCAGGAGGAGACTCCAAGGATGTGGCGAAAGTCAATAGGGCCTAATGGCCATTTTGACACACAATAACAGTCCTGAATCCCGAGTCTGCCGTTGACTGCAATGGGAGCTAAAGTAGTGCTAACAGCAAGACGTTAGCCTAGCCATTCAATGTAAAAGGAAGAATGAAAAGACAGCTGAATATAGGATAATGGTAAACTAGCAGTTTCCTTTTGTAATGGTAAACTAGCATAGCTTCCTTTTTAATGGTAAACTAGCATATCTTCCTTTTCTAATGGTAAACAAGCATAGTTTCCTTTTCTAATGGTGAACTAGCATAGCTTCCTTTTTAAGGGTAAACTAGCATAGCTTCCTTTTCTAATGGTAAACTAGCATAGCTTCCTTTTCTAATGGTAAACTAGCATAGCTTCCTTTTCTAATGGTAAACTAGCGTAGTTTCCTTTTCTAATGGTAAACTAGCATAGTTTCATTTTCTAATTGTAAACTAGCATAGTTTCCTTTTCTAATTGTAAACTAGCATAGTTTCCTTTTTTAATGGTAAACTAGCATAGTTTCCTTTTTTAATGGTAAACTATCTTAGCTTCCTTTTTAATGGTCAATTTGCTTCCTTTTTTAATGGTAAACTAGCGTAGCTTCCTTTTTTCATTGAGCGTCTCTTAGCATCAACTTATTCACTGAGGAGTTGATTGTAGGTGGTCCATTCGGTCTTTAGTCAGTCAGTTTAGCGGCTAATGCTGATGTTTGCATTGTTGCTCCCACTCCGTAGCTAGCTGATGGATGGAGTTGTTGGTGGGATTGACAGTTCTAGTCCAGCGCAGCACTTCTGTAAGGCAAACACACACACACACACACACACACACACACACTCTTCAGAAAAAGCTTTGTGGGCAATCAGAAGTGAAATCCTCCCCCTTCACAATTAGCACCATCTCATATGGGTTTTGAAGGCAACCGATAATTTCACCTTTCTGTGTTTTGTGGTGAAGACTGTTTACACACTGACAGGGCGGCAACATTATTTAGTCCTTGTGTAATTTCCATTAGTTATCCATTATTATTAATCACTGTCTGTAATAACTACTTATGTCATATTTCTCCAGTGCTGGTCAGTCTGCAGTACTGGTCAGTCTGCAGTACTGGTCTGGATAGTGCTGGTCAGTCTGCAATACTGGTTTGGACAGTACTGGTCAGTCTGCAGTACTGGTCTGGTCTAGAGGTCGACCGATTATGATTTTTCAACGCCGATATCGATTATTGGAGGACAAAAAATCCGATACTGATTAATCGGCTGATTTTATTTATTTTTTGTTGATTTATGTATATATACATACACATTTTTGCAATAATGACAATTGCAACAATACTGAATGAACAATGAACACATTTATTTGAACTGAATATAATACATATTATGGGCTTTGGGATGGGTGTTCTTAAGGTGATTCCACAGGTTGGTGGTATGTTCTGATTTAGCCGTTGCTGACCCCATGTTTACATCTTTATCACAAATAAGACACCTTGCTTTCCCTGGTGCCAATTCCATGTAATAGTCCCACACTGGTGCTCTGCTTTTCTCTGCCATCTGTAAACACACACAGCTCTGAAGTGACAATGCTACTGGAGAGTCTGCTTAGGAGACAAATACTCACAACTGTTTGAATAAAAATAGAGTTTAAGTTACCTGTGATGAATGTTGAAAACAAAAACTGTAATTTCCATATGCAGGAAATCCTATTTTAACATTGGACATGGTAAGAATTGATGACCAAAGTGCGAGTCATAATTCCCATGTCACCTTCTAGCAAAATCTGAAAAGCGGTTCCTTCATTTATTCCATAGGAATTATTTTTAGATTCACTTAAAATAAGGTCTGTGTTTCGTGTAGGCTTACACCACCGTGTCAATTTTATAACTGTGTAGATATCCATAGGACAAGGTAACTCTATTGGCTAAGGTAATCAATATTGGCTAAATATAAGCAAAGATAAAAATAAATAATTGTAGAGTGGATTTATGAAAATATGTTGACAAACGTTACCTTATCCTAGTGAGATTTACACGGGTACCAAAACGCTGAGGCGGTTTAAGCACGAAACACAGACCTTATTTGAAGTAGATCAAGACATTCTCTATGGAAGACATGAACAGTAAAATAACGAAGGAACCCCTTTCAAGTTCAGCCGCAAGTTATTACAGGAATTATAACGCGTTGACTATTTCTCTCTAAACCATATACCTTTGACTATTACGATCCTGCTGCTGACCTACGACCCCTCAGTCATACTGCTCTATCAAATATCAAATCATAGACTTAACTATAATAAACACACAGAAATATGAGCCTTAGGTCAAATCCGGAAACTATCACCTCGAATTCCGTTCCGTATTCCGTTCCGTATTTTATCTAACGGGTGGCATCCATGAGTCTAAATATTCCTGTTACATTGCACAAACTTCAATGTTATGTCATAATTACATAAAATTCTGGCAAATTAGTTCGCAAAGAGCCTGGCTGCCCAGACTGTTGCATATACCTTGACTCTGCGTGCAAGGAACGCAAGAGAAGTGACAAAATTTCACCTGGTTAATATTGCCTGCTAACCTGGATTTCTTTTAGCTAAATATGCAGGTTTAAAAATATATACTTGTGTATTGATTTTAAGAAAGGCATTTATGTTTATGGTACACATTGGAGCAACGACAGTCATTGATTGAGTGTTTTTTATAAGATAAGTTTAATGCTAGCTAGCAACTTACCTTGGCTTACTGCATTCGCGTAACAGTGGAGTGCAATGTAATCAGGTGGTTAGAGCGTTGGACTAGTTAACTGTAAGGTTGCAAGATTGGATCCCCCGAGCTGACAAAGTAAAAAATGTCGTTCTGCCCCTGAACGAGGCAGTTAACCCACCGTTCCTAGGCCGTCATTGAAAATAAGAATGTGTTCTTAACCAACTTCCTAGTTAAATATAGGTGTAAAAAAAAAAAAAAGAATCGGCAAAATCGGCGCCCAAAATACCGATTTCCGATTGTTATGAAAACTTGAAATCGGCCCCAATTAATCGGCCATTCCGATTAATCAGTCGACCTCTAGTATGGACAGTACTGGTCAGTCTGCAGTACTGTTCTGGACAGTGTTGGTCAGTCTGCAGTGCTGGTCAGTCTGCAGTACTGGTCAGTCTGCAGTACTTGTCTGGACAGTGCTGGTCAGTCTGCAGTACGTGTCTGGACAGTGCTGGTCAGTCTGCAGTACTAGTCAGTCTGCAGTACATGTCTGGACAGTGCTGGTCAGTCTGCAGTGCTGGTCAGTCTCCAGTGCTGGTCAGTCTGCAGTGCTGGTCAGTCTGCAGTGCTGGTCTGGACAGTGCTGGTCAGTCTGCAGTGCTGGTCTGGACAGTGCTGGTCAGTCTGCAGTACTGTTCTGGACAGTGCTGGTCAGTCTGCAGTGCTGGTCAGTCTGCAGTGCTGGTCAGTCTCCAGTGCTGGTCAGTCTCCAGTGCTGGTCTGGACAGTGCTGGTCAGTCTGGACAGTGCTGGTCTGGACAGTGCTGGTCAGTCTGCAGTGCTGGTCTGGACAGTGCTGGTCAGTCTCCAGTGCTGGTCAGTCTCCAGTGCTGGTCAGTCTCCAGTGCTGGTCAGTCTCCAGTGCTAGTCTGGACAGTGCTGGTCAGTCTCCAGTGCTGGTCAGTCTGCAGTGCTGGTCAGTCTGCAGTCCTGGTCTGGACAGTGCTGGTCAGTCTCCAGTGCTTGTCAGTCTGCAGTGCTGGTCTGGACAGTGCTGGTCAGTCTCCAGTGCTGGTCAGTCTGCAGTGCTGGTCTGGACAGTGCTGGTCAGTCTCCAGTGCTGGTCAGTCTCCAGTGCTGGTCAGTCTGCAGTGCTGGTCTGGACAGTGCTGATCAGTCTCTAGTGCTGGTCTGGACAGTGCTGATCAGTCTCTAGTGCTGGTCTGGACAGTGCTGATCAGTCTCTAGTCCTGGTCTGGACAGTGCTGGTCTGGACAGTGCTGGTCAGTCTGCAGTGCTGGTCAGTCTCCAGTGCTGGTCTGGACAGTGCTGGTCAGTCTCCAGTGCTGGTCTGGACAGTGCTGGTCAGTCTGCAGTACTGTTCTGGACAGTGCTGGTCAGTCTGCAGTGCTGGTCAGTCTGCAGTGCTGGTCAGTCACCAGTGCTGGTCAGTATGCAGTGCTGGTCAGTCTGCAGTGCTGGTCAGTCTGCAGTGCTGGTCAGTCACCAGTGCTGGTCAGTATGCAGTGCTGGTCAGTCTGCAGTGCTGGTCTGGACAGTGCTGGTCAGTCTCCAGTGCTGGTCAGTCTCCAGTGCTGGTCAGTCTGCAGTGCTAGTCTGGACAGTGCTGGTCAGTCTCCAGTGCTGGTCAGTCTCCAGTGCTGGTCAGTCTGCAGTGCTGGTCTGGACAGTGCTGGTCAGTCTCCAGTGCTGGTCAGTCTGCAGTGCTGGTCTGGACAGTGCTGGTCTGGACAGTGCTGGTCAGTCTCCAGTGCTGGTCAGTCTCCAGTGCTGGTCAGTCTCCAGTGCTGGTCAGTCTCCAGTGCTGGTCAGTCTCCAGTGCTGGTCAGTCTCCAGTGCTGGTCTGGACAGTGCTGATCAGTCTGTGTTGCATTCAGACAGTTAGTTAATGTGGGTAGTCTGGTACAGTACAGTCATAGGGGGTGCAAGTTTGTTCCTGTAGCTCAATGACAAACGAGAGAAGGGTTGTGGCTGTGTTGCAGACAGTGTAGTGGAGGGATAGTGTGACAGACATTGGGAGGGTGGTGGCCATCAGTCCACAGGCTTGCGTCACTGTGCTGGAGCAATGCAGACCAGTGGCTGGGTGTGGCACAGCTAACCTAACTCGCAAGGACTGGACAGTCTCTCTCTCTCCCTCTCTCTGTCTCTCTCTGTCTCTCCCTGTGTCTCTCTTTCTGTCTCTCTGTCTATCTCTTACTCTCTCTCACTTTCTATCTCTCTCTCTCTGTCTCTCGCTCGCTCTCTGTCTCTCGCTCGCTCTCTGTCTCTCGCTCGCTCTCTGTCTCTCGCTCGCTCTGTCTCTCTCTCTCTCTCGCTCCTGTCTCTCTGTCTCTCTGTCTCGCTCTGTCTCTGTCTCGCTCTGTCTCTCTGTCTCGCTCTGTCTCTCTGTCTCTCTCTCTGTCGCTCTCTCTCTCTCTCTGTCGCTCTCTCTCTCTCTCTGTCTCTCTCTCTCTCTGTCTCTCTCTCTCGCTCTGTCTCTCTCTCTCGCTCTGTCTCTCTCTCTCTCTCTCGCTCTGTCTCTCTGTCTCTCTCGCTCTGTCTCTCTGTCTCTCGCTCTGTCTCTCTCGCTCTGTCTCTCTCGCTCTGTCTCTCTCGCTCTGTCTCTCTCGCTCTGTCTCTCTGTCTCTGTCTCTCTCTGTCTCTCTCGCTCTGTCTCGCTCTGTCTCTCTCGCTCTCTCTCGCTCTGTCTCTCTCGCTCTGTCTCTCTCGCTCTGTCTCTCTCGCTCTGTCTCTCTCGCTCTGTCTCTCTCGCTCTGTCTCTCTCGCTCTGTCTCTCTCGCTCTGTCTCTCTCGCTCTGTCTCTCTCGCTCTGTCTCTCTCGCTCTGTCTCTCTCGCTCTGTCTCTCTCTCTCTCGCTCTGTCTCTCTGTCTCTCGCTCTGTCTCTCTCTCTCTCTCGCTCTGTCTCTCTCTCTCTCTCGCTCTGTCTCTCTCTCTCTCTCGCTCTGTCTCTCTCTCGCTCTGTCTCTCTCGCTCTGTCTCTCTCTCGCTCTGTCTCTCTCGCTCTGTCTCTCTCGCTCTGTCTCTCTCTCGCTCTGTCTCTCTCTCGCTCTGTCTCTCTCGCTCTGTCTCTCTCTCGCTCTGTCTCTCTCGCTCTGTCTCTCTCGCTCTGTCTCTCTCGCTCTGTCTCTCTCGCTCTGTCTCTCTCGCTCTGTCTCTCTCTCTCTGTCTCTCTGTCTCTCTCTCTCTCGCTCTGTCTCTCGCTCTGTCTCTCTCTCTCTCGCTCTGTCTCTCGCTCTGTCTCTCTCTCTCTCTCGCTCTGTCTCTCTCTCTCTCGCTCTGTCTCTCTCTCTCTCGCTCTGTCTCTCTCTCTCTCCGTCTCTCTCTCTCTCGCTCTGTCTCTCTCTCTCCGTGTCTCTCTCTCTCGCTCTGTCTCTCTCTCTCCGTGTCTCTCTCTCTCGCTCTGTCTCTCTCTCTCCGTGTCTCTCTCTCTCGCTCTGTCTCTCTCTCTCCGTGTCTCTCTGTCTTAACCATGATGTCCTCTTAAAAGGTATTGTGTTAGGAGGAGTGATTATTTTCTACCGGCAAAACAACTTTTACAGAATCTTCAGACAATGACTAAGCTTTCAGAGGTCACATCATCTGGGTGTGTGTGTGTGTGGACGTGTTTAAGACCCCACAATAATAATAAACAAACCAAAATTTGACCAGCTGGGAAATATTGTTATGCTATTTCTAGGTTAAAATTGCCTTAATTGATATCCACATCTTACGGCGCCAGAGAGTGACAGAGGGTTAAATGCCTTGGGTTAACTGCCTTGGGTTAACTGCTTTGTTTAGGGGAACAGTGGGTTAACTGCCTTGTTCAGGGGAACAGTGGGTTAACTGCCTTGCTCAGGGGAACAGTGGGTTAACTGCCTTGCTCAGGGGAACAGTGGGTTAACTGCCTTGCTCAGGGGAACAGTGGGTTAACTGCCTTGCTCAGGGGAACAGTGGGTTAACTGCCTTGCTCAGGGGAACAGTGGGTTAACTGCCTTGCTCAGGGGAACAGTGGGTTAACTGCCTTGCTCAGGGGAACAGTGGGTTAACTGCCTTGCTCAGGGGAACAGTGGGTTAACTGCCTTGCTCAGGGGAACAGTGGGTTAACTGCCTTGCTCAGGGGAACAGTGGGTTAACTGCCTTGCTCAGGGGAACAGTGGGTTAACTGCCTTGCTCAGGGGAACAGTGGGTTAACTGCCTTGCTCAGGGGAACAGTGGGTTAACTGCCTTGCTCAGGGGAACAGTGGGTTAACTGCCTTGCTCAGGGGAACAGTGGGTTAACTGCCTTGCTCAGGGGAACAGTGGGTTAACTGCCTTGCTCAGGGGAACAGTGGGTTAACTGCCTTGCTCAGGGGAACAGTGGGTTAACTGCCTTGCTCAGGGGAACAGTGGGTTAACTGCCTTGCTCAGGGGAACAGTGGGTTAACTGCCTTGCTCAGGGGAACAGTGGGTTAACTGCCTTGCTCAGGGGAACAGTGGGTTAACTGCCTTGTTCAGGGGAACAGTGGGTTAACTGCCTTGTTCAGGGGAACAGTGGGTTAACTGCCTTGTTCAGGGGAACAGTGGGTTAACTGCCTTGTTCAGGGGAACAGTGGGTTAACTGCCTTGCTCAGGGGAACAGTGGGTTAACTGCCTTGCTCAGGGGAACAGTGGGTTAACTGCCTTGGGTTAACTGCTTTGGGTTAACTGCTTTGTTTAGGGGAACAGTGGGTTAACTGCCTTGTTTAGGGGAACAGTGGGTTAACTGCCTTGTTTAGGGGAACAGTGGGTTAACTGCCTTGCTCCGGGGAACAGTGGGTTAACTGCCTTGCTCCGGGGAACAGTGGGTTAACTGCCTTGTTCAGGGGAACAGTGGGTTAACTGCCTTGTTCAGGGGAACAGTGGGTTAACTGCCTTGTTCAGGGGAACAGTGGGTTAACTACCTTGTTCAGGGGAACAGTGGGTTAACTGCCTTGTTCAGGGGAACAGTGGGTTAACTGCCTTGCTCAGGGGAACAGTGGGTTAACTGCCTTGCTCAGGGGAACAGTGGGTTAACTGCCTTGTTCAGGGGAACAGTGGGTTAACTGCCTTGCTCAGGGGAACAGTGGGTTAACTGCCTTGCTCAGGGGAACAGTGGGTTAACTGCCTTGTTCAGGGGAACAGTGGGTTAACTGCCTTGCTCAGGGGAACAGTGGGTTAACTGCCTTGCTCAGGGGAACAGTGGGTTAACTGCCTTGTTCAGGGGAACAGTGGGTTAACTGCCTTGCTCAGGGGAACAGTGGGTTAACTGCCTTGTTCAGGGGAACAGTGGGTTAACTGCCTTGGGTTAACTGCTTTGGGTTAACTGCTTTGTTTAGGGGAACAGTGGGTTAACTGCCTTGTTCAGGGGAACAATGGGTTAACTGCCTTGCTCCGGGGAACAGTGGGTTAACTGCCTTGCTCCGGGGAACAGTGGGTTAACTGCCTTGCTCAGGGGAACAGTGGGTTAACTGCCTTGCTCCGGGGAACAGTGGGTTAACTGCCTTGCTCCGGGGAACAGTGGGTTAACTGCCTTGCTCCGGGGAACAGTGGGTTAACTGCCTTGCTCCGGGGAACAGTGGGTTAACTGCCTTGGGTTAACTGCTTTGGGTTAACTGCCTTGTTTAGGGGAACAGTGGGTTAACTGCCTTGTTTAGGGGAACAGTGGGTTAACTGCCTTGCTCCGGGGAACAGTGGGTTAACTGCCTTGTTCAGGGGAACAGTGGGTTAACTGCCTTGTTCAGGGGAACAGTGGGTTAACTGCCTTGTTCAGGGGAACAGTGGGTTAACTACCTTGTTCAGGGGAACAGTGGGTTAACTGCCTTGTTCAGGGGAACAGTGGGTTAACTGCCTTGCTCAGGGGAACAGTGGGTTAACTGCCTTGCTCAGGGGAACAGTGCCTTGCTCCGGGGAACTGCCTTGCTCAGGGGCAGAACGACAGATTGTTACCTTGTCAGCTCGGGGATTCGATCCAGCAACCTTTCAGTTACTGGCCCAACGCTCTAACCACTAGGCCACCTGCCGCCCCAGGAGCTGGGTTAGTTTTAGGGTTAAGAGCTAGAATTAGGGTTCGTGTTAAGGTTAGGGAAAATACGATTTTGAATGGGACTGATTTGTGTCCCCCCACAAGATTAGCTGTACAAGATGTGTGTGAGAGAGAAACAGACAGAGACAGAGAGATGAGTAAGTAGAGAAGTATTATGTAGGAATAAGTAGAGGGGTATAATATAGGTTCATACACTCGCCGATACGTTCTTTTCACAAAGACTGTCATGAAATGGGCACAAGACCTGGATGACTGCTTACAGTGAATGAATACGGCTATCTCTGAAAGGGACGGTGTTTCAGTGTCTCTGTTGAATAATGAAGGTAGATATTGCACTAAGGGAATGTAATCTATAGAGTTGATGAAAGTGGCATTGTCTAACGCCAGCTACAATCGGAGCAGTCTTATTGGCCGGTGGGCACAATGGCATCGAAGGTGATTGGCTCGTGGAGCTGCAATGTGACTGGTCGATGTGGCACTGCTCTGAATCGGCTCACCGAGGGAGAGTGTTAACAGGAATGAGGTTGGCCGTTAGAGGGTGAGAAGTGTGTGTGTCTTTGTACACACATTCTAGTATGTGTCTGCGATTCAATCCCCCCTGCAGACACAACCCACAATCACACCCATGTTCTTGTCTCTAGCACCCTGCTCTGGCGAAATAAAACCCTAGTATACTTGTTCACTTGTTATCACCTTGACCCCAGCTCCGGACGACACGCATAAGCACATGCGGCACACACACGCACGCACACACACACTATCTCATCCCTTCTTTTCTCTCACCTCAGTGGCTTTAAACCTCATGTCAAGTCTACAGCAAAACAAACTCCTTAGACAGAGGCTTGGAAGGAAGAGATGGCCAGACTGTACTGGACTAGATTCTCTGTCTGGGGCTTGTGTTTACTCAAGTCAATCTTATTAGTCAGTGTATTGGCTGGTGTAAATGACTGGTGTAAATGACTGGTGTAAATGACTGGCGGACTAAAGGATGACTGGTGTAAATGACTGGCGGACTAATGGATGACTGGGGAACTAAAGGATGACTGGTGAACTAATGGATGACTGGTGAACTAAAGGATGACTGGTGTAACTGACTGGTGGACTAAAGGATGACTGGTGTAAATGACTGGTGGACTAAAGGATGACTGGTGTAAATGACTGGTGAACTAAAGGATGACTGGTGTAAATGACTGGTGAACTAAAGGATGACTGGTGTAAATGACTGGCGGACTAAAGGATGACTGGTGTAAATGACTGGTGAACTAAAGGATGACTGGTGTAAATGACTGGTGAACTAAAGGATGACTGGTGTAAATGACTGGTGAACTAAAGGATGACTGGTGAACTAAAGGATGACTGGTGAACTAAAGGATGACTGGTGTAAATGACTGGCGGACTAAAGGATGACTGGTGTAAATGACTGGTGAACTAAAGGATGACTGGTGTAAATGACTGGTGAACTAAAGGATGACTGGTGAACTAAAGGATGACTGGTGAACTAAAGGATGACTGGTGTAAATGACTGGCGGACTAAAGGATGACTGGTGTAAATGACTGGTGAACTAAAGGATGACTGGTGAACTAAAGGATGACTGGTGTAAATGACTGGCGGACTAAAGGATGACTGGTGAACTAAAGGATGACTGGTGAACTAATGGATGACTGGTGAACTAAAGGATGACTGGTGTAAATGACTGGTGAACTAAAGGATGACTGGTGTAAATGACTGGTGTACTAAAGGATGACTGGTGAACTAAAGGATGACTGGTGTAAATGACTGGTGGACTAAAGGATGACTGGTGAACTAAAGGATGACTGGTGAACTAAAGGATGACTGGTGAACTAAAGGATGACTGGTGGACTAAAGGATGACTGGTGAACTAAAGGATGACTGGTGTAAATGACTGGTGGACTAAAGGATGACTGGTGAACTAAAGGATGACTGGTGAACTAAAGGATGACTGGTGTAAATGACTGGTGGACTAAAGGATGACTGGTGAACTAAAGGATGACTGGTGTTAATGACTGGTGAACTAATGGATGACTGGTGAACTAAAGGATGACTGGTGTAAATGACGGGTGAACTAAAGGATGACAGGTGGACTAAAGGATGACTGGTGTAAATGACTGGTGGACTAATGGATGACTGGTGTAAATGACTGGTGGACTAATGGATGACTGGTGAACTAAAGGATGACTGGTGTAAATGACTGGTGAACTAAAGGATGACTGGTGTAAATGACTGGTGAACTAAAGGATGACTGGTGAACTAAAGGATGACTGGTGTAAATGACTGGTGGACTAATGGATGACTGGTGAACTAAAGGATGACTGGTGTAAATGACTGGTGGACTAATGGATGACTGGTGAACTAAAGGATGACTGGTGAACTAATGGATGACTGGTGAACTGAAGGATGACTGGTGTAAATGACTGGTGAACTAAAGGATGGCTGGTGTAAATGACTGGTGAACTAAAGGATGGCTGGTGTAAATGACTGGTGAACTAAAGGATGGCTGGTGTAAATGACTGGTGAACTAAAGGATGACTGGTGTAAATCACTGGCAGACTAAAGAATGACTGGTGAACTAATGGATGACTGGCAGACTAAAGGATGACTGGTGTAAATGACTGGTGAACTAAAGGATGACTGGTGTAAATGACTGGTGAACTAAAGGATGACTGGTGTTAATGACTGGTGGACTAATGGATGACTGGTGAACTAAAGAATGACTGGTGAACTAAAGGATGACTGGTGTAAATGACTGGTGAACTAAAGAATGACTGGTGAACTAAAGGATGACTGGTGAACTAAAGGATGACTGGTGGACTAAAGGATGACTGGTGGACTAAAGGATGACTGGTGGACTAATGGATGACTGGTGGACTAAAGGATGACTGGTGGACTAAAGGATGACTGGTTAACTGAAGGATGACTGGTGAACTGAAGGATGACTGGTGAACTGAAGGATGACTGGTGTAAATGACTGGTGAACTAAAGAATGACTGGTGAACTAAAGGATGACTGGTGTAAATGACTGGCGGACTAAAGGATGACTGGTGAACTGAAGGATGACTGGTGTAAATGACTGGCGGACTAAAGGATGACTGGTGTAAATGACTGGTGAACTAAAGAATGACTGGTGAACTAAAGGATGACTGGTGAACTAAAGGATGACTGGTGAACTAATGGATGACTGGTGAACTAAAGTATGACTGGTGAACTAAAGTATGACTGGTGTAAATGACTGGTGGACTAATGGATGACTGGTGAACTAAAGTATGACTGGTGAACTAAAGGATGACTGGTGTAAATGACTGGTGGACTAATGGATGACTGGTGAACTAAAGGATGACTGGTGAACTAAAGGATGACTGGTGTAAATGACTGGTGGACTAATGGATGACTGGTGAACTAAAGGATGACTGGTGAACTAAAGGATGACTGGTGAACTGAAGGATGACTGGCGAACTGAAGGATGACTGGCGGACTAAAGGATGACTGGCGGACTAAAGGATGACTGGTGGACTGAAGGATGACTGGTGTAAATGACTGGCGGACTAAAGGATGACTACTCCGAGTGCCCTCACCTCCTCCCTGTCAATCAATCTATCAAAGTTATTTATAAAGCCCTTCTTACATCAGCTGATGTCACAAAGTGCTGTACAGAAACCTAGCCTACAGCAAGCAATGCAGGTGTAGAAGCACGGTGGCTAGGAAAAACTCCCTAGAAAAGCCAAAACCTAGAGAGGAACCAGGCTATGAGGGGTGGCCAGTCCTCTTATGGCTGTGCCGGGTGGAGATTATAACAGAACATGGCCAAGATGTTCAAACGTTCATAGATAACTAGCAGGGTCAGATAATAATAATCATAGTGGTTGTTACGAATCCCTTTTGGCCCGACAGTCTAGGGGGGGGATGGTAATGAGACCCGTAACATAACTCATGCAAATTATTATTGTGACAAAGTAAAAGTGAACGAAATAACCACGACAACAGAAATCTACCGTCAAACTCCAGGTTTATTTATAAACACACGGTAATGGGGGGAGCAGGAAAAAGGGGCTGAGCTGGACCAAGGAAAGAAACAATAAGTATTCAAAAACACCCCTAAGCTAGACTAGCCTACTTTAACAACAGCTAACTAACTAACCAAAAATACATTGGGTGGTCCGCCCAGTTCTAACTAGTGTATTTAACAAAGTTCACCTACGGGTAGTGTATGCCCATGGGCGACTTGTCTTGGTTTCCCTCTTTTCCCACCAGCAACAAACAAACACCATAACCAAAAACAATACTCACAGGTGATGACAAAGTGCTATGAGGTGCTTAAACAAAAGAGAGGTTAAAGACACAAAGCGAGAGTGAAACACAGAGACCTACAGACATGGCATTTACAGAGAGATTGAGCTCTAGAACAAACAAATGATGGGGTTTTTAAACCATGGGGAAGGAACTGTGATAGGTTAGGAAATAGGAGGAGGTGTGTCTTCTGATTGATGATTGATTGTTGACTGATTGGGGAGTGATGATTTTCACCTGTGAGGGGAGAAGGAGAGAAAAGAAACACACACACAGGATAACTGTATCCGTAACAGTGGTTGTAGAGGGTGCAACAGGTCATCACCTTAGGGGTAAATGTCAGTTGGCTTTTCATAGCCGATCATTGAGAGTATCTCTACCGCTCCTGCTGTCTCTAGAGAGTTGAAAGCAGCAGGTCTGGGACAGGTGGCACGTCCGGTGTACAGGTCAGGGTTCCATATAAGAAGATTGCGTTGTGGTCGGATTTTCCGAAGAGAGGGCGGGGGAGGGCTTTGTATGCATTGCGGGAGTTAGAGTAGCAGTGGTTGAGGGTATTGCTCATGCACGAAGCGCAATCAATATGCTGTTAGAATTTAGGTAGCCTTGTTCTCAAATTTGCTTTGTTAAAATCCCATTTAGAATTAATACAGCCTCAGGATAGATGGTTTCCAGTTTACATAGAGTCCACTGAAGTTCCTTGAGGGCCATCTTGGTGTCTGCTTGAGGAGGAATGTACACAGCCGTGACGATAACTGATGAGAATTCTCTTGGTAGGTAAAATGGCCGGCATTTGATTGTAAGGAATTCTAGGTCGGGTGAGCAGAAGGACTTGAGTTCCTGTGTGTTGTTATGATTAAACCATGAGTTGTTAATCATGAAGCATACACCCCCGCCCTTCCTCTTCCCAGAGAGGTGTTCATCTCTGTCGGCGCGATGCATGGAGAAGCCCGGTGGCTGAACCGATTCCAACAACATATCCAGAGAAGAGCCATGTTTCCATGAAGCAGAGGATGTCACAATCTCTGATGTCTCTCTGTAATGCAACCCTTGCTCGAATTTCATCTACCTTGTTGTCAAGAGACTGAACGTTGGCTAGTAGTATACTCGGGAGCGGTGTGTGATGTGCAGATCTACGGAGCCTGGCCTGGTGGCCGCTTCGTCTGCCCCTTGTGCGCATCTTTGTTTTGGGTTGACTACTGGGATTAGATCCATTGTCCTGGGTGGTGGTCCAAACAGAGGATCTGATCCATTGTCCTGGGTGGTGGTCCATACAGAGGATCTGATCCATTGTCCTGGGTGGTGGTCCGAACAGAGGATCTGATTCATTGTCCTGGGTGGTGGTCCAAACAGAGGATCTGATCCATTGTCCTGGGTGGTGGTCCAAACAGAGGATCTGATCCATTGTCCTGGGTGGTGGTCCTTACAGAGGATCTGATCCATTGTCCTGGGTGGTGGTCCAAACAGAGATCTGATCCATTGTCCTGGGTGGTGGTCCATTAAAAACAGAGGATCTGATCCATTGTCCTGGGTGGTGGTCCATACAGAGGATCTGATCCATTGTCCTGGGTGCTGGTCCAAACAGAGGATCTGATCCATTGTCCTGGGTGGTGGTCCATACAGAGGATCTGATCCATTGTCCTGGGTGGTGGTCCAAACAGAGGATCCGCTTTGGGAAAGCTTCCTGGTCATGATGTTGGTAAGTTTACGTTGCTCTAATATCCAATATTTCTTCCCGGCTGTATATAATAAGACTTAAGATTTCCTGGGGTAAACAGTGTAAGAAATAATACATTAAAAAAACTAAAAACAGCATGCGTTTCTCTGTCTGCTCTGTCTCCCGTGCGTGTCTCTGTCTCCCTTGCGTGTCTCTGTCTCCCGTGCGTGTCTCTGTCTCCCATGCGTGTCTCTGTCTCCCGTGCGTGTCTCTGTCTCCCGTGCGTGTCTCTGTCTGCTCTGTCTCCTGTGCGTGTCTCTGTCTCCCTTGCGTGTCTCTGTCTCCCGTGCGTGTCTCTGTCTCCCGTGCGTGTCTCTGTCTCCCGTGCGTGTCTCTGTCTGCTCTGTCTCCCGTGCGTGTCTCTGTCTGCTCTGTCTCCCTTGCATGTCTCTGTCTCCCTTGCGTGTCTCTGTCTCCCGTGCGTGTCTGTCTCCCGTGCGTGTCTCTGTCTCCCGTGCGTGTCTCTGTCTCCCGTGCGTGTCTCTGTCTCCCGTGCGTGTCTCTGTCTCCCGTGCGTGTCTCTGTCTCCCGTGCGTGTCTCTGTCTCCCGTGCGTTCTCTGTCTCCCGTGCGTGTCTCTGTCTCCCGTGCGTGTCTCTGTCTCCGTGCGTCTCTGCCTCCCTCTGTCTCCCGTGCGTGTCCTGTCTCCCGTGCGTGTCTCTGTCTCCCGTGCGTGTCTCTGTCTCCCGTGCGTGTCTCTGTCTCCTGTGCGTGTCTCTGACTCCCGTGCGTGTCAGTGACTCCCGTGCGTGTCTCTGTCTATGTTAGCGTGTCTCTGTCTATGTTAGCGTGTGTGTGTGTGTGTGTGTGTGTGTGTGTGTGTTCTTGCATACAGGGGCCAGGGCAGAAGGGCAACACTCAGAGCTGCTCAGTCTCATCAACGCCAGCAGTCCCCTGCAGATTTTATCTGTGGCAGTCTAGTCTCTAGCTGAGCCCAGCATGGCCAGACTCTGATTGACAGTTGATTAGAGGGAGGGGGGGAGTGAGACTGAGGGAGAGAGAGAGAAGAGCAGCTGCTGTGAGATGAAAACAATCACTGTGTTACTGTGACTGTAAGTGGATTTGGTGGGTTTTGCTGGAGGGAGGGGAGGGAGGTGGCCATAGTTCATGGGGGATTGGGCTTGTGTATGGATAGAGTGGCTTTGTTGCAGTGTGTGTGTGTGTGTGTGTGTGTGTGTGTGTGTGTGTGTGTGCATGCTTGCATGCAGGGCTGTGGTGGTCATGAAATATTGTCAGCCGGTAACTGTCATGCAAATGACTGCCGGTCTCATGGTAATTGACCGTTAATTAACATAAACACGTTTATCCTATACAAGCTGCTGATGCGTTCCTTTGGAATATCTACATAAAAATGTATAATAAATCCATTTAATATACACCATCACAATAAACCCATTATTTGTTTTAGGTTGGTCTGGGCGTGGTAGGTTGCCTAGGGGTTAGAGCAGGTAGCCTCGTGGTTAGAGCAGGTAGCCTTGTGTTTAGAGCAGGTAGTATCGTGGTTAGAGTGTTGGGCTAGAATTGGAAGGCTGCTGGTTCAAATCCCTGAGCTTGACAAGGTAAAAATCTGTTTTTCTGAGCAAGGCAGTTAACAGATTGTTAAAGAAGACTATAATTGAACTTGGCTGAATAAAATAGCAAGTATATTTTTACATTCCCGAGCGAGTGTGCATATGAGGTGGCTATGTTGAGTGAAATCTAAACACCTATAATGGCTGAATAATGTGACTAATATTGATGATAAAATACATAAATAAATGAATAAGTGCTCTGTTCCTAACCTCAAGCTGCACACACGGTTCTCTCATCAAGTGATCATATTCTCACCCATCAGACTATTCTCAATGTAATCTTGTCTTTACTAATAAGTGCAATTAGTTTAGATTTAGATTTATCAAATGGGCAGGAACAGGGGGCTGGGGGGAAAGACATGTCACGTTGCGCTCCAACAGCAAATAGAGGCTGTGGGAGGCTACTCCAGTTTTACAGAGGAGCAATGTAGTAGCAGTAGACAGATGGAATAAATGTAGTAGCAGTAGACAGATGGAATAAATGTAGTAGCAGTAGACAGATGGAATAAATGTAATAGCAGTAGACAGAAGGAATAAATGTAGTAGCAGTAGACAGAAGGAATAAATGTAGTAGCAGTAGACAGATGGAATAAATGTAGTAGCAGTAGACAGATGGAATAAATGTAGTAGCAGTAGACAGATGGAATAAATGTAGTAGCAGTAGACAGATGGAATAAATGTAGTAGCAGTGGAAAGATGGAATAAATATAGTAGCAGTAGAAAGATGGAATAAATGTAGTAGCAGTAGAAAGATGGAATAAATGTAGTAGCAGTAGAAAGATGGAATAAATATAGTAGCAGTAGAAAGATGGAATAAATATAGTAGCAGTAGAAAGATGGAATAAATATAGTAGCAGTAGAAAGATGGAATAAATATAGTAGCAGTAGAAAGATGGAATAAATATAGTAGCAGTAGAAAGATGGAATAAAAATAGTAGCAGTAGGCAGATGGAATAAATATAGTACCAGTAGAAAGATGGAATAAATATAGTAGCAGTAGACAGATGGAATAAATATAGTAGCAGTAGACAGATGGAATAAATATAGTAGCAGTAGACAGATGGAATACATGTAGTAGCAGTAGACAGATGGAATAAATATAGTAGCAGTAGACAGATGGGATCGTCCTCTTTTAAGTTGCAACTGTCAAAACTCTGATTTCAACTGGATTGTATATAGAAATGTCTTGGCTCATAAGAACACTTATTTCAATTCACGACAGCACGTTTCAAACACTGTTTGAGGAGCAGCCTCTCCAGGCTCTACGGGTGATATATTCTGCCCAAACTCTGCACACCATTGGCTCTCCAACCCTGTTCCTGCAGCTACCCAGTGCTTAAGGAAGCCAGGTGTAATCTGTTCGGGAACATCGCTAGTATCATGTTTTCACAACTAAACAAATGTGTTAAACTGTTAATAAAAGCCCCTTTGTCTGCGTGCTCGAGAAAGGAATGAAGGAGAGGGAGGAGGAGATGGAAACGCATGGTGGTGAGATATTCTGTAGCTAAAGACAATTAATTAATTATTAATGAAGAAAATATTTTTTTAAATCCCCTATTATTCGACTATTCGAAATCAAATACAAACGCACTATAATTGTAGGCTAACTCTGTAAGCTGCCCTGCACAATCAGTGAACCTACAGCGTCGCCTAGGCCCATACGTTCTCTCCCAGACTCATGGATAGAACGGTTCGAGCGTAGCATAAGGAAACCAGTCCATCCAGAATGCATGATGACAATACAGCCCACACTCCAAGCCAAGATTACTAGAGATTGTGTCATTTTAAATATAGTCTAGACAAATTATGTACCAAAATGTATCTTACATCTGTTTTTTTTCTATATACACTACCGTTCAAAAGCTTGGTGTCACTTAGAAATGTCCTCGTTTTTGAAAGAAAAGCACCTTTTTTTGTCCATTAACCTCTTACACTTATGGTGGCGCTATTTCATTTTTGGAAGAAAAACGTTCCCGTTTTAAACAAGATATTTTGTCACAAAAAGATGCTCGACTATGCATATAATTGCTACTGTTCGAAAGAAAACACTCTGACGTGTCCAGAAATACAAATATCTTCTCTGTGCGTGCCCTTTAACGTGAGCTTCAGGCAAAACCAAGATGACTTGGCATCCAGGAAATGACAAGGATTTTTGAGGCTCTGTCTTTCATGATCTCCTTATATGGCTGTGAACGCAAGAGGAATGAGTCTGCCCTTTCTGTCGTTTCCCCAAGGTGTCTGCAGCATGTGACGTATTTGTAGGCAGATCGTTGGAAGATTGACCATAAGAGACCACATTTACCACGTGTCCGCCCGGTGTCCTGCGCCGAAATTGGTGCGCAAAAGTCACCTGCCAGTATTTTTCCATGGGGCACAGAGAGAGAAGCAAGCTTCCACGAACTGCATGTCAATGAAGAGATATGTGAAAAAACACCTTGAGGATTGATTCCAAACAACGTTTGCCATGTTTCGGTCGATATTATGTAGTTAATCCGGAAAAAGTTTTACGTTGTAGGTGACTGCATTTTCGGTTCGTTTCGGTAGCCAGGCGCAATGTAGAAAACGGAACGATTTCTCCTACACACAGACGCTTTCAGGAAACACTGCGCATTTGGTATGTGGCTGGGAGTCTCCTCATTGAAAACATCAGAAGCTCTTCAAAGGTAAATGATTTTATTTATTTGGTTATCTGGCTTTTGTGAAAATGTTGCGTGCTACATGCTACACAAAATGCTATGCTAGCTTTGCATACTCTTACACAAATTAGTCAATTTCTATGGTTCAAAAGCATATTTTGAAAATCTGAGATGACAGTGTTGTTAAGAAAAGGCTAAGCTTGAGAGCAAACGCATTATTTTAATTTTATTTGCGATTTTCAGAAATCGTTAACGTTGCGTTATGCTAATGAGCCTGAGGCTTAGTCACAATCCCGGATCCGGGATGGGGAGTTTCAAGAGGTTAAAATAACATCAAATTGATCAGAAATACAGTGTAGACATTGTTAATGTTGTAAATGACTATTGTAGCTGGAAACGGCTGATTTTTTAAAAGGATTATCTAATAGGAGTACAGAGGCCCATTATCAGCAACCATCACTCCTGTGTTCCAATGGCACGTTGTGTTAGCTAATCCAAGTTTATCATTTTAAAAGGCTAATTGATCATTAGAAAACCCTTTTGCAGTTATGTTAACACAGCTGAAAAGTGTGCTAACAGTTGATTAAAGAAGCAATAAAACTGGCCTTATATATGCTAGTTGAGTATCTGTAGCATCAGCATTTGTGGGTTCGATTACAGTCTGAAAATGGCCAGAAACAAAGAACTTTCTTCTGAAACTCGTCAGTTTATTCTTGTTCTGAGAAATGAAGGCTTTTCCATGTGAGAAATTGCCAGGAAACTGAAAATCTCGTACAGCGTTGTGTACTACTCCCTTCACAGAAGGGACGCGTATTCTAGTGACTGGTGGTTTTTCAGACAAAGGTCTGTGTACTGTATGGTAAGT
This sequence comes from Oncorhynchus masou masou, assembly GCF_036934945.1. Lineage (NCBI taxonomy): Eukaryota > Metazoa > Chordata > Actinopteri > Salmoniformes > Salmonidae > Oncorhynchus > Oncorhynchus masou. Next base: position 67,302,305 of record NC_088226.1, on the reverse strand, counting down.
GATTTATCCTACATGATTTAGCTTACATGATTTAGCCTACATGATTTAGCCTACATGATTTAACCTCTTGAAACTCTGGGGGCGCTATATCATTTTTGGATAAAAAGACGTGCCCGTTTTAAGGGCAATATTTTGTAACAAAAAGATGCTCGACTATGCATATAATTGGTAGCTTTGGAAAGAAAACACTCTGACGTTTCCAGAACTGCAAAGATATTATCTGTGCGTGCCCTAGAACGTGAGCTACAGGCAAAACCAAGATGAAACGGCATCCAGGAAATGAGCAGGATTTTTTAGGCTCCGTTTCCATTGTCTCCTTATATGGCTGTGAATGCGAGAGGAATGAGTCTGCCCTTTCTGTCGTTTCCCCAAGGTGTCTGCAGCATTGTGACGTATTTGTAGACATATCATTGGAAGATTGACCATAAGAGACCACATTTACCAGGTGTCCGCCCGGTGTCCTGCGCCGAAATTGGTGCGCAAACCTCAGCTGCAAGTATTTTTCCATGGAATTCAGAGAAGAAAGCAGGCTTCCACGAACGATATATCAATGAAGAGATATGTGAAAAAACACCTTGAGGATTGATTCCAAACAACGTTTGCCATGTTTCGGTCGATATTATGGAGTTAATTCGGAAAAAGTTTGACGTTGTTGGTGACTGAATTTTCGGTTCGTTTCGGTAGCCAAATGTGATGTACAAAACGGAGCGATTTCTCCTACACAAAGATGCTTTCAGGAAAAACTGAACATTTGCTATGTAACTGAGAGTCTCCTCATTGAAAACATCCGAAGCTCTTCAAAGGTAAATTATTTTATTTATTTGGTTATATGGTTTTTGTGAAAATGTTGCGTGCTAAATGCTACTCAAAATGCTAAGCTAGCTTAGCATACTCTTACACAAATTAGTGAATAGCTATGTTTCAAAAGCATATTTTGAAAATCTGAGATGACAGTGTTGTTAAGAAAAGGCTAAGCTTTAGAGCAGGCGCATTATTTTCATTTTATTTGCGATTTTCAGAAATCGTTAACGTTGCGTTATGCTAATGAGCCTGAGGCTTTATTCACGATCCCGGATCCGGGATGGGGAGTTTACATGATTTAGCCTACATGATTTAACTACCTGATTTAGCCTACATGATGTAGCCTACATGATTTAACTACATGATTTAGCTACATGATTTAACTACATTATTTAACTACATGATTTAGCTACATGATCTAACTACACGATTTAGCCTACATGATTTAACTACATGATTTAACTACATGATTTAACTATATGATTTAGCCTATATGATTTAGCCTATATGATTTAGCCTACATGATTTAACTACATGATTTAGCCTACATGATTCACTGTAGACCACCACTTGCATGACCTGTAAATGTATCTGTGGTCCACACTGGGCGCTAGTGTACTAGTCATTCCTCTATAACAGGTTATTCAACTCTGACCCTACGAGGTCTGAAGCCTGCTGGTCTTCTGTTCTACCTGATCATTTCTTGCACAACCTGGTGTCCCAGGTCTATGTCAGTCCCTGATCAGAAAGGAACAATGAAAAATGGGCTTCAAGGGTCCAGAGTTGAGTTTGAGGCTCTATAGTGTCCTGTCTGACATTCAATGTGGTTGTTGTGCATGTGTTCCACATTGTGTGCGTGAGGCTTGTCTGGCCTGTGAGAGTGGTTAAGCTCAGAGGAAATGAGATGAGCCCCCCTCTCCCCACCCCCCCTCTCTCTAGTTTCAGAAACCCAACCTTAGGCAGCAGTGACCAGGTTCTGGTTTAATTGACAGACTCTTTAGGCATAGAGGAACTAGGTCACTGCCTATTTCACTGCCTTATCTGCTTGAATAAAACACCAAACAGTAGCTAGCAAGATGGAGGACACAGAGGTTATTTTTTGATGAATGCATTTCACTAGTGGCTAGTTTGAATCAACTACTTTCAGTAAAACCACTGCTAAGATTTTGCCTGCAAACTTTGCTTTCAAATTGTGACATTCTGTCCTGTCTGTCTCGTGATTTGTCTGTCTGAAGAAGACCAACCCCAGATTGTAATTTTTGGGCCAAATGAGTCCATCATTGAAACCAGACTGTTGCATAGGGTCGTGTTTTTCCAGACTTCTCTCTCTCTCTTTCTGCATTAGCAGATTGGTTCTGGATTCCAACCCACTGTCTCTATCTGACAAAAATAGTGTGAGAACATACGCTGCTTTACACATGATAAATCAACATCGTGTTCCAAATCACACCCTATTCCCTATATAGTGCACTACATTTAACCAGAGCCCTATGGAACCCTGGTGAAAACTAGTGCACTATGTACGGAATAGAGTCCCATTTGAGACACCGCCGTAATTTTCTCATGTGTTAAGAAGCAGTGTTGTGGTTTTGTAAAAGTGCAACATGGACACTTCCCTATTTGAAAGAAATTGAAGAAGAGCCGATCGCTTCCAAAAACAAGACTGTGGTTGTCCTCTTTAACATGGGTTGAGTCTGAAATAGATCCCTGTTCCCTATGTGGAGCCCGATCGGCCCTTGTCAAAGGTATTATAGGGAATAGAGTGCTATTTGGGACGTAGACATGGATTGTAGCCCCCATGATAAACCAAACCATACTTCTGATTTTCCGGTAGATCGGCCCATCATAACATGATTTATATAATATATATTTATTTATTACGTCCTCTTGTCTGTGATGGGCATGCATGCAAACACCATGTGTATTAGTGGCTCACGATACGATAATACTTTGGTGCCGAACACGATTCTCACGAATCTAAACTCAGCAAAAAAAGAAATGTCCTCTCACTGTCAAATGCGTTTATTTTCAGCAAACTTAACATGTGTAAATATTTGTATGAACATAAGATTCAACAACTGAGACATAAACTGAACAAGTTCCACAGACATGTGACTAAGAGAAATGGAATAATGTGTCCCTAAATAAAGGGGGGTCAAAATCAAAAGTAACAGTCAGTGTCTGGTGTGGCCACCAGCTGCATTAAGTACTGCAGTGCATCCTCCTCATGGAAGGCACCAGATTTGCCAGTTCTTGCTGTGACATGTTACCCAACTCTTCCACCAAGGCACCTGCAAGTTCCAGGACATTTCTGGGGGGAAGGGCCCTAGCCCTCACCCTCTGATCCAACAGGTCCGAGACGTGCTCAATGGGATTGAGATCTGGCTCTTCGCTGGCCATGGCAGAACACCGACATTCCTGTCTTGCAGGAAATCACACACAGAACGAGCAGTATGGCTTGTGGCATTGTCATGCTGGAGGGTCATGTCAGGATGAGCCTGCAGGAAGGGTACCACATGAGGGAGGAGGATGTCTTCCCTGTAACGCACAGCATTGAGATTGCCTGCAATAACAACAAGCTCAGTCCGATGATACTGTAACACACCGCCCCAGACCATGATGGACCCTCCACCTCCAAATCAATCCCGCTCCAGAGTACAGGCCTCAGTATAAGGCTCATTCCTTCGACGATAAACGCGAATCCGACCATCACCCCTGGTGAGACAACCCGCGACTCGTCAGTGAAGAGCACTTTTTGCCAGTCCTGTCTGGTCCAGCGACAGTGGGTTTGTGTCCATAAGCGACGTTGTTGCCAGTGATGTCTGGTGAGGACCTGTCTTACAACAGGCCTACAAGCCCTCAGTCCAGCCTCTCTCAGCCTATTGCGGACAGTCTGATCACTGATGGAGGGATTGTGCGTTCCTGGTGTTACTCAGGCAGTTGTTGTTGCCATCCTGTACCTGTCCCGCAGGTGTGATGTTCGGATGTACCGATCCTGTGCAGGTGTTGTTACATGTGGTCTGCCACTGCGAGGGCGATCAGCCGTCCATCCTGTCTCCCTGTAGCTCTGTCTTAGGCGTCTCACAGTACGGACTTTGCAATTTATTGCCCTGGCCACATCTGCAGTCCTCATGCCTCCTTGCAGCATGCCTAAGGCACGTTCACGCAGATGAGCAGGGACCCTGGGCATCTTTCTTTTGGTGTTTTTCAGAGTCAGTCGAAAGGCCTCTTTAGTGTCCTAAGTCTTCATAACTCTGACTTTAATTGCCTACCGTCTGTCAGCTGCACAATTAAAGAGCTTGCGCTTTTTTGAGGTTTCGGTTCAATTCTAAAAAAAAATCATGGATTTCAGTTTCGAATATATATATTTTTTAAATGCATTATGTACTAATGACATTTAAAATTATTTTACAGCTTCCCTCAGCGATCACCAGCCTTTTCCCAGATAATAACAGTGGGTTGAATGCTGTAGGTAATTTCCATGTTAAAAGACCAACATGTAAAGTTCATAGGAGCATGTCAAATGAGAATTTGTTTTTTATTTTTTATTTATTTAACCTTTATTTAACTAGGCAAGTCAGTTAAGAACAAATTCTTATTTTCAATTATGACCTACCCCGGCCAAACCCGGACGACGCTGGGCCAATTGTGCGCCACCATATAGGATTCCCAATCACGGCCGGGTGTGATACAGCCTGGATTCGAACCAGGGACGGTAGTGACACTTCTTGCTAGAGCTCGACCAATTAATCGGAATGGCCGATTAATTAGGGCTGATTTTGCAGATAAAAAAAACTAACTTTATTTAACGAGGAAAGTCGGTTAAGAACACATTCTTTTTTTCAATGACGGCCTCGGAACGGTGGGTTAACTGCCTTGTTCAGGGGCAGAATGACAGATGTTTACCTTGTCAGCTCGGGGATTCAATCTTGCAACCTTACGGTTAACTAACCCAACACTCTAACCACCTGCCTCACGAGGAGCCTGCCTGTTACGCGAATGCAGTAAGAAGCCAAGGTAAGTTGCTTTCTAGCATTAAACTTATCTTATAAAAAACAATCAATCAATCATAAACACTAGTTATAACTACACATGGTTTATGATATTACTAGATTATCTAGCGTGTCCTGCGTTGCATATAATCGATGTGGATGCATTCGCGAAAAAGGAGTGTCGTTGCTCCAACATGTACCAAACCATAAACATCAATGCCTTTCTTAAAATCAATACACAGAAGTATATATTTTTAAACCTGCATATTTAGCTAAAAGAAATCCAGGTTAGCAGGCAATATTTACCAGGTGAAATTGTCACTTCTCTTGCGTTCATTGCATGCAGAGTCAGGGTATATGCAACAGTTTGGGCCGCCTGGCTCATTTCAAACTAATTTGACAGAATTTTACATAATTATGACATAACATTTAAGGTTGTGCAATGTAACAGCAATATTTAGACTTAGGGATGCCATCTGTTAGATAAAATACAGAACGGTTCCGTATTTCACTGAAAGAATAAACGCCTTGTTTTCAAGATGATAGTTTCCAGATTCGACCATATTAATGACCTAAGTCTCGTATTTCTGTGTGTTATTATGTTATAATTAAGTCTATGATTTGATAGAGCAGTCTGACTGAGCGGTGGTAGGCACCAGCAGGCTCATAAGCATTCATTCAAACACCACTTTCGTGCGTTTTGCCAGCAGCTCTTCGCAATGCTTCAAGCATTGCGCTGTTTATGACTTCAAGCCTATCAACTCCCGAGATTAGGCTTGTGTAACCGATGTGAAATGGCTAGCTAGTTAGCAGGGTGCGCGCTAATAGCATTTCCAACATCACTCGCTCTGAGACTTGGAGTAGTTGTTCCCCTTGCTCTGCATTGGTAATGCTGCTTCGAGGGTGGCTGTTGTCGCTGTGTTCCTGGTTCGAGCCCAGGTAGGAGCGAGGAGAGGGATGGAAGCTATACTGTTACACTGACAATACTAAAGTGCCTATAAGAACATCTAATAGTCAAAGGTATATGAAATACAAATCATATAGAGAGGAATTGTCCTATAATTCCTATAATAACTACAACCTAAAACTTCTTACCTGGGAATATTGAAGACTCATGTTAAAAGGAACCACCAGCTTTCATATGTTCTCATGTTCTGATCAAGGAACTTAAACGTTAGCTTTCTTACATGGCACATATTGCACTTTTACTTTCTTCTCCAACACTTTGTTTTTGCATTATTTAAACCAAATTGAATTTTTATTTTTATTTATTTGAGGCTAAATAGATTTGATTGATGTATTATATTAAGTTAAAATAAGTGTTAATTCAGTATTGTTGTAATTGTCATTATTACAAATAAATAAATAAAAATCGGCCGATTTACATTACATTACATTTAAGTCATTTAGCAGACGCTCTTATCCAGAGCGACTTACAAATTGGTGAATTCACCTTCTGACATCCAGTGGAACAGCCACTTTACAATAGTGCATCTAAGTCATTAAGGGGGGGGGTGAGAAGGATTACTTATCCTATCCTAGGTATTCCTTGAAGAGGTGGGGTTTCAGGTGTCTCCGGAAGGTGGTGATTGACTCCGCTGTCCTGGCGTCGTGAGGGAGTTTGTTCCACCATTGGGGGCCAGAGCAGCGAACAGTTTTGACTGGGCTGAGCGGGAACTGTACTTCCTCAATGGTAGGGAGGCGAGCAGGCCAGAGGTGGATGAGCGCAGTGCCCTTGCTTGGGTGTAGGGCCTGATCAGAGCCTGGAGGTACTGCGGTGCCGTTCCCTCACAGCTCCGTAGGCAAGCACCATGGTCTTGTAGCGGATGCGAGCTTCAACTGGAAGCCAGTGGAGAGAGCGGAGGAGCGGGGTGACGTGAGAGAACTTGGGAAGGTTGAACACCAGACGGGCTGCGGCGTTCTGGATGAGTTGTAGGGGTTTAATGGCACAGGCAGGGAGCCCAGCCAACAGCGAGTTGCAGTAATCCAGACGGGAGATGACAAGTGCCTGGATTAGGACCTGCGCCGCTTCCTGTGTGAGGCAGGGTCGTACTCTGCGGATGTTGTAGAGCATGAACCTACAGGAACGGGCCACCGCCATGATGTTGGTTGAGAACGACAGGGTGTTGTCCAGGATCACGCCAAGGTTCTTAGCGCTCTGGGAGGAGGACACAATGGAGTTGTCAACCGTGATGGCGAGGTCATGGAACGGGCAGTCCTTCCCCGGGAGGAAGAGCAGCTCCGTCTTGCCGAGGTTCAGCTTGAGGTGGTGATCCGTCATCCACACTGATATGTCTGCCAGACATGCAGAGATGCGATTCGCCACCTGGTCATCAGAAGGGGGAAAGGAGAAGATTAATTGTGTGTCGTCTGCATAGCAATGATAGGAGAGACCATGTGAGGTTATGACAGAGCCAAGTGACTTGGTGTATAGCGAGAATAGGAGAGGGCCTAGAACAGAGCCCTGGGGGACACCAGTGGTGAGAGCGCGTGGCGAGGGAGACAGATTCTCGCCACGCCACCTGGTAGGAGCGACCTGTCAGGTAGGACGCAATCAAGCGTGGGCCGCGCCGGAGATGCCCAACTCGGAGAGGGTGGAGAGGAGGATCTGATGGTTCACAGTATCGAAGGCAGCCGATAGGTCTAGAAGGATGAGAGCAGAGGAGAGAGAGTTAGCTTTAGCAGTGCGGAGCGCCTCCGTGATGCAGAGAAGAGCAGTCTCAGTTGAATGACTAGTCTTGAAACCTGACTGATTTGGATCAAGAAGGTCATTCTGAGAGAGATAGAGGGAGAGCTGGCCAAGGACGGCACGTTCAAGAGTTTTGGAGAGAAAAGAAAGAAGGGATACTGGTCTGTAGTTGTTGACATCGGAGGGATCGAGTGTAGGTTTCTTCAGAAGGGGTGCAACTCTCGCTCTCTTGAAGACGGAAGGGACGTAGCCAGCGGTCAGGGGATGAGTTGATGAGCGAGGTGAGGTAAGGGAGAAGGTCCCCGGAAATGGTCTGGAGGAGAGAGGAGGGGATAGGGTCGAGCGGGCAGGTTGTTGGGCGGCCGGCCGTCACAAGAAGCGAGATTTCATCTGGAGAGAGAGGGGAGAAAGAGGTCAGAGCACAGGGTAGGGCAGTGTGAGCAGAACCAGCGGTGTCGTTTGACTTAGCAACGAGGATCGGATGTCGTCGACCTTCTTTTCAAAATAGTTGACGAAGTCATCTGCAGAGAGGGAGGAGGGGGGGAGGGGGAGGAGGATTCAGAAGGGAGGAGAAGGTGGCAAAGAGCTTCCTAGGGTTAGAGGCAGATGCTTGGAATTTAGAGTGGTAGAAAGTGGCTTTAGCAGCAGAGACAGAGGAGGAAAATGTAGAGAGGAGGGAGTGAAAGGATGCCAGGTCCGCAGGGAGGCGAGTTTTCCTCCATTTCCGCTCGGCTGCCCGGAGCTCTGTTCTGTGAGCTCGCAATGAGTCATCGAGCCACGGAGCGGGAGGGGGAGGACCGAGCCGGCCTGGAGGATAGGGGACATAGAGAGTCAAAGGATGCAGAAAGGGAAGAGAGGAGGGTTGAGGAGGCAGAGTCAGGAGAAAGGTTGGAGAAGGTATGAGCAGAGGGAAGAGATGAAAGGATGGAAGAGGAAAGAGTAGCGGGGGAGAGAGAGCGAAGGTTGGGACGGCGCGATACCATCCGAGTAGGGGCAGTGTGGGAAGTGTTGGATGAGAGCGAGAGGGAAAAGGATACAAGGTAGTGGTCGGAGACTTGGAGGGAGTTGCAGTGAGGTTAGTGGAAGAACAGCATCTAGTAAAGATGAGGTCGAGCGTATTGCCTGCCTTGTGAGTAGGGGGAAGGTGAGAGGGTGAGGTCAAAAGAGGAGAGGAGTGGAAAGAAGGAGGCAGAGAGGAATGAGTCAAAGGTAGACGTGGGGAGGTTAAAGTCGCCCAGGACTGTGAGAGGTGAGCCGTCCTCAGGAAAGGAGCTTATCAAGGCATCAAGCTCATTGATGAACTCTCCGAGGGAACCTGGAGGGCGATAAATGATAAGAATGTTAAGCTTGAAAGGGCTGGTAACTGTGACAGCATGGAATTCAAAGGAGGCGATAGATAGATGGGTAAGGGGAGAGAGAGAGAATGACCACTTGGGAGAGATGAGGATCCCGGTGCCACCACCCCGCTGACCAGAAGCTCTCGGGTGTGCGAGAACACGTGGGCGGACGAAGAGAGAGCAGTAGGAGTAGCAGTGTTATCTGTGGTGATCCATGTTTCCGTCAGTGCCAGGAAGTCGAGGGACTGGAGGGAGGCATAGGCTGAGATGAACTCTGCCTTGTTGGCCGCAGATCGGCAGTTCCAGAGGCTACCGGAGACCAGGAACTCCACGTGGGTCGTGCGCGCTGGGACCACCAGATTAGGGTGGCCGCGGCCACGCGGTGTGGAGCGTTTGTATGGTCTGTGCAGAGAGGAGAGAACAGGGATAGATAGACACATAGTTAACAGGGTACAGAAGAGGCTACGCTAATGCAAAGGAGATTGGAATGACAAGTGGACTACACGTCTCGAATGTTCAGAAAGTTAAGCTTACGTAGCAAGAATCTTATTGACTAAAATGATTGAAATGAAACAGTACTGCTGGAGTAGGCTAGCTGGTAGTGGCTGCGATGTTGACACTACACTAATCAAGTCGTTCCGTCGAGTGTAATAGTTTCTACAGTGCTGCTATTCGGGGCTAGCTGGCTAGCTAGCAAGGTTGATTGCGTTCCGTTACTTAAAAGAACGACAATAGCTGGCTGGCTAACCTAGAAAATCGCTCTAGGCTACACAATTGTCTTAGATACAAAGACGGCTATGTAGCTAGCTAGCTACGATCAAACAAAACAAACCGTTGTACTGTAATAGTTACAACAGTGCTGCTATTCGGGGGGCTAGCTGGCTAGCTACGTTAGAAGAACGACAATAGCTGGCCAGCTAACCTAGAAAATCGCTCTAGACTACACAATTGTCTTAGAAACAAAGACGGCTATGTAGCTGGCTAGCTACGATCAAACAAATCAAACCGTTGTACTGTAATGAAGTGAAATGAAAATGTGATACTACCTGTGGAACGACGGAATGTTGACCGGGTAGTTGGAGTTCAATTCGGTAGAGGTTGGCTAGCTGTTGGGCTAGCTAGCAGCATTTCCTGCGGACCGAAGTGTAGATGCGGCCGCTCGCTCCAACCGGAACCGGAAATTTAATCGGTATCGGCTTTTTTGGTCCTCCAATATTCAGTATCGGTATCGGCGTTGAAAAATAATAATTGTCCGACTTCTACTTCTTGCACTGAGATGCTGTGCCTTAGACCGCTGCGCCACTCAGGAACTACTACAACAATCAATTGGCAGGAGCTACCTCACTAGCTGTCTTTATCCCTCTTGTCGTTGTGTACATTCCTTTCTCATGCAGTCTCACAGTCTGTGTGTTTATCCGCCTCTGTCCGGGTCGGGAAGAATAGGCACAATGTATTTTGATCATTGTAGTTCATTACCATGTTTCTGCGCTGAACTAGTTTGAATTTTGTTTAGTGAAAACTACAATTCCCTTCAGCTCACTGTTCCACATAGTTCTTGAGTTGATTTCTCTTGTCAATGGTGTGTTGAGCTCACAAAATGTTTTATAATAAATGGAATTCAAGTAATTGAATCGATGTCTGTCAATTAGTTGTTTAATAACCCAGAAATAAGCAACATTTTGATTAATCACTTAGCGCTATAAAGTGCTAAAAACATGGCTCACTATTTAAAAAAGAAAATGGACAATCTATAGATTGAATTGCTGAAGGGAGTTGTAGTTTTTCACTAAACAAAATTCAAACTAGTTCAGCGCAGAAACATGGTAATGAACTACAATGATCAGGATGAAAAATACCAGAATTTTGTCGCAGGTACAGCCGACTAGCGTTAGCTACCGCTACCTAGCAGAAAATAGTTAATATTGCGATATGTAGCTATTTTTTTTTTCCACATTAAAATTGTTTTTTTTAAATGTATTGTTTGTGTTAGTGTGTGTGAAGCGAACCCATTTTGCATGTGTTTGCAGTTACACACCGGTTTGTGTTCATGATGTGTGTTTGTGTGTGTGTGTGTGTGTGTGTGTGTGTACGTGATGTGATCATTTTTTCCCAATCCCAGTCTATTGAAGGAGTGTGAACTCCCCCCTGCCGTTTGGCCTGATGGCTGTATTGTCAGGGTTAAATTAAGTGTCTAATCCAGGACACTGATACTCCTTCAATACTGGAGGCATCAAAGAAATAGTCCTTGTCTGTAGAATGACTCTTTTGTTCAGACTCTCTATGACTAGCTAAATGCTGATGATCACGAAGATACCATAGTTCATCTGCATACAGTATGTGTGTTAATGTGGGAGTTGTTTTGTATTCAACCAGCCTCCCTAAAACCCTCCATTTCCAAACAGTCTGTCCTTTAGGCTAGCCACCAGCCATACTGAATGTCCTGATGTAATTCCAGAGGATTCATTTCCTTCTCTGATGGTCATATTTAATCTGATTGAACGGAGAGGGCAGAGGCAGGTTGACACCATGTCTTCTCCATGGTAACCCCAGATGACCGGCCTATAAATGGAGAGCTTTCAGGTTTCAAAACTAGTAGTGGGTGTCTGATTGGAACCAAGCACTTCAAACTGGAGACCCTTCTTCACCTATTTACATGGACTCTTATCCAACCCAGCTCTGTGGAATTCAATACCACCATTTCTTCACTGGTTCTTGCTGGAGATGAATCCTTGGTGAGGATGGGTCTATGCAGCTCTGTGTACATGGAACACAGGCCACTGTAATGGTACAGTGAGTACAGCATATACAGTACAGTGTGGTGGTGGTGGTGGTCACTATCAAGGGCTTTGTGACTCAATGGAAGCAGTCTTCCACTGTACATTCGTGTACAGTGTTCTATGTCGCCTAAAGACCAATAGATATGTTGCAATCAACAGGTCTTCATGCCTAGTCATCATTATCATCATCATATTATTATTATTATTATTATTTAAATGGCATACAGTGCCTTGCGAAAGTATTCGGCCCCCTTGAACTTTGCAACCTTTTGCCACATTTCAGGCTTCAAACATAAAGATATAAAACTGTATTTTTTGTGAAGAATCAACAACAAGTGGGACACAATCATGAAGTGGAACGACATTTATTGGATATTTCAAACTTTTTAACAAATCAAAAACTGAAAAATTGGGCGTGCAAAATTATTCAGCCCCTTTACTTTCACTGCAGCAAACTCTCTCCAGAAGTTCAGTGAGGATCTCTGAATGATCCAATGTTGACCTAAATGACTAATGATGATAAATACAATCCATCTGTGTGTAATCAAGTCTCCGTATAAATGCACCTGCACTGTGATAGTCTCAGAGGTCCGTTAAAAGCGCAGAGAGCATCATGAAGAACAAGGAACACATCAGGCAGGTCCGGGATACTGTTGTGAAGAAGTTTAAAGCCGGATTTGGATACAAAAAAATTTCCCAAGCTTTAAACATCCCAAGGAGCACTGTGCAAGCGATAATATTGAAATGGAAGTGTGGCAAAATGTGGCAAAAGGTCGCAAAGTTCAAGGGGCCGAATACTTTCGCAAGGCACTGTATATTTTATTATATATTATCATAGAACTAATAGCAATAAAGAAGTGTAGTTGATTTTTTATTTATCGGTATTGATGGAAAAAGTGATATTTCATTATTTTCATCCAGACCCCTAGCCTCCAGGGTCAGTAGAGAACAGGGTTTTCTACACAGGTCTTTGTGAGTGCTCTAACCAGACCCCTAGCCACCAGGGAGAGTAGAGAACAGGGTTTTCTACACAGGTCTTTGTGAGTGCTCTAACCAGACCCCTAGCCTCCAGGATCAGTAGAGAACAGGGTTTTCTACACAGGTCTTTGTGAGTGCTCTAACCAGACCCCTAGCCTCCAGGGTCAGTAGAGAACAGGGTTTTCTACACAGGTCTTTGTGAGTGCTCTAACCAGACCCCTAGCCTCCAGGGTCAGTAGAGAACAGGGTTTTCTACACAGGTCTTTGTGAGTGCTCTAACCATCCTAGTGTTGGGTGCAGTAGACCACTCAGTGCTAGAGGTGTTCATCTAATAACATAATCACTTAGTTGAGAGAAGAGAACACAGGAAGGTGTAGATAGTTTATCTGCTCCAGACCCCCCCGCCTCCCCCCGCTGGCTCTAATCCTGAACCTGACCTATTTAAACTGAGGAATTATTAACCTGAGTTATTGGGGGCATTTAGCCAATATGGAATTATCTGACAGCGTTATGAATATACATTGTTTTATTGAATATCATGTGAAAACCTGTTGTCCAATGCTGTTTATTCTGCCTATATGCTTGAACCTATATGAAAAACAATTAATACAAAAAAGAGGATTAATGACAAAACCAGTATGTTATTGTATGTTCCAGACACTATACTGTATGTTATTGTATGTTCCAGACACTATACTGTATGTTACTGTATGTTCCAGACACTATACTGTATGTTACTGTATGTTCCAGACACTATACTGTATGTTCCAGACACTATACTGTATGTTACTGGATGTTCCAGACACTATACTGTATGTTATTGTATGTTCCAGACACTATACTGTATGTTACTTTATGTTCCAGACACTATACTGCATGTTATTGTATGTTCCAGACACTATACTGTATGTTTATGTTCCAGACACTATACTGTATGTTCCAGACACTATACTGTATGTTACTGTATGTTCCAGACACGATACTGTATGCTACTGTATGTTCCAGACACTATACTGTATGTTACTGTATGTTCCAGACACTATACTGTATGTTACTGTATGTTCCAGACACGATAATGTATGTTACTGTATGTTCCAGACACTATACTGTATGTTACTGTATGTTCCAGACACTATACTGTATATTCCAGACACTATACTGTATGTTATTGTATGTTCCAGAAACTATACTGTATGTTACTATATGTTCCAGACACTATACTGTATGTTATTGTATGTTCCAGACACTATACTGTATGTTCCAGACACTATACTGTATGTTATTGTATGTTCCAGACACTATACTGTATGTTACTATATGTTCCAGACACTATACTGTATGTTATTGTATGTTCCAGACACTATACTGTATGTTCCAGACACTATACTGTATGTTCCAGACACGATACTGTATGTTACTGTATGTTCCAGACACTATACTGTATGTTACTATATGTTCCAGACACTATACTGTTATTGTATGTTCCAGACACGATACTGTATGTTACTGTATGTTACAGACACTATACTGTATGTTACTGTATGTTCCAGACACTATACTGTATGTTACTGTATGTTACAGACACTATACTGTATGTTACTGTATGTTCCAGACACTATACTGTATGTTCCAGACACGATATTGTATGTTACTGTATGTTCCAGACACTATACTGTATGTTACTGTATGTTACAGACACTATACTGTATGTTCCAGACACTATACTGTATGTTACTGGATGTTCCAGACACTATACTGTATGTTCCAGACACGATACTGTATGTTACTGTATGTTACAGACACTATACTGTATGTTACTGTATGTTCCAGACACTATACTGTATGTTCCAGACACTATACTGTATGTTACTGGATGTTCCAGACACTATACTGTATGTTCCAGACACGATACTGTATGTTACTGTATGTTCCAGACACTATACTGTATGTTACTGTATGTTCCAGACACTATACTGTATGTTCCAGACACTATACTGTATGTTCCAGACACTATACTGTATGTTATTGTATGTTCCAGACACTATACTGTATGTTACTATATGTTCCAGACACTATACTGTATGTTACTGTATGTTCCAGACACTATACTGTATGTTCCAGACACTATACTGTATGTTATTGTATGTTCCAGACACTATACTGTATGTTCCAGACACGATACTGTATGTTACTGTATGTTCCAGACACTATACTGTATGTTACTATATGTTCCAGACACTATACTGTATGTTACTATATGTTCCAGACACTATACTGTTATTGTATGTTCCAGACACGATACTGTATGTTACTGTATGTTCCAGACACTATACTGTTATTGTATGTTCCAGACACTATACTGTATGTTACTGTATGTTCCAGACACTATACTGTATGTTACTGTATGTTACAGACACTATACTGTATGTTCCAGACACTATACTGTATGTTCCAGACACGATACTGTATGTTATTGTATGTTCCAGACACTATACTGTATGTTACTGTATGTTCCAGACACTATACTGTATGTTCCAGACACGATACAGTATGTTATTGTATGTTCCAGACACTATACTGTATGTTACTGTATGTTCCAGACACTATACTGTATGTTACTATATGTTCCAGACACTATACTGTATGTTACTGTATGTTCCAGACACTATACTGTATGTTACTGTATGTTCCAGACACTATACTGTATGTTACTGTATGTTCCAGACACTATACTCTATGTTACTATATGTTCCAGACACTATACTGTTATTGTATGTTCTGGACAGAATTACTGTATGTTCCAGACACGATACTGTATGTTCTAGACAGAATACTGTATGTTCCAACATGTCTGAAACTCAGTCACCCTCCTTATGCCACATTGGACTTTCCTGGAAGTCAACCTCCTTCATTTGTCTCAGAGAACACTAGATCATCCCACTGTTGTCTCGACCGAAGACAGAACGAGTGAGAGGAAGGGAGGGAGTGAGAGAGAGGGAGAGGAACAAAGGGTGAGGTCTAGCTACACTCTAGAGCAGAGAATGGTTCTGAAATCTGCAACGGTACGCAATCCAGCTTAACAATGTACTCATTGAACAATGGGAGTACATTCTTTCTTACTGGGGACCACAGCAGTGCAGTCACACCACAATGGCCCTGTTTTATGAGAGCCCCTGTGTCACAGTTCTGCAGATATTAGGCCCGGGCAGCCGCACAGTCAAACATGTCACTTGTTAAATCTACTCCAATCAGTGTAGATTTGTAGTTGTATTCATTGTGGATCCCCATTAGCCAAGTCAGCAGCTACTCTTCCTGGGGTCATGCAAAATTAAGGCAGTTATACAATTTGAAGAACATTACAATACATTCATGACAGAATTCACAACACACTAAGTGTGTGCCCTCAGGCCCCTACTCCACTACCTCATATCTACAACACAAAACCCATGTGTGTATAGTGCGTATGTTATCTTGCATGTGTCTGTGCCTATGTTTGTGTTGCTTCACAGTCCCCACTGTTTCATAAGGTGTATTTGTACCTGCTTTTTAAATCTGATTCTAATGCTTGCATCAGTTACCTGATGTGGAATAGAGTTCCATGTAGTCATGGCTCTATGTAGTACTGTGTGCCTCCCATAGTCTGTTCTGGACTTGAGGACTGCGAAGAGACCTCTGGTTGCATGTCTTGTGGGGTATGCATGGTTGTCCGAGCTGTGTGCTAGCATTTTAAACAGACAGCTAGGTACCTTCAGCTTGTCAACACCTCTTACGCCATGCCAAAACTGGACGCGTGCCATCGTGCACAAATTGATTTTGTCCACCCCACGCCAAACACGATCATGACACGCAGGTTGAAATACAGTGGCATGTGAAAGTATTCACCCCCTTGGCATTTGTTTTGTTGCCTTACAACCTGGAATTAAAATAGATTTTTGGGGGGTTTGTATCATTTAATGTACACAACATGTCTACCACTTTCAAGATGCAACATATTTTTCATTGTGAAACAAACAAGAAATAAGACAAAAAAACAGAAAACTTGAGTGTGCATAACTATTCACCCCCCCCAAGTCAATACTTAGTAGATCCACCTTTCG
This sequence comes from Oncorhynchus masou masou, assembly GCF_036934945.1. Lineage (NCBI taxonomy): Eukaryota > Metazoa > Chordata > Actinopteri > Salmoniformes > Salmonidae > Oncorhynchus > Oncorhynchus masou. The sequence continues at coordinate 67,285,634 of NC_088226.1, read as the reverse complement.
CAGCAGTTACAGCTGCAAGTCTCTTGGGGTATGTCTCTATAAGCTTGGCACATCTAGCCACTGGGATTTTTTCCCATTCTTCAAGGCAAAACTGCTCCAGTTCCTTCTAGTTGGATGGGTTCCGCTGGTGTACAGCAATCTTTAAGTCATACCACAGATTCTCAATTGGATTGAGGTCTGGGCTTTGACTCGGCCATTCCAAGACTGACACTGACACTCTTCCGTAAAGCCCAGCTCTGTGGAGTGTATGGCTTAAAATGGTCCTATAGACAGATACTCCAACATCCGCTGTGGAGCAGCTCCTTCAGGGTCATCTTTGGTCTCTTTGTTTCCTCTCTGATTAATGCCCTCCTTGCCCGGTCCGTGAGTTTTGGTGGGCGGCCATCCCTTGGCAGGTTTGTTTTGGTGCCATATTCTTTCCATTTTGAAATAATGGATTTAATGGTGCTCCGTGGGATGTTCAAAGTTTCTGATATTTTTTTTATAACCCAACCCTGATCTGTACTTTTCCACAACTATGTCCCTGTCCTGTTTGGAGAGCTCCTTGGTCTTCATGGTGCTGATTGCTTGGTGGTGCCCCTTGCTTAGTGGTGTTGCAGACACTGGGGCCTTTCAGAACAGGTGTATATATACTGAGATCATGTGACAGATCGTGTGACACTTAGATTGCACACAGATGGACTTTATTAAAATAATTATGTGACTTCTGAAGGTAATTGGTTGCACCAGATCTTATTTAGGGGCTTTATAGCAAAAGGGGTGAATACATACACACGCACCACTTTTCTAACCTTTTCTAGTCATCTCTCCTCCTTCCAGGCTTTATCTTCTTTGGACTTTATGTGGCGATTGGCATCTAACTTTCATAATAAGGTGTATTATCACGACCGACCTCAGTTCGTCTTTCAATCACCCGTGTTTGTATAACCAATGAGGAGATGGCACATGGGTATCTGGTTCTATAAACCAATGAGGAGATGGGAGAGGCAGGACTTGCACTGTGTTCAGTGTCAGAAATAGAACTGACTTCTATTTTAGCGCTTGGCAATGCAGACACTCGTTGACACACGCTAGCAGTATGGGTGCAATGATTGAATAACATGTATGTGTACATTTATTTTGCAACACTCGCACATGTGACGCGAGCGGTGTGGTCAGCATGTTACAAAAACAAGAAATGATGAAGTTAATCTCTCCTCCACTTTGAGCCATGAGAGATTGACATGCATGTCATTAATGTTAGCTCTCTGTGTACTTTTAAGGCCGTGCTGCCCTGTTCTGAGCCAACTGCAATTTTCCCAAGTCTCACTTTGTGGCACCTGACCACACGACTGAACAGTAGTCCAGGTGCGACAAAACCAGGGCCTGTAGGACCTGCCTTATTGATAATGCTGTTAAGAAGGCAGTGCAGAGCATTATTATGGACAGAAATCTCCCCATTTTAGCTACTGTTGTATCAATATGTTTTGACCATGACAGTTTACAATCCAGGGTTACTCAGAGCAGTTTAGTCACCTCAACTTGCTCAATTTCCACATTATTCATTACGAGATGTAGTTGAGGTTTAGGGTTTAGTAAATGTTTTGTCCCAAATACAATGCTTTTAGTTTTGGAAATATTTAGGAATAACTCTTTCCTTGCTACCCATTCCGAAACTAACTGCAGCTCTTTGTTAAGTATTGCAGTCATTTCAGTCGCTGTAGTAGCTGACGTGTATAGTGTTGAGTCATCCGTATACATAGACACACTGGCTTTACTCAAAGCATGTCATTGGTAAATATTGAAAAAAGCAAGGGGCCTAAACAGCTACCCTGGGGAATTCCTGCTTCTACCTGGATTATGTATGAGAGGCTTCCATTAAAGAACACCCTCTGTGTTCTGTTAGACAAGTAACTCTTTATCCACATAGGACTAGTTTAACATATACGTTTTTCCAGCAGCAGACTATGATCGATAATGTCAAAAGCTGCAATGAAGTGTAAAAAATGATATGTTATTGATTCCTGTGATGTGTGCGCTTTGGGGACCAACGGGTGTTGTATGTGGAGGATGAGGGCGACAGTAGATATCTCAGATAGGGTGGAGTGATGCCTAAGGGTTTTATAAATACGCATCATCCAGTGGTTCTTGCGACAGGTATACAGAGATGACCAGTTTACAGAGGAGTATAGAGTGCAGTGATGTGTCCTATAAGGAGCATTGGTGGCAAACCTGATGGCCGAATGGTAAAGAACATCTTGCCGCTCGAGAGCACCCTTACCTACCAATCTATAAATTTTGTCTCCGTAATCTAGCATGGGTAGGATGGTGATCTGAATCAAGGTTAGTTTGGCAGCTGTGTTGAAAGAGGAGTGATTGCGATAGAGGAAACCAAGTCTAGATTTAACTTTAGCCTGTAGCGTTGATACAGTTGAAGTCGGAAGTTTACAGACACTTAGGTTGGAGTCGTTAAAACTCGTTTTTCAACCAGTCCACAAATTTTTTGTGAACAAACTATAGTTTTGGCAAGTCGATTAGGACATCTACTTTGTGCATGACAAGTAATTTTTCCAACAATTGTTTACAGACAGATTATTTCACTTATAATTCACTGTATCGCAATTCCAGTGGGTCAGAAGTTCACATACACTAAGTTGACTGTGCCTTTAAACAGCTTGAAAAATTCCAGAAAATGATGTCATGGCTTTGTAAGCTTCTGATAGGCTAATTGACATCATCTGAGTCAATTGGAGGTGTACCTGTGGATGTATTCCATGGCCTATCATCAAACTCAGTGGGAAAATCAAAATAAATCAGCCAAGACCTCAGAAAAAAAGTTGTAGACCTCCACAAGTCTGGTTCATCCCTGGGAACAATTTCTAAACGCCTGAAGGTACCACGTTCATCTGTAAAAACAATAGTACGCAAGTGTAAACACCATGGGACCAATCAGCCGTCATACCGCTCAGGAAGGAGACGCGTTCTGTCTCCTAGAGATGAACGTACTAATCCCAGAACAACAGCAAAGGATCTTGTGAAGATGCCGGAGGAAACAGGTACAAAAGTATCTATATCCACAGTTAAACTAGTCCTATGACGATATAACCTGAAAAGCTGCTCAGCAAGGAAGAAGCCACTGCTCCAAAACTGCCATGAAAAAGCCAGACTACTGTTTGCAACTGCACATGAGGACAAATATCGTACTTTTTGGAGATCTACCTCCAGCTCTAAACCCTCAGAGGTAGTAATCACACCTGTGGGGGGAGGGGCATTCTTCTCAGCAAACCACATGACCTTTGTTTTGGAGGTGTTCACAACAAGGTTAAGGACAGAGAAAGCTTGTTGGACACTAATGAAGCTTTGTTTTAAAGCTTTTAACACATAATATGGAGAGGGGCAAGCTGAGTATAATCAAATTTATTTTCAAATCAAATCAAATTTATTTATATAGCCATTCGTACATCAGCTGATATCTCAAAGTGCTGTACAGAAACCCAGCCTAAAACCCCAAACAGCAAGCAATGCAGGTGTAGAAGCACGGTGGCTAGGAAAAACTCCCTAGAAAAGCCAAAACCTAGGAAGAAACCTAGAGAGGAACCAGGCTATGTGGGGTGGCCAGTCCTCTTCTGGCTGTGCCGGGTAGAGATTATAACAGAACATGGCCAAGATGTTCAAATGTTCATAAATGACCAGCATGGTCGAATAATAATAAGGCAGAACAGTTGAAACTGGAGCAGCAGCACGGCCAGGTGGACTGGGGACAGCAAGGAGTCATCATGTCAAGTAGTCCTGGGGCATGGTCCTAGGGCCGCGGTTCAGTTGAAACTGGAGCAGCAGCACGGCCAGGTGGACTGGGGACAGCAAGGAGTCATCATGTCAGGTAGTCCTGGGGCATGGTCCTAGGGCTCAGGTCCTCCGAGAGAGAGAAGGGAGAGAATTAGAGAACGCACACTTAGATTCACACAGGACACCGAATTGGACAGGAGAAGTACTCCAGATATAACAAACTGACCCCAGCCCCCGACACATAAACTACTGCAGCATAAATACTGGAGGCTGAGACAGGAGGGGTCAGGAGACACTGTGGCCCCACCCGAGGACACCCCGGACAGGGCCAAACAGGAAGGATATAACCCCACCCACTATGCCAAAGCACAGCCCCCACACCACTGGAGGGATATCTTCAACCACCAACTTACCATCCTGAGACAAAGCTGAGTATAGCCCGCAAAGATCTCCGCCACGGCACAACCCAAGGGGGCGCCAACCCAGACAGGATGACCACATCAGTGAATCAACCCACTCAGGTGACGCACCCCCTCCAGGGACGGCATGAGAGAGCCCCAGCAAGCCAGTGACTCAGCCCCTGTAATAGGGTTAGAGGCAGAGAATCCCAGTGGAAAGAGGGGAACCGGCCAGGCAGAGACAGCAAGGGTGGTTCGTTGCTCCAGAGCCTTTCCGTTCACCTTCCCACTCCTGGGCCAGACTACACTCAATCATATGACCCACTGAAGAGATGAGTCTTCAGTAAAGACTTAAAGGTTGAGACCGAGTTTGCGTCTCTGACATGGGTAGGCAGACCGTTCCATAAAAATGGAGCTCTATAGGAGAAAGCCCTGCCTCCAGCTGTTTGCTTAGAAATTCTAGGGACAATTAGGAGGCCTGCGTCTTGTGACCGTAGCGTACGTGTAGGTATGTACGGCAGGACCAAATCAGAGAGATAGGTAGGAGCAAGCCCATGCAATGCTTTGTAGGTTAGCAGTAAAACCTTGAAATCAGCCCTTGCTTTGACAGGAAGCCAGTGTAGGGAGGCTAGCACTGGAGTAATATGATCAAATTTTTTGGTTATAGTCAGGATTCTAGCAGCAGTATTTAGCACTAACTGAAGTTTATTTAGTGCTTTATCCGGGTAGCCGGAAAGTAGAGCATTGCAGTAGTCTAACCTAGAAGTGACAAAAGCATGGATTAATTTTTCTGCATCATTTTTGGACAGAAAGTTTCTGATTTTTGCAATGTTACGTAGATGGAAAAAAGCTGTCCTTGAAATGGTCTTGATATGTTCTTCAAAAGAGAGATCAGGGTCCAGAGTAACGCCGAGGTCCTTCACAGTTTTATTTGAGATGACTGTACAACCATTAAGATTAATTGTCAGATTCAACAGAAGATCTCTTTGTTTCTTGGGACCTAGAACAAGCATCTCTGTTTTATCCGAGTTTAAAAGTAGAAAGTTTGCTGCCATCCACTTCCTTATGTCTGAAACACATGCTTCTAGCGAGGGCAATTTTGGGGCTTCACCATGTTTCATTGAAATGTACAGCTGTGTATCATCCGCATAGCAGTGAAAGTTAACATTATGTTTTCGAATAACATCCCCAAGAGGTAAAATATATAGTGAAAACAACAGCGGTCCTAAAATGGAACCTTGAGGAACACCGAAATTTACAGTTGATTTGTCAGAGGACAAACCATTCACAGAGACAAACTGATATCTTTCCGACAGATAAGATCTAAACCAGGCCAGAACTTGTCCGTGTAGACCAATTTGGGTTTCCAATCTCTCCAAAAGAATGTGGTGATCGATGGTATCAAAAGCAGCACTAAGGTCTAGGAGCACGAGGACAGATGCAGAGCTCTCGGTCCGATGCCATTAAAATGTCATTTACCACCTTCACAAGTGCCGTCTCAGTGCTATGATGGGGTCTAAAACCAGACTGAAGCATTTCATATACATTGTTTGTCTTCAGGAAGGCAGTGAGTTGCTGAGCAACAGCCTTTTCTAAGATTTTTGAGAGGAATGGAAGATTCGATATAGGCCGATAGTTTTTTATATTTTCTGGGTCAAGGTTTGGCTTTTTCAAGAGAGGCTTTATTACTGCCACTTTTAGTGAGTTTGGTACACATCCGGTGGATAGAGAGCCGTTTATTATGTTCAACATAGGAGGGCCAAGCACAGGAAGCAGCTCTTTCAGTAGTTTAGTTGGAATAGGGTCCAGTAAGCAGCTTGAAGGTTTAGAGGCCATGATTATTTTCATCATTGTGTCAAGAGATATAGTACTAAAACACTTGAGCGTCTCTCTTGATCCTAGGTCCACGCAGAGTTGTGCAGACTCAGGACAACTGAGCTTTGAAGGAATACGCAGATTTAAGGAGGAGTCTGTAATTTGCTTTCTAATAATCATAATTTTTTCCTCAAAGAAGTTCATGAATTTATCACTGCTAAAGTGAAAGTCATCCTCTCTTGGGGAATGCTGCTTTTAGTTAGCTTTGCGACCGTATCAAAAAGGAATTTTGGATTGTTCTTATTGTCCTCAATTAAGTTAGAAAAATAGGATGATCGAGCAGCAGTAAGGGCTCTTCGGTACTGCACGGTACTGTCTTTCCAAGCTAGACGGAAGACTTCCAGTTTGGTGTGGCGCCATTTCCGTTCCAATTTTCTGGAAGCTTGCTTCAGAGCTCGGGTATTTTCTGTGTACCAGGGAGCTAGTTTCTTATGAGAAATGTTTTTAGTTTTTAGGGGTGCAACTGCATCTAGGGTATTGCGCAAGGTTAAATTGAGTTCCTCAGTTAGGTGGTTAACTGATTTTTGTCCTCTGGTGTCATTGGGTAGACAGAGGGAATCTGGAAGGACATCAAGGAATCTTTGTGTTGTCTGTGAATTTATAGCACGACTTTTGATGATCCTTGGTTGGGGTCTGAGCAGATTATTTGTTGCAATTGCAAACGTAATAAAATGGTGGTCCGATAGTCCTGATTATGAGGAAAAACATTAAGATCCACAACATTTATTCCATGGGACAAAACTAGGTCCAGCGTATGACTGTGACAGTGAGTGGGTCCAGAGACATGTTGGACAAAACCCACTGAGTCGATGATGGCTCCGAAAGCCTTTTGGAGTGGGTCTGTGGACTTTTCCATGTGAATATTAAAGTCACCAAAGATTAGAATATTATCTGCTATGACTACAAGGTCCGATAGGAATTCAGGGAACTCCAGTGAGGAACGCTGTATATGACCCAGGAGGCCTGTAAACAGTAGCTATAAAAAGTGATTGAGTTGGCTGCATAGATTTCATGACTAGAAGCTCAAAAGACTAAAACGTCATTTTTTTTTTTGTAAATTGAAATTTGCTATCGTAAATGTTAGCAACACCTCCGCCTTTGCGGGATGCACGGGGATATGGTCACTAGTGTAGCCAGGAGGTGAGGCCTCATTTAACACAGTATAAGACTATCATCTGCATATAAATGGATAAGAGAGCTTCCTACTACCTGAGCTATGTTGTGGATGTAAATTGATATACAGTGGGGCAAAAAAGTATTTAGTCAGCCACCAATTGTGCAAGTTCTCCCACTTAAAGATCAGAGAGCCACTTCAACGATGACAGACAAAATGAGAAAAAAAATCCAGAAAATCACATTGTAGGATTTTTAATGAATTTATTTGCAAATTATGGTGGAAAAAAACATTTTTGGTCAATAACAAAAGTTTATCTCAATACTTTGTTATATACCCTTTGTTGGCAATGACAGAGGTCAAACGTTTTCTGTAAGTCTTCACAAGGTTTTCACACACTGTTGCTGGTATTTTGGCCCATTCCCCCATGCAGATCTCCTCTAGAGCAGTGATGTTTTGGGGCTGTTGCTGGGCAACACAGACTTTCAACTCCCTCCAAAGATTTTTTATGGGGTTGAGATCTGGAGACTGGCTAGGCCACTCCAGGACCTTGAAATGCTTCTTACGAAGCCACTCTACACCGTTGCCCGGGCGGTATGTTTGGGATCATTGTCATGCTGAAAGACCCAGCCACGTTTCGTCTTCAATGCCTTTGCTGATGGAAAGAGGTTTTCACTCAAAATCTCACGATACATGGCCCCATTCATTCTTTCCTTTACACGGATCAGTCGTCCTGGTCCCTTTGCAGAAAAACAGCCCCAAAGCATGATGTTACCACCCCCATGGTTCACAGTAGGTATGGTGTTCTTTGGATGCAACTCAGCATTCTTTATCCTCCAAACACGACGAGTTAAGTTATTTTGGTTTCATCGGACCATATGACATTCTCCCAATCTTCTTCTGGATCATCCAAATGCTCTCTAGCAAACTTCAGACGGGCCTGGACATGTACTGGCTTAAGCAGGGGGACACATCTGGCACTGCAGGATTTGAGTCCCTGGCGGCGTAGTGTGTTACTGATGGTAGGCTTTGTTACTTTGGTCCCAGCTCTCTGCAGGTCATTCACTAGGTCCCCCATATGGTTCTGGAATTTTTGCTCACCGGTCTTGTGATCATTTTGACCCCACGGGGTGAGATCTTGCATGGATCCTCAGATCGAGGGAGATTATCAGTGGTCTTGTATGTCTTCCATTTCCTAATAATTGCTCCCACAGTTGATTTCTTCAAACCAAGCTGCTTACCTATTGCAGATTCAGTCTTCCCAGCACGGTGCAGGTCTACAATTTTGTTCCTGGTGTCCTTTGACAGCTCTTTGGTCTTGGCCATAGTGGAGTTTGGAGTGTGACTGTTTGAGGTTGTGGACAGGTGTCTTTTAAACTGATAACAAGTTCAAACAGGTGCCATTAATAGAGGTAACGAGTGGAGGACAGAGGAGCCTCTTCAAGAAGAAGTTACAGGTCTGTGAGAGCCAGAAATGTTGCTTGTTTGTAGGTGAACAAATACTTATTTTCCATCATAATTTGCAAATAAATTAATAAAAAATCCTACAATGTTATTTTCTGGATTTTTCTTCTCATTTTGTCTGTCATAGTTGATGTGTACCTATGATGAAAATTACAGGCCTCCCATCTTTTTATGTGGGAGAACTTGCACAAATGGTGGCTGACTAAATACTTTTTTGCCCCACTGTATATTTGACATGCAACATTTTATCAGAGTCACTGCAGAAGTGTGTTAGAAGCCGTCGCTTCTCGAAAGGAGCCGTTTGATGTATCACTTCTATGATGTTTAAATTGGATCCGTAAACCCTCTTCTATTTCAGTAGATCGTCTCTTTTGGAGCGGAGGTTGGTGGTGGAGCAACGCTCATGCACCACAGGGTCCCATTATTAACTGTCTGGCATTGCAGTCCAGTTTCTTGTCCCCCCCTTTTATTTAACTAGGCAAGTCAGTTAACAACAAATTCTTCTATACAATGATGGCCTACCCAGGCCAATTGTGCGCCGCCCTATGGGACTCCCGATCACAGCCCGATGTGATACAGCCTGGATTCAAACCAGGGACTGTAGTGACACCTCTTGCACTGAGATGCAGTGCCTTAGAGCGCTGCGCCACTCGGGAGCCCAATATCACTGCTCTCCAGTGCGGTTTTTGTCCTGGTTGACCTTGCTGTGGCACAGGAGTACAGAAGACAACAAAACAGACTGTCTGCTCTGCAAGGTTGTCTTGTGATGAAGGTGATATTGTTTGTTCAGACTGACATCTGATGCTTCAGCTCTGATATCTGATGCTTCACTTGTACTGTACAGGACCTTAGAATATCTCTTAGGGGTCTCGACCAGGTTACTGTACAGGACCTTAGAATATCTCTTAGGGGTCTAGACCAGGTTACTATACAGGACCTTAGAATATCTCTTAGGGGTCTAGACCAGGTTACTATACAGGACCTTAGAATATCTCTTAGGGGTCTAGACCAGGTTACTGTACAGGACCTTAGAATATCTCTTAGGGGTCTTGACCAGGTTACTGTACAGGACCTTAGAATATCTCTTAGGGGTCTAGACCAGGTTAGTGTACAGGACCTTAGAATATCTCTTAGGGGTCTAGACCAGGTTACTATACAGGACCTTAGAATATCTCTTAGGGGTCTCGACCAGGTTACTGTACAGGACCTTAGAATATCTCTTAGGGGTCTAGACCAGGTTACTGTACAGGACCTTAGAATATCTCTTAGGGGTCTAGACCAGGTTACTGTACAGGACCTTAGAATATATTTTAGGGGTCGAGACCAGGTTATTGTAAAGCACTATGTGAGGACTGTCGATAAGCGCTAAATACATCTGATTGATTGAACTGTCACCGTAGGACAGATAAGTCTGAGTTTGAGAGCAATGAGAAGAGGATGATCTGGTGTTCTGTTCATAGACCTTTACATTTACATTTACATTTAAGTCATTTAGCAGACGCTCTTATCCAGAGCGACTTACAAATTGGTGAATTCACCTTCTGACATCCAGTGGAACAGCCACTTTACAATAGTGCATCTAAATCATTAAGGGGGGGGGGGGGGTGAGAAGGATTACTTATCCTATCCTAGGTATTCCTTGAAGAGGTGGGGTTACATTACATGACCTCACTAGTGTTCCGTTCATAGACCTCACTAGTGTTCCGTTCATAGACCTGGCTAGTGTTCCGTTCATAGACCTCACTAGTGTTCCGTTCATAGACCTCACTAGTGTTCCGTTCATAGACCTGGCTAGTGTTCCGTTCATAGACCTCACTAGTGTTCCGTTCATAGACCTGGCTAGTGTTCTGTTCATAGACCTCACTAGTGTTCCGTTCATAGACCTGGCTAGTGTTCTGTTCATAGACCTCACTAGTGTTCCGTTCATAGACCTCACTACTGCAGGAAATTACAAAAGAGCCAAATGTGTCACTATGGTGCTGCGTGACAATTTCGTGTAAGTGGGGGAGAGTGGTTTACATACTGTCACACTGTAGCGGAAACACAAGAGGACCCTGAATAGATCTTCAACTTCCCCTACCAGAGTCATTGTTCTGGGGGATAGGGGGAGGCTACCAGAGGGGAGAAGTGGAGCCTGATTGTAGAGCTATTTCCTTAAAACACTTCTTTGTTGTCTCTTCTACGTTTGGAAGCGTGGACAGTGGTGTAAAGTACTTAAGTAAAAAAAATACTTTAAGTAGTATACTTTACTAGTTATATTTTTGACTACTTTTACTTAACTACATTCCTAAAGAAAATGTATGTATTTTTCACTCCATACGTTTTCCTTGACACCCAAAAGTACTTGTTACATGTTGAATGCTTAACAGGACAGGAAAATGGTCCAATTCACACACTTATCAAGAGAACATCCCTGGTCATTCCTACTGCATCTGATCTGCTGGACTCACTAAACACAAATGCTTCATTTGTAAATTATGTCTGAGTTTTGGCGCATGCCCCTGGCTGTCCGTAAATTGAAATAACATGAAAATGGTGTCGTCTTGGTTTGCTTAATTTAAGGAATTTGAAATTAATTATACTTTTACTTTTGATACTTAAGTATATTTTAGCAATTCCATTTACTTTGACACGTTGGCAGATTTAAAACCAAACACTAAGACTTTTAATCAAGTAGTATTTTACAGGGTAACTCACTTTTACCTGATCCATTTTCTATTAAGGTATCTTTACTTTTCCTCAAGTATGACAATTGGATACTTTGCTTACTTTTTCCACCGCTGTGCATGTATCATAGATAGGAAAAGAGAGAAAGAAAAAGAAGCCAGGCTCGGTCTCATGTCGGCTTCAGAAAAACAATCCTGACTTGAATAGGATGCCTTTCGCTACCCTTCTTCTCTCAATGGTGAATCATACCTGACCTTCCAACACCTCCGCAAATACGGCACCCCTCACAAGGTCAACAATCAATATGCATCTTACTAAGGAAACACCTAGCTTGTCCATTCTGTAGAATACTGTATAGTGAATGAGAAGAGAGCCCATGTGGCTATGTGACGTGTCAAGAGGTCGAGGTCCGGATATTTCCCTCTCGTCGCTGCCATGTTTACAAGGCCATAACGGAGCCTGTTGGAGCAGGGACGTCTGGTCTAGTCGTGTTTACAAGGCCATAACGGAGCCTGTTGGAGCAGGGACGTCTGGTCGGGTCGTGTTTACAAGGCCATAAACAGAGCCTGTTGGAGCAGGGATGTCTAGTCGTGTTTACAAGGCCGTAAAGGAGCCTGTTGGAGCAGGGACGTCTGGTCTAGTCATGTTTACAAGGCAATAACGGAGCCTGTTGGAGCAGGGATGTCTGGTCTAGTCATGTTTACAAGGCCATAACGGAGCATGTTGGAGCAGGGACGTCTGGTCTAGTCGTGTTTACAAGGCCATAACGGAGCATGTTGGAGCAGGGACGTCTGGTCTAGTCATGTTTACAAGGCCATAACGGAGCCTGTTGGAGCAGGGATGTCTGGTCTAGTCATGTCTACAAGGCCATAACGGAGCCTGTTGGAGCAGGGATGTCTCGTCGTGTTAACAAGGCCATAACGGAGCCTGTTGGAGCAGGGACGTCTGGTCTAGTCGTATTCCTCTTATTAACAAACCACTGGTCTCTCCAGGGGAAGGTTGGACTACAAGTGATGACTTTGGATTTCGTATGAAACTGGGTTTTTAGATATAGTGAGTCCAACGTACAAAACACAGCCTTTTGAAATGCCATTAGAATGACCTATGTAAGTAGAGTGTAATTTGTAGATGTTGTGTTGGGTTCGTTGCTATGTGCAGTGGCTCATAGGGACAAAATTGATGTTTCTCTTGTGCAAGTGGAATGACCTTGGAAGTTCATTACAGTGTATGAGAGAACAGTCTGAAACCTTCACTCTATCTTTTGCTGACCACTCTTCCTTCTTTCCATAACGTCCACTCATCCTTCCTTCCTTCTTTCCTTAACGTCCACTCATCCTTCCTTCCTTCTTTCCTTAACGTCCACTCATCCTTCCTTCCTTCTTTCCTTAACGTCCACTCATCCTTCCTTCTTTCCATAACGTCCACTCATCCTTCCTTCCTTCTTTCCTTAATGTCCACTCATCCTTCCTTCCTTCTTTCCTTAACGTCCACTCATCCTTCCTTCCTTCTTTCCATAACGTCCACTCATCCTTCCTTCCTTCTTTCCATCCTCATCCTTCCTTCCTTCTTTCCATAACGTCCACTCATCCTTCCTTCCTTCTTTCCATAACGTCCACTCATCCTTCCTTCCTTCCTTCCTTCCTTCCTTCCTTCCTTCCTTCCTTCCTTCCTTCCTTCCTTCCTTCTTCATTCCTTCCTTCCTTCCTTCCTTCCTTCCTTCCATAACGTCCACTCATCCTTCATTCCTTCCTTCCATAACGTCCACTCATCCTTCATTCCTTCTTTCCTTAACATCCACTCATCCTTCCTTCCTTCTTTCCTTAATGTCCACTCTTCCTTCCTTCCTTCCTTCCTTCCTTCCTTCCTTCCTTCCTTCCTTCCTTCCTTCCTTCCTTCCTTCCTTCCTTCCTTCCTTCCTTCCTTCCTTCCATAACGTCCACTCATCCTTCATTCCTTCCTTCCATAACGTCCACTCATCCATCCTTCCATAACGTCCACTCATCCTTCCTTCTGTAATGTCTATTTTTATTTTCCTTCCTTCCTTCCTTCCTGCCTGCCTGCCTGCCTGTCTGCCTGCCTTCCTTCCTGCCTGCCTGCCTGCCTGCCTTCCTTCCTGCCTGCCTGCCTGTCTGCCTTCCTGCCTGCCTGCCTGCCTGCCTGCCTGCCTGCCTTCCTGCCTTCCTGCCTTCCTTCCTTCCTGCCTGCCTGCCTGCCTTCCTTCCTTCCTGCCTGCCTTCCTTCCTTCCTGCCTGCCTGCCTGCCTTCCTTCCTTCCTGCCTGCCTGCCTGCCTGCCTTCCTGCCTGCGTGCCTTCCTTCCTTACTTACTGCCTGCCTGGCTTCCTTCCTTCCTGCCTCCCTGCGTGCCTTCCTTCCTTCCTTACTGCCTTCCTGCCTGCCTGCCTGCCTGCATGACTGCCTGCCTTCCTGCCTGCCTGCGTGCCTTCCTTCCTTACTTACTGCCTGCCTGGCTTCCTTCCTTCCTTACTGCCTGCATGGCTTTCTTTCTTTCCTTCTTTCTGTAATGTCCACTCTACCAGCCTTTGTTGTCTGAAGTGTAACACAAAGCCAAGCCCACAGAGACTAGAAACGCTGCAGCGTCTGAACGTGTTACTTTAGATGTCGTTGCGTGTTCTCTCAGAAGTTTAACTCCCACTGTCAGAGACGGGGACCGAAATGTGGGGACAAACACGCAATTCAACATCAATCAAATGTATTTATAAAGCCCTTTTTACATCAGCAGTTGTTACAAAATGCTTATACAGAAACCCAGCCTAAAACACCAGAGAACAAGCAATGCAGATGTAGAAGCACAGTGGCTAGGAAAAACTCCCTAGAAAGGGAGGAACCTATGAAGAAACCAGGCTCTGATGGGTTGCCAGATTATAAGAGTACATGGTCATTAAGGCTAGATCGTTCTTCAAGCTGTTCAAACGTTCATAGATGACCAGCAGGGTCAAATAATAATTCCAGTGGCTGTAGAGGGTGCATCAGGTCAGCACCTCAGGAGTAAATGTCCTGTGGCTTCTCATCCCCTTTCTGACTGTTAAATTCCATCCTTTGAAACGGCACGCCACGGATAGTTATTGTGGACAGGATGGTTGTTGTTCTTGATGCACAGTGCCCAATGTATTGTACCACTGATGGCTACTCATTAGTTACCACTGATGTAGTGTACCTGTGATGTAGTGTACCTGTGATGTAGTGTACCACTGATGTAGTGTACCTGATGTATGTGAGTGTACCTGCGATGTAGTGTACCTGTGATGTAGTGATGTGATGTAGTGTACCACTGATGTAGTGTACCACTGATGTAGTGTACCTGACCCACTGATGTAGTGTACCCACTGATGTAGTGTACCACTGATGTAGTGTACCACTGATGTAGTGTACACTGTGATGTAGTGTACCTGTGATGTAGTGTACCACTGATGTAGTGTACCACTGATGTAGTGTACCTGCGATGTAGTGTACCACTGATGTAGTGTACCACTGATGTAGTGTACCACTGATGTAGTGTACCACTGATGTAGTGTACCTGTACCTGTACCACTGATGTAGTGTACCACTGATGTAGTGTACCACTGATGTAGTGTACCACTGATGTACCTGTGAGTGTACCTGTGTTGTTTTCACTGGGTTGACTTTCTGAACTCTCAAGTACCTATGGTACGATCTGCAGAGACAATGTCATGTAACTTTTGTTAAAAAGTGCAACACACACACACACACACACATCCTGCAGGTCATGACATGTTTGGTTCCCCTGTCCAACACAGAGGGCTGTTATTAGGGACATATTTGGTTTCCTTTGAGTCTCTCCAAATGGCTTGGCCTGGTCATTCATTCTAGTATACAATTTGTACCATGATGCAGCTGTCTGTCCAAAACTATTACCACTGATGGAGCAGCTTTGGGTCAAAATGTAACAAATGGAAAAGGAAAGTGACTTGAAGGTGGACTGATATTGATTATGGACTATGAGTATGGCCCAAACTCAGAGAATGACACAAAACTGAACATAGGTTTGTAGTGTAACTGTGATGTAGTGAAACTGATGGAACAATAGAAACGATGTTTTCATGTCTGTGATAATTCTTAGTGTACCCGATTTGTTGAAAGGACTGTTTACATACAGTAACTCTTTGTGTATTTTGCCTTATACCGTAACTGACTTATCAGCATACTTTTGTCTTTAGGATGGAGGTGGGCCATAGTACCTGTGAAGGAATGTATTCTATTCTGGTGTATTTGCTCTGGTACAGAGATGAGACAATATTTACTCTTAGTGTTATAGTGATGTTTCTAGTATGATGTAGTGTACCGCTATAGTTTAGGATGGTATGTTGTAGTACCACTGATATAGTATAGTACAGTATAGTACAGTATAGTATGATATAGTATAGTACGTGTACCATAGTAGTGTACCTGGTATAGTATAATGACAGTACTGCACTGAGTATAGTGATTGTGTACCTGGATATAGTGTACCACTGATTGTATGATATAGTATTGTACCGGTATAGTATGGTATAGTACAGTATTGGATAGTACGGTATGGTATAGCATAGTGTACCTGGTATAGTATAGTATAGTACAGTGTGCTATAGTATAGTACAGTATGGGATAGTACGATGTATAGTATAGTACAGTATGGGATAGTACGTGTATAGTATAGTACAGTATGGGATAGTATGGTATAGTACAGTATGGGATAGCACGTGTATGGTATAGCATAGTACGGTATAGTATAGTATAGTATAGTACAGTGTGGTATAGTATAGTACTGTGAGTATGGGATAGTGTACCACTGATGTATAGTATAGTACAGTATGGGATAGTACACTGATGGTGTAGTGATAGTACAGTATGGGATAGTACGATGTAGTGTAGTATAGTACAGTATGGGATAGTGTACCTGTGATATAGTACAGTGATGGTATGTACCACGATGTAGTACTGATGTAGTGTACCTGTGATGTGTGTACCACTGATGTAGTGTAGTGTGAGTATGGATGTAGTGTACCTAGTATGTACCTGTGATGTATATTACAGTATGGTATAGAATAGTGCGATGTATATTACCTGTGATGTATGGCATAGCATACCTGCGGTATAGATATAGTACAGTATAGTACCATTACGGTGATAGTATGGTATAGTACGGTGTAGTGTACCACGATATAGTATATAGTACCACTGATGTATACTATTGTGCGGTATTGTACGGATATAGTATTGTACGTAGTGTACCACTGATAGTATTGTAGTGTATAGTATGTACCACTGATGTATACTAGTGTAGTGTACCTGTGATGTATACCTATGATGTACGGTATGATGTAGTGTACCTACGATGTATGTATATGTACGGTATAGTATTGTACGGTATACTATAGTGTACCTGTGATGTAGTGTATAGTATTATACTGATGTACTGCACGGATATAGTACCACTGATGTAGTGTATATAGTATTGTACCGTTATATTCTTGTATGGTATAGTGCAGTATAGTACAGTATGGGATAGTGTACCACTGATTTAGTTTAGTGTGGGATAGTACAGTATGGGATACCTACGATTTAGTATAGTGAGTATGGGATAGTACGATTTAGTATAGTACAGTATGGGATAGTACAGTATGGGATAGTATGTAGTGTACCACTGATATAGTTCAGTGTGGTATAGCGATGTGTAGTACAGCATGGATGTAGTATGGTACCACGGTATAGTATAGTATGGTATAGTATGTAGTGTACCGGTATAGTGCAGTGTGATGTAGTGTACGATGTGTGTACCACAGTATAGTATAGTATGGTATAGTATTGTACCGGTATAGTGCAGTGTGATGTACCACTGATGTGTGGCACAGTATAGTATAATATGGTATAGTATTGTACGGTATAGTATAGTATAGTATGGTACAGTACGGTACAGTATGGTATAGTATTGTACGGTATAGTGCAGTGTGACGTAGTATGGTGTGTGTACGGTATAGTGCAGTATATTATGTAGTGTACCTGCGATGTAGTGTATTGTTTACTATGGTATGTTATAGTATAGTACGTTATAGTTTAGTATGGTATGTTATAGATATAGTAAGGTATAGTATAGTATGGTATATTACAGTATGGTATAGTATAGTACGTTATAGTTTAGTATGGTATGTTATAGTATATGTACGTTATAGTTTAGTATGGTATGTTGTAGTATAGTACGGTATAGTATAGTATGGTATATTACAGTATGGTATAGTATAGTACGTTATAGTTTAGTATGGTATGTTATAGTATAGTAAGGTATAGTATAGGATGGTATATTACAGTATGGTATATTTTAGTATAGTACGTTATAGTTTAGTATGGTATGTTATGGTATAGTAAGGTATAGTATAGTATGGTATATTACAGTATGGTAAAGTATAGTGCGGTATGGTATAATATAGTACAGTATAGTACAGTGTGGTATAGTACGGTATAGTATGGTATAGTATAGTACAGTATAGTACAGCATGGTGTAGTACAGTATGGTATAGTTATATAGTATGGGATAGTACAGTATGGGATAGTACGGTATAGTATAGTACAGTGTGGTATAGTATGGTATAGTACAGTATAGTATAGTACGGTATAGTATTGTGAGGTACTGCGGTATAGTATTGTGCGGTATAGTATTGTATGGTATAGTGCAGTATAGTACAGTATGGGATAGTACGGTATGGTATGGTATAGTACAGTATGGGATAGTACGGTATGGTATAGCATAGTACGGTATAGTATTGTGATGGGTACTGCACGGTATAGTATTGTATGATATAGTATTGTATGGTATATTGTTGTATGGTATAGTGCAGTATAGTACAGTATGGGATAGTACGGTATGGTATGTATAGTATAGTACGGTATAGTATTGTGAGGTATAGTATTGTATGGTATAGTACAGTATAGTACAGTATAGTACAGTATAGTATAGTACGGTATCGTATGGTGTGTTATAGCACGGTATATTATTGTACGGTATAGTATGGTATAGTACGGTATAGTACGGTATAGTACAGCATGGTGTAGTACAGTATGGCGTAGTACGGTATAGTATAGTACGGTATAGTATGGTAAATTACAGTATGGTATAGAATGGTATAGTTTAGTACAGTATGGTATAGTATGGTTTAGTACAGTCCGGTATATTATAGTATAGTGCGGTATAGTATAGTACGGTATAGTATGATATAGTGAGGGTGTTGACAATGTTTTTCATTTATTATGTTCTTATTACTGTATTTTCTAAAACCTTATTACTGTGTTCTCTAAAACCTCTCCAGGATTAGACTAGAGTAGAGAACCAATGTTAAATAGGGGAGAGATTAGACTGGAGAGTTTAGAACCAATGTTAAATAAGGGGGATTAGACTGGAGAGTAGAGAACCAATGTTAAATAGGGGGGATAGACTGGAGATAAGTTAGAGAACCAATGTTAAATGGGGGGGGACGGGGGTAGACTGGAGAGTTGATGGAACCAATGTTAAATATGTTTGCTCCGGGGGAGGGGGATAGCAGCTAGACTGGAGAGTTTAGAACCAATGTTAAATAGGGAGGGGGTAGACTGGAGAGTTTAGAACCAATGTTAAATAGGGACTGGGGGTAGACTGGAGAGTTTAGAACCAATGTTAAATAGGGAGCTTCTGGGGGTAGACTGGAGAGTAGAGAACCAATGTTAAATGGGGGAGGGTGTAGACTGGAGAGTTTAGAACCAATGTTAAATAGGGATGGGGGTAGACTGGAGAGTTTAGAACCAATGTTAAATAGGGGAGGGGGTAGACTGGAGAGTTTAGAACCAATGTTAAATAGGGAGGGGGTAGACTGGAGAGTAGAGAACCAATGTTAAATAGGGGAGGGATTAGACTGGAGAGTAGAGAACCAATGTTAAATGGGGGAGGGATTAGACTGGAGAGTTTAGAACCAATGTTAAATAGGGGGGTAGACTGGAGAGTAGAGAACCAATGTTAAATGGGGGAGGGATTAGACTGGAGAGTTTAGAACCAATGTTAAATAGGGGAGGGATTAGACTGGAGAGTTTAGAACCAATGTTAAATAGGGGAGGGATTAGACTGGAGAGTAGAGAACCAATGTTAAATAGGGGCAGGGATTAGACTGGAGAGTAGAGAACCAATGTTAAATGGGGGAGGGATTGGCCTGGAGAGTAGAGAACCAATGTTAAATAGGGAGGGGGTTAGACTGGAGAGTAGAGAACCAATGTTAAATAGGGGGGGGATTAGATTGGAGAGTAGAGAACCAATGTTAAATAGGGGAGGGATTAGACTGGAGAGTATTTAACCAATGTTAAATATGGGAGGGATTAGACTGGAGAGTTTAGAACCCATGTTAAATAGGGGTGGGATTAGACTGGAGAGTATTTAACCAATGTTAAATATGGGAGGGATTAGACTGGAGAGTTTAGAACCAATGCAAAGGGTTAACAGGACCTATAGAGTTGTAGATTAGAGGATGGGTTTGAGGCTTGCTGTGAGTAGGGTTGGACGATGTTTGGAATGACACATGGGTCCCATCGACCTGTCCAAACATCATTAATGTACTGTGGTATCGTTTGTTTTTGTGCGTGGGCGGGCGGAGGGGTCGAGGTGTGCTGCTTAGTCAGTATTTATGGAGTTATTCTTATTTAAATTGGTACGAATGTCACAAACAATCTCTGTAAGTAAAACCCTGTTTATTAAGAATTGAACAGTCAGGCATAGTTCGTTTTTTCTTTGGTAAAAGAAAAAGAAAAGTCACTAGTACATTGAAGAAGCCACCAGAGGAGTTGATGGCCTGCTGGTGAAATGGCCTGCTGGTGAAATGGCCTGCTGGTGAAATGGCCTGCTGGTGAAACATTTACGTAGGCCTAAAACATGGTAAAACACAACTAGACCTAATGGTTCCTCATTGCAAATTTGTAATTCATTTCATAGTATTTTTTTTAATTGTAATTTTATATTGTATTTTATTTATTTTTAATTTTTAATGTTGCCTATATTCAAATCCAGATGAATTTTATTGCAACGACATGGCCTGTAGCTAAATCTAGAATATTCTTTCAAGCCTTGAAAGGATAATAGGCCAATGTTAAATAGGCCTCGGTTCATCTGTTTTTAGTCTAGGCCTCGGTTCATCTGTTTTTAGTCTAGGCCTCGGTTCATCTGTTTTTAGTCTAGGCCTCGGTTCATCTGTTTTTAGTCTAGGCCTAGGTTCATCTGTTTTTAGTCTAGGCCTCGGTTCATCTGTTTTTAGTCTAGGCCTCGGTTCATCTGTTTTTAGTCTAGGCCTCGGTTCATCTGTTTTTAGTCTAGGCCTCGGTTCATCTGTTTTTAGTCTAGGCCTCGGTTCATCCGTTTTTAGTCTTAGTAGAGGACCAATGTTCATCTGTTTTTAGTCTAGGCCTCGGTTCATCTGTTTTTAGTCTAGGCCTCGGTTCATCTGTTTTTAGTCTAGGCTACGGTTCATCTGTTTTTAGTCTAGGCCAATGTTTCATCTGTTTTTAGACTAGGTTCATCTGTTTTTAGTCTAGGCCTCGGTTCATCTGTTTTAGTCTAGGCCTCGGTTCATCTGTTTTTAGTCTAGGCCTAGGTTCATCTGTTTTTAGTTTAGGCCAATGTTAAATCGGTTAGACATCTGTTTTTAGTCTAGGCCTCGGTTCATCTGTTTTTAGTCTAGGCCTCGGTTCATCTGTTTTTAGTCTAGGCCTCGGTTCATCTGTTTTTAGTCTAGGCCTAGGTTCATCTGTTTTTAGTCTAGGCTACGGTTCATCTGTTTTTAGTCTAGGCCTCGGTTCATCTGTTTTTAGTCTAGGCCTCGGTTCATCTGTTTTTAGTCTAGGCCTCGGTTCATCTGTTTTTAGTCTAGGCCTCGTTTTTAGTCTAGGGTTTTTAGTTCATCTGTTTTTAGTCTAGGCCTCGGTTCATCTGTTTTTAGTCTAGGCCTAGGGGTTCATCTGTTTTTAGTCTAGGCCTCGGTTCATCTGTTTTTAGTCTAGGCCTCAGTTCATCTGTTTTTAGTCTAGGCTACGGTTCATCTGTTTTTAGTCTAGGCCTGTTTCATCTGTTTTTAGCCTAGGTTCATCTGTTTTTAGTCTAGGCCAATGTTTTTACGGTTCATCTGTTTTTAGTCTAGGCCTCGGTTCATCTGTTTTTAGTCTAGGCCTCGGTTCATCTGTTTTTAGTCTAGGCCTCGGTTCATCTGTTTTTAGTCTAGGCCTCGGTTCATCTGTTTTTAGTCTAGGCCTCGGTTCATCTGTTTTTAGTCTAGGCCTCGGTTCATCTGTTTTTAGTCTAGGCCTCGGTTCATCTGTTTTTAGTCTAGGCCTCGGTTCATCTGTTTTTAGTCTAGGCCTCGGTTCATCTGTTTTTAGTAGGGAGAAGGGATTAGGCTACGGTTCATCTGTTTTTAGTCTAGGCCTCGTTAATCATCTGTTCATCTGTTTTTAGTCTAGGTTCATCTGTTTTTAGTCTAGGTTCATCTGTTTTTAGTCTAGGCCTCGGTTCATCGGTTCATCTGTTTTTAGTCTAGGCCTCGGTTCATCTGTTTTTAGTCTAGGCCTCGGTTCATCTGTTTTTAGTCTAGGCCTCGGTTCATCTGTTTTTAGTCTAGGCCTCGGTTCATCTGTTTTTAGTCTAGGCCTCGGTTCATCTGTTTTTAGTCTAGGCCTCGGTTCATCTGTTTTTAGTCTAGGCCTGTTTTTCTAGGTTCATCTGTTTTTAGTCTAGGCCTCGGTTCATCTGTTTTTAGTCTAGGCCTCGGTTCATCTGTTTTTTTAGTCGGTTCAGATTTTAGCTAGAGCCACGGTTCATCTGTTTTTAGTCTAGGCCTCGGTTCATCTGTTTTTAGTCTAGGCTACGGTTCATCTGTTTTTAGTCTAGGCCTCTAGGGGGTTCATCTGTTTTTAGGCCTAGGTTCATCTGTTTTTAGTCTAGGCCACGGTTCATCTGTTTTTTTAGTCTAGGCCTCGGTTCATCTGTTTTTAGTCTAGGCCTCGGTTCATCTGTTTTTAGTCTAGGCCTCGGTTCATCTGTTTTTAGTCTTTTCATCTGTTTTTAGTCTAGGCCTCGGTTCATCTGTTTTTAGTCTAGGCCTCGGTTCATCTGTTTTTAGTCTAGGCCTCGGTTCATCTGTTTTTAGTCTAGGCCTCGGTTCATCTGCATTTTAGTCTAGCCACCGGTTCATCTGTTTTTAGTCTAGGCCTCGGTTCATCTGTTTTTAGTCTAGGCCTATGGTTCATCTGTTTTTAGTCTAGGCCTAATGGTTCATCTGTTTTTAGTCTAGGCCTTTTTTCATCTAATTTTATATTAGGCCTAGGTTCATCTGTTTTTAGTCTAGGCCACGGTTCATCTGTTTTTAGTCTAGGCCTGTAGGTTCATCTGTTTTTAGTCTAGGCCTCGGTTCATCTGTTTTTAGTCTAGGCCTAGGTTCATCTGTTTTTAGTCTAGGCCTCGGTTCATCTGTTTTTAGTCTAGGCCTCGGTTCATCTGTTTTTAGTCTAGGCCTCGGTTCATCTGTTTTTAGTTAGGCCTCGGTTCATCTGTTTTTAGTCTAGGCCTCGGTTCATCTGTTTTTAGTCTAGGCCTCGGTTCATCTGTTTTTAGTCTAGGCCTCGGTTCATCTGTTTTTAGTCTAGGCCTCGGTTCATCTGTTTTTAGTCTAGGCCTCGGTTCATCTGTTTTTAGTCTAGGCCTCGGTTCATCTGTTTTTAGTCTAGGCCTCGGTTCATCTGTTTTTAGTCTAGGCCTCGGTTCATCTGTTTTTAGTCTAGGCCTCGGTTCATCTGTTTTTAGTCTAGGCCTCGGTTCATCTGTTTTTAGTCTAGGCCTCGGTTCATCTGTTTTTAGTCTAGGCCTCGGTTCATCTGTTTTTAGTCTAGGCCTCGGTTCATCTAGTCTAGGGTTCATCTGTTTTTAGTCTAGGCCTCGGTTCATCTGTTTTTAGTCTAGGCCTCGGTTCATCTGTTTTTAGTCTAGGCCACGGTTCATCTGTTTTTAGTCTAGGCCTCGGTTCATCTGTTTTTTTAGTCATCTGTTTTTAGCCTCGGTTCATCTGTTTTTAGTCTAGGCCTCGGTTCATCTGTTTTTAGTCTAGGCCTCGGTTCATCTGTTTTTAGTCTAGGCCTCGGTTCATCTGTTTTTAGTCTAGGCCTCGGTTCATCTGTTTTTAGTCTAGGCCTCGGTTCATCTGTTTTTAGTCTAGGCCTCGGTTCATCTGTTTTTAGTCTAGGCCTCGGTTCATCTGTTTTTAGTCTAGGCCTCGGTTCATCTGTTTTTAGTCTAGGCCTCGGTTCATCTGTTTTTAGTCTAGGTTCATCTCGGTTCATCTGTTTTTAGTCTAGGCCTCGGTTCATCTGTTTTTAGTCTAGGCTACGGTTCATCTGTTTTTAGTCTAGGCCTCGTCTGTTCATCTGTTTTTAGCCTAGGTTCATCTGTTTTAGTCTAGGCCATCTGGTTCATCTGTTTTTAGTCTAGGCCTCGGTTCATCTGTTTTTAGTCTAGGCCTCGGTTCATCTGTTTTTAGTCTAGGCCTCGGTTCATCTGTTTTTAGTCTAGGCCTCGGTTCATCTGTTTTTAGTCTAGGCCTCGGTTCATCTGTTTTTAGTCTAGGCCTCGGTTCATCTGTTTTTAGTCTAGGCCTCATCTGGTTCATCTGTTCATCTGTTTTTAGTCTAGGCCTCGGTTCATCTGTTTTTAGTCTAGGCCTCGGTTCATCTGTTTTTAGTCTAGGCCTCGGTTCATCTGTTTTTAGTCTAGGCCTCGGTTCATCTGTTTTTAGTCTAGGCCTCGGTTCATCTGTTTTTAGTCTAGGCCTCGGTTCATCTGTTTTTAGTCTAGGCCTCGGTTCATCTGTTTTTAGTCTAGGCCTCGGTTCATCTGTTTTTAGTCTAGGCCTCGGTTCATCTGTTTTTAGTCTAGGCCTCGGTTCATCTGTTTTTAGTCTAGGCCTCGGTTCATCTGTTTTTAGTCTAGGCCTCGGTTCATCTGTTTTTAGTCTAGGCCTCGGTTCATCTGTTTTTAGTCTAGGCCTCGGTTCATCTGTTTTTAGTCTAGGCCTCGGTTCATCTGTTTTTAGTCTAGGCCTCGGTTCATCTGTTTTTAGTCTAGGCCTCGGTTCATCTGTTTTTAGTCTAGGCCTACGGTTCATCTGTTTTTAGTCTAGGCCTCGGTTCATCTGTTTTTAGTCTAGGTTCATCTGTTTTTAGTCTAGGCCTCGGTTCATCTGTTTTTAGTCTAGGCCTCGGTTCATCTGTTTTTAGTCTAGGCCTCGGTTCATCTGTTTTTAGTCTAGGCCTCGGTTCATCTGTTTTTAGTCTAGGCCTGGTTCATCTGTTTTTAGTCTAGGCCTCGGTTCATCTGTTTTTAGTCTAGGCCTCGGTTCATCTGTTTTTAGTCTAGGCCTCGGTTCATCTGTTTTTAGTCTAGGCCTCGGTTCATCTGTTTTTAGTCTAGGCCTCGGTTCATCTGTTTTTAGTTAGGCCTAGGTTCATCTGTTTTTAGTCTAGGCCTCGGTTCATCTGTTTTTAGTCTAGGCCTCGGTTCATCTGTTTTTAGTCTAGGCCTCGGTTCATCTGTTTTTAGTCTAGGCTCGGTTCATCTGTTTTTAGTCTAGGCCTCGGTTCATCTGTTTTTAGCCTAGGTTCATCTGTTTTTAGTCTAGGCCTCGGTTCATCTGTTTTTAGTCTAGGCCTCGGTTCATCTGTTTTTAGTCTAGGCCACGGTTCATCTGTTTTTAGTCTAGGCCTCGGTTCATCTGTTTTTAGTCTAGGCCTCGGTTCATCTGTTTTTAGTCTAGGCCTCGGTTCATCTGTTTTTAGTCTAGGCCTCGGTTCATCTGTTTTTAGTCTAGGCCTCGGTTCATCTGTTTTTAGTCTAGGCCTCGGTTCATCTGTTTTTAGTCTAGGCCTCGGTTCATCTGTTTTTAGTCTAGGCCTCGGTTCATCTGTTTTTAGACTAGGCCTCGGTTCATCTGTTTTTAGGCCCTACGGTTCATCTGTTTTTAGTCTAGGCCTCGGTTCATCTGTTTTTAGTCTAGGCCTCGGTTCATCTGTTTTTAGTCTAGGCCTCGGTTCATCTGTTTTTAGTCTAGGCCTCGGTTCATCTGTTTTTAGCCTAGGTTCATCTGTTTTTAGTCTAGGCCACGGTTCATCTGTTTTAGTCTAGGCCTCGGTTCATCTGTTTTTAGTCTAGGCTACGGTTCCTCTGTTTTCAGTCTAGGCCACGGTTCGTTTGTTTTTAGCCTCGGTTCATCTGTTTTTAGTCTAGGCCTCGGTTCATCTGTTTTTAGTCTAGGCCTCGGTTCATCTGTTTTTAGTCTAGGCCTCGGTTCATCTGTTTTTAGACCTAGGTTCATCTGTTTTTAGTCTAGGCTACGGTTCCTCTGTTTTCAGTCTAGGCCACGGTTCGTTTGTTTTTAGCCTCAGTTCATCTGTTTTTAGTCTAGGCCACGGTTCATCTGTTTTTAGTCTAGGCCTCGGTTCATCTGTTTTTAGTCTAGGCCTCGGTTCATCTGTTTTTACCCTAGGTTCATCTGTTTTTAGTCTAGGCCTCGGTTCATCTGGTTTTAGTTTAGGCCTCGGTTCATCTGTTTTTAGTCTAGGCCACGGTTCATCTGTTTTTAGTCCAGGCCTCGGTTCATCTGTTTTTAGTCTAGGCCTCGGTTCATCTGTTTTTAGTCTAGGCCACGGTTCATCTGTTTTTAGTCTAGGCCTCGGTTCATCTGTTTTTAGTCTAGGCCACGGTTCATCTGTTTTTAGTCTAGGCCTCGGTTCATCTGTTTTTAGTCTAGGCCTCGGTTCATCTGTTTTTAGTCTAGGCCTCGGTTCATCTGTTTTTAGACCTAGGTTCATCTGTTTTTAGTCTAGGCTACGGTTCCTCTGTTTTCAGTCTAGGCCACGGTTCGTTTGTTTTTAGCCTCGGTTCATCTGTTTTTAGTCTAGGCCACGGTTCATCTGTTTTTAGTCTAGGCCTCGGTTCATTTGTTTTTAGTCTAGGCCTCGGTTCATCTGTTTTTACCCTAGGTTCATCTGTTTTTAGTCTAGGCCTCGGTTCATCTGTTTTTAGTTTAGGCCTCGGTTCATCTGTTTTTAGTCTAGGCCACGGTTCATCTGTTTTTAGTCTAGGCCTCGGTTTATCTGTTTTTAGTCTAGGCCTCGGTTCATCTGTTTTTACCCTAGGTTCATCTGTTTTTAGTCTAGGCCTCGGTTCATCTGTTTTTAGTTTAGGCCTCGGTTCATCTGTTTTTAGTCTAGGCCACGGTTCATCTGTTTTTAGTCCAGGCCTCGGTTCATCTGTTTTTAGTCTAGGCCTCGGTTCATCTGTTTTTAGTCTAGGCCACGGTTCATCTGTTTTTAGTTTAGGCCTCGGTTCATCTGTTTTTAGTCTAGGCCACGGTTCATCTGTTTTTAGTCTAGGCCTCGGTTCATCTGTTTTTAGTCTAGGCCTCGGTTCATCTGTTTTTACGTGTTATAAAGAACGTTATATTTGAGTTTTATCTGATTTGTTGTTAGCTTTGATATAAATGTAACATTTCTTAGTAATCTATAAAAAATAAAGTTGCTGGTGAATCAACAACGACACAGACTCATCATTAATTTATTTATAGTTCCTGCCTATTGACAGTGCTGCAGCAGAAGCTCAGACAGCACAATTTATTTTGCCTACACTTTGGTCAAGCAAAGCAGAAACATATCAAGTTTGTTTAAACTTCCTGTTCGATAGACTAATCTTGCAATTAATTGTTTGTTCTCTCGCATTATTATTATACAATGTTTTTATTTAGGCTATTCGCAAACAACTTTCTGAGATGAAACTTAGATACATTTGATGGTTGATCATGAAGGAGTAGGCTAACAGGTCACATTCAAATGGAATGGGGATTAGGGGAGAAAAGGGGAAATGAAGATTTTAAAACGATACGTCAGAACAGGGGCGGCAGGTAGCCTAGTGGTTAGAGTGTAGAGGCGGCAGGTAGCCTAGTGGTTATAGTGTAGAGGTGGCAGGTAGCCTAGTGGTTAGAGTGTAGAGGTGGCAGGTAGCCTAGTGGTTAGAGTGTAGAGGCGGCAGGGTAGCCTAGTGGTTAGTGTAGAGGTGGCAGGTAGCCTAGTGGTTAGAGTGTAGAGGTGGCAGGTAGCCTAGTGGTTAGAGAGGTTGGCAGGTAGCCTAGTGGTTAGAGAGGCGGCAGGTAGCCTAGTGGTTAGAGTGTAGAGGCGGCAGGTAGCCTAGTGGTTAGGGTGTAGAGGCAGGTAGCCAGTGGTTAGGTAGCCTAGTGGTTAGAGTGTAGAGGCGGCAGGTAGCCTAGTGGTTAGAGTGTAGGGGCGGCAGGTAGCCTAGTGGTTAGAGTGTAGAGGCGGCAGGTAGCCTAGTGGTTAGAGTGTAGAGGCGGCAGGTAGCCTAGTGGTTAGGGTGTAGAGGCGGCAGGTAGCCTAGTGGTTAGGGTATAGAGGCGGCAGGTAGCCTAGTGGTTAGAGTGTAGAGGCGGCAGGTAGCCTAGTGGTTAGGGTGTAGAGGCGGCAGGTAGCCTAGTGGTTAGAGTGTCGGACAAGTAACTGAAAGGTTGCAAGATCGAACCCCCGAGCTGACAAGGTAGAAATCTGTCGTTCTGCCCCTGAACAAGGCAGTTAAACCACTGTCCCTAGGCCGTCATTGTAATTAAGAATTTGTTCTTAAATGACTTGTCTCGTTAAATACATATATATTTTAGAACACTGAGTGTCTGCTGAAAAAGAACTGTGACATCAGACATCAGAGACGAGTCTGATCCCATCTGGCCTTCGGTGCTCTTCTCCTGCATTATGTTAAATATATGTATTCAACGGTTAGTCTATGGCCAATATGGTATAGGCCATTTGGCATGTCGCCGTGGTGACCGACTCTGTTCAAATGGAAAGGCTTAACCATATTCTGTGACATCATGATGTCATCACCATCGACGGTGGCTGTCAATCATCGTCGATATACGATGCTACCGTAGTGTCGCCCAACCCTAACTGCCACAGCGAATGGAGAGAGAGAGTGGTAGAAAAGAGAAGACAGAGAAAGAGAGTGAGAGCTTCTATGGGGGGCCTTAGAGAGAGAGAGAGAGCTTCTATGGGGGGCCTTAGAGAGAGAGAAAGAGAGCTTCTATGGGGGGGCCTTAGAAAGAGAGAGAGAGCTTCTATTGGGGGCCTTAGAGAGAGAGAGCTTCTATGGGGGGCCTTAGAGAGAGAGCTTCTATGGGGGGGCCTTAGAAAGAGAGAGAGAGCGAGAGAGAGTGGTAGAAAAGAGAAGACAGAGAAAGAGAGAGAGAGCTTCTATGGGGGGCCTTAGAGAGAGAACGAGAGAGCTTCTATGGGGTGCCTTAGAGAGAGAACGAGAGAGAGATCTTCTATGGGGTGCCTTAGAGAGAACGAGAGACAGAGCTTTTATGGGGTGGCCATAGAGAGAGAGAGAGAAAGAGAGAGAGAGCTTTTATGGTGTGCCTTGAAGAGAGAGAGAGCTTCTATGGGGTGCCTTAGATAGAGAAAAGAGAGAGCTTCTATGGGGTGCCTTAGATAGAGAGAGAGCTTCTATGGGGTGCCTTAGAGAGAGAGGGAGAAAGAGAGAGAGCTTCTATGGGGTGCCTTAGAGAGAGAACGAGAGAGAGCTTCTATGGGGTGCCTTAGAGAGAGAGAGAGAAAGAGAGAGAGCTTCTATGGGGTGCCTTAGAGAGAGAACGAGAGAGAGAGCTTCTATGGGGTGCCCAGAGAAGAGAGAAAGCTTCTATGGGGTGAGAGAGAGCTTCTATGGGGTGCCTTAGAGAGAGAGAGAGAGAGAGAGAGAAAGAGAGAGCTTCTATGGGGTGCCTAGAGAGAGAAAGAGAAAGAGAGCTTCTATGGGGGGCCATAGATAGAGAGAGCTTCTATGGGGTGCCTTAAAGAGAGAGAGAGCTTCTATGGGGTGCCTTAAAGAGAGAGAGAGCTTCTATGGGGTGCCTTAGATAGAGAAAGAGAGAGAGAGAGAGCTTCTATGGGGTGCCTTAGAGAGAGAGAGTTTATATGGGGTGCCGTAGAGAGAGAGAGAGAGAAAGAGAGAGAGAGCTTATATGGGGTGCCTTAGAGAGAAAGAGAGAGAGAGCTTATATGGGGTGCCTTAGAGAGAGAAAGAGAGCTTCTATGGGGTGCCTTAGAGAGAGAAAGAGAGCTTCTATGGGGGCCTTAGAGAGAGAAAGAGAGCTTCTATGGGGGCCTTAGAGAGAGAAAGAGAGCTTCTATGGGGGCCTTAGAGAGAAAGAGAGCTTCTATGGGGTGCCTTAGAGAGAGAAAGAGAGCTTCTATGGGGTGCCTTAGAGAGAGAAAGAGAGCTTCTATGGGGTGCCTTAGAGAGAGAGCTTCTATGGGGTGCCTTAAAGAGAGAAAGAGAGCTTCTATGGGGTGCCTTAGAAGAGAAAGAGAGCTTCTATGGGGTGCCTTAGAGAGAGAAAGAGAGCTTCTATGGGGTGCCTTAGAGAGAGAAGAGAGAGCTTCTATGGGGTGCCTTAGAGAGAAAAGAGAGCTTATATGGGGTGCCTTAGAGAGAGAGAAGAGAGCTTATATGGGGTGCCTTAGAGAGAGAAAGAGAGCTTCTATGGGGTGCCTTAGAGAGAGAAAGAGAGCTTCTATGGGGTGCCTTAGAGAGAGAAAGAGAGCTTCTATGGGGTGCCTTAGAGAGAGAAAGAGAGCTTCTATGGGGTGCCTTAGAGAGAGCTTCTATGGGGGCCTTAGAGAGAGAAAGAGCTTCTATGGGGTGCCTTAGAGAGAGAAAGAGAGCTTCTATGGGGGGCCTTAGGGAGAGAAAGAGAGCTTCTATGGGGTGCCTTAGAGAGAGAAAGAGAGCTTCTATGGGGGGCCTTAGAGAGAGAAAGAGAAAGAGAGCTTCTATGGGGGGCCTTAGAGAGAGAAAGAGAGCTTCTATGGGGGCCTTAGAGACTGTGTCTGATACTGGGAGGAGGGGGCTTAAATCGATGCAATACCCCACTGTGGGCTTTCTCTAATGCAGTCACTCCGTTAAAACGTGGTGGTGTGGGTCGTGTGGTTGAGAGGGAGTGAGTGTTTAGGTGGAGAGAGGGGGAGTGTTTAGGTGGAGAGAGGGGGGTGTTTAGGTGGAGAGAGGGGGAGTGTTTAGGTGGAGAGAGGGGGAGTGTTTAGGTGGGAGAGAGGGGGGAGTGTTTAGGTGGAGAGAGAGGGGGAGTGTTTAGGTGGAGAGAGAGGGGGAGTGTTTAGGTGGAGAGAGAGTGGGGGAGTGTTTAGGTGGAGAGAGAGAGGGGGAGTGTTTAGGTGGAGAGAGAGGGGGAGTGTTTAGGTGGAGAGAGAGGGGGAGTGTTTAGGTGGAGAGAGAGGGGGGAGTGTTTAGGTGGAGAGAGAGGGGGGAGTGTTTAGGTGGAGAGAGGGAGGGAGTGTTTAGGTGGAGAGAGAGGGAGTGTTTGGGTGGAGAGAGAGTGTTTAGGTGGAGAGAGGGGGGGGAGTGTTTAGGTGGAGCGAGAGGGAGAGTGTTTAGGTGGAGCAGGGGAGGAGTGTTTAGGTGGAGAGAGGGAGGGAGTGTTTAGGTGGAGAGAGAGGGGGAGTGTTTAGGTGGAGAGAGAGGAAGGGAGTGTTTAGGTGGAGAGAGAGGGAGGGAGTGTTTAGGTGGAGAGAGAGGGGGAGTGTTAGGTGGAGAGAGAGGGTGGGAGTGTTTAGGTGGAGAGAGAGGGGGAGTGTTTAGGTGGAGAGAGAGGGAGGGAGTGTTTAGGTGGAGAGAGAGGGAGTGTTTAGGTGGAGAGAGAGGGGGTGTGTTTAGGTGGAGAGAGAGGGAGGGAAGTGTTTAGGTGGGTGAGGGGGAGTGTTTAGGTGGAGAGAGAGGCAGGGAGTGTTTAGGTGGAGAGAGGGAGTGTTTAGGTGGAGAGAGAGGCAGGGAGTGTTTAGGTGGAGAGAGAGGGAGGGAAGTGTTTAGGTGGAGCGAGAGGGAGGAGTGTTTAGGTGGAGAGAGAGGGAGGGAGTGTTTAGGTGGAGCAGAGAGAGGGGGAGTGTTTAGGTGGAGCAGATAGAGAGGGGGTGTTTAGGTGGAGCAGAGAGGGAGGGAGTGTTTGGGTGGAGCAGAGAGAGGGAGTGTTTAGGTGGAGCAGAGGCAGGGAGTGTTTAGGTGGAGAGAGAGGGAGGGAGGGAGTGTTTGGGTGGAGCAGAGGAGGGAGTGTTTAGGTGGAGGCATCATCAGGTGGAGTGTTTGGGTGCCAGCCAGAGAGCAGCCCAGACCAGGGTGATCAGAGAGGGTGTGTTAGCAGACCAGACCAGGGTGAGCTCCTGTAGAGACCAGGTTGATCATCTCTGTTTAGGTGGAGCAGACCAGACCAGGGGATCATGTCTCCTGTAGGTGTGTTAGCAGACCAGACCAGGGTGATTTAGGTGGAGCAGATCAGGGTGATCATCTCTACTGTAGAGTGGAGCAGACCAGACCAGGGTGATCATCTCTCCTGTAGAGTGTGTTAGCAGACCAGACCAGGGTGATCATCTCTACTGTAGAGTGTGTTACCAGACCAGGGTGATCATCTCTACTGTAGAGTGTGTTAGCAGACCAGACCAGGGTGATCATCTCTCCTGTAGAGTGTGTTAGCAGACCAGACCAGACCAGGGTGATCATCTGTCCTGTAGAGTGTGTTAGCAGACCAGACCAGGGTGATCATCTCTACTGTAGAGTGTGTTACCAGACCAGACCAGGTGATCATCTCTCCTGGAGAGTGTGTTACCAGACCAGGGTGATCATCTCTACTGTAGAGTGTGTTACCAGACCAGACCAGGGTGATCATCTCTACTGTAGAGTGTGTTAGCAGACCAGACCAGGGTGATCATCTCTACTGTAGAGTGTGTTAGCAGACCAGACCAGGGTGATCATCTCTACTGTAGAGTGTGTTAGCAGACCAGACCAGGGTGATCATCTCTCCTGGAGAGTGTGTTAGCAGACCAGACCAGGGTGATCATCTCTACTGTAGAGTGTGTTACCAGACCAGGGTGATCATCTCTACTGTAGAGTGTGTTACCAGACCAGGTTGATCATCTCTACTGTAGAGTGTGTTACCAGACCAGACCAGGGTGATCATCTCTACTGTAGAGTGTGTTACCAGACCATGTTGATCATCTCTACTGTAGAGTGTGTTACCAGACCAGACCAGGGTGATCATCTCTCCTGTAGAGTGTGTTACCAGACCAGGGTGATCATCTCTACTGTAGAGTGTGTTACCAGACCAGGGTGATCATCTCTCCTGTAGAGTGTGTTAGCAGACCAGACCAGGGTGATCATCTCTACTGTAGAGTGTGTTACCAGACCAGGGTGATCATCTCTACTGTAGAGTGTGTTACCAGACCAGACCAGGGTGATCATCTCTCCTGTAGAGTGTGTTACCAGACCAGACCAGGGTGATCATCTCTACTGTAGAGTGTGTTACCAGACCAGGGTGATCATCTCTACTGTAGAGTGTGTTACCAGACCAGGGTGATCATCTCTACTGTAGAGTGTGTTACCAGACCAGGGTGATCATCTCTACTGTAGAGTGTGTTACCAGACCAGGGTGATCATCTCTACTGTAGAGTGTGTTACCAGACCAGGGTGATCATCTCTACTGTAGAGTGTGTTACCAGACCAGGGTGATCATCTCTACTGTAGAGTGTGTTACCAGACCAGGGTGATCATCTCTACTGTAGAGTGTGTTACCAGACCAGGTTGATCATCTCTACTGTAGAGTGTGTTACCAGACCAGACCAGGGTGATCATCTCTACTGTAGAGTGTGTTACCAGACCTAGGTTGATCATCTCTACTGTAGAGTGTGTTACCAGACCAGGGTGATCATCTCTACTGTAGAGTGTGTTACCAGACCAGGGTGATCATCTCTACTGTAGAGTGTGTTACCAGACCAGGGTGATCATCTCTACTGTAGAGTGTGTTACCAGACCAGACCAGTGTGTTACCAGGTTGATCATCTCTACTGTAGAGTGTGTTACCAGACCAGGGTGATCATCTCTACTGTAGAGTGTGTTACCAGACCAGGGTGATCATCTCTCCTGTAGAGTGTGTTAGCAGACCAGACCAGGGTGATCATCTCTACTGTAGAGTGTGTTAGCAGACCAGACCAGGGTGATCATCTCTACTGGAGAGTGTGTTAGCAGACCAGACCAGGGTGATCATCTCTACTGTAGAGTGTGTTAGCAGACCAGACCAGGGTGATCATCTCTACTGTAGAGTGTGTTACCAGACCAGACCAGGGTGATCATCTCTACTGTAGAGTGTGTTACCAGACCAGGGTGATCATCTCTACTGTAGAGTGTTACCAGACCAGGGTGATCATCTCTACTGTAGAGTGTGTTACCAGACCAGGGTGATCATCTCTACTGTAGAGTGTGTTACCAGACCAGGTTGATCATCTCTACTGTAGAGTGTGTTACCAGACCAGGGTGATCATCTCTACTGTAGAGTGTGTTACCAGACCCAGTGTGTTGACCAGTTGATCATCTCTACTGTAGAGTGTGTTACCAGACCAGGGTGATCATCTCTACTGTAGAGTGTGTTACCAGACCAGGTTGATCATCTCTACTGTAGAGTGTGTTGTTACCAGACCAGGGTGATCATCTCTACTGTAGAGTGTGTTACCAGACCAGGGTGATCATCTCTACTGTAGAGTGTGTTAGCAGACCAGACCAGGGTGATCATCTCTACTGTAGAGTGTGTTACCAGACCAAGGTGATCATCTCTACTGTAGAGTGTGTTACCAGACCAGGGTGATCATCTCTACTGTAGAGTGTGTTACCAGACCAGGGTGATCATCTCTACTGTAGAGTGTGCAGACCATTTGATCATCTCTACTGTAGAGTGTGTTAGCAGACAGACCAGGGTGATCATCTCTATGTAGAGTGTGACCTCAGGGGATCATCTCACTGTAGAGTGTGTTACCAGACCAGGGTGATCATCTCTACTGTAGAGTCAAACACACATCTCTACTGTAGAGTGTGTTACCAGACCAGGTTGATCAACACACATGTAGAGTGTGTTACCAGACCAGGGTGATCATCTCTACTGTAGAGTGTGTTACCATACACATTTCCCAGACTGTTGTGTTACCAGACCTCTTTCATCTCTACGTAGAGTGTGTTACCACACTCAAGGGTGTTAATCTCTACTGTAGAGTGTCTCATGTTCATCATCTCCAACCACACAGGGGTCTGCTGTGTTGCTCTGCACCTTGTCTCTGTCACTCACTCCCCGGATCTATCCACCAGCTGGGATGTGGGGATGTGGACAGACACACACAAACACACATACGTGTGCATACATTTTTTTTACCTTTCCACATATGCAGACCTCAACCACACGTGCCCGTTCAAACACACACACATGTGCCAGACGTTCAAACACACACCATCTGCCCTCAAACTCACACACTCTGCCAGACCTCACACACCTCCAGACGTTCCCCCATTCTCAAACGGACATAATTTCCTTCCTCCCTCTCCTTTCCTCCTCCTCTGATCCTCCCTCTCTCCTCAGATCCTCAGGAAACTACTCCCCTCTCCTCCTTTCCTACCCCTCTGATCCTCTCCTCTCCTCTCCTCCCCCTCTGATCCCCTCTCCTCTCCTCCCCCTCTGATCCTCCTCCTCTCCTCTACTCCCCCTCTCCTCTCCTCCCCCTCTGAGGGAGAGCGACAGAGACAGAGAGAGAAAAGGAGGGCAGCAGTGAAGGAGGGAGGTGGGGGAAAGGCTGCGTGTCTGTGTATATCCTCATGGCGTTCTGATTTTTGAGAAGATTTTGACCCGTGTTGAGGATCTCTGTTATTTAAAGTCATCTCTGATTTGTGCACAATCTGTGTTTCTGGAAGAAGAAGAAACATCTCCATTGGATGAGAGCTGAGTGTTTCTTTCAAGCTCTGCGGATCTCTACAAGATTGGCTACTGAATGACATTCTGAACTTAACACGATTGGTTACTGAATGACATTCTGAACTAACAATATTGGCTACTGAATGACATTCTGAACTGAACAAGATTGGCTACTGAATGACATTCTGAACTAAACAAGATTGTCTACTGAATGACATTCTGAACTAAACAAGATTGTCTACTGAATGACATTAATGAACTAAACAAGATTGTCTACTGAATGACATTCTGAACTGAACAAGATTGGCTACTGAATC
Organism: Oncorhynchus masou masou; assembly: GCF_036934945.1. NCBI lineage: Eukaryota > Metazoa > Chordata > Actinopteri > Salmoniformes > Salmonidae > Oncorhynchus > Oncorhynchus masou. Next base: position 67,250,175 of record NC_088226.1, on the reverse strand, counting down.
CTCTGTTTGGATGTCAGCAGACGAGATGAGGACATTAATGTACACATACACTCTACTCTGAATGACTCCTATGCTGAATGACTCCTATGCTGAATGACTCCTACTCTGAATGACCCTACTGATTGCTGAATGACTCCTACTCTGAATGACTCCTACTCTGAATGACTCCTACGCTGAATGACTCCTACTCTGAATGACTCCTACTCTGAATGACTCCTACGCTGAATGACTCCTACGCTGAATGACTCCTACGCTGAATGACTCCTACGCTGAATGACTCCTACGCTGAATGACTCCTACACTGATTGACTCCTACTCTGAATGACTCCTACTGATTGCTGAATGACTCCTACACTGATTGATTGACTCCTATGCTGATTGACTCCTACTCTGAATGACTCCTATGCTGATTGACTCCTACGCTGAATGACTCCTACTCTGATTGACTCCTACACTGATTGACTCCTACTCTGATTGACTCCTACACTGATTGACTCCTACGCTGATTGACTCCTACTCTGATTGACTCTAATTGACTCCTACACTGATTGACTCCTACGCTGATTGACTCCTACACTGATTGACTCCTACACTGATTGACTCCTACTCTGATTGACTCCTACGCTGATTGACTCCTACTCTGATTGAATGACTCCTACACTGATTGACTCCTACTCTGATTGACTCCTACACTGATTGACTCCTACCTGATTGACTCCTACACTGATTGACTCCTACGCTGATTGACTCCTACTCTGAATGACTCCTACGCTGAATGACTCTACACTGATTGACTCCTACTCTGATTGACTCCTACACTGATTGACTCCTACTCTGATTGACTCCTACGCTGAATGACTCCTACACTGATTGACTTGATTTCCTATGCTGATTGACTCCTACTCTGAATGACTCCTACGCTGATTGACTCCTACACTGATTGACTCCTACACTGATTGACTCCTACACTGATTGACTCCTACTCTGATTGACTCCTACACCGATTGACTCCTACTCGAATGACTCCTACGCTGAATGACTCCTACACTGATTGACTCCTACTCTGATTGACTCCTACACTGATTGACTCCTACGCTGAATGACTCCTACACTGATTGACTCCTACTCTGATTGACTCCTACGCTGATTGACTCCTACTCTGACTCCTACGCTGAATGACTCCTACGCTGATTGACTCCTACTCTGATTGACTCCTACACTGATTGACTCCTACTCTGATTGACTCCTACACTGATTGACTCTACGCTGAATGACTCCTACCGATTGACTCCTACACTGATTGACTCCTACACTGATTGACTCCTATGCTGATTGACTCCTACTCTGATTGACTCCTACGCTGAATGACTCCTACACTGATTGACTCCTACTCTGATTGACTCCTACTCTGATTGACTCCTACGCTGATTGACTCCCTACGCTGATTGACTCCTACTCGCTGAATGACTCCTACTCTGAATGGCTCCTACACTGATTGACTCCTACACTGATTGACTCCTACTCTGATGACTCCTACGCTGAATGACTCCTACGCTGAATGACTCCTACTCTGAATGACTCCTACGCTGAATGACTCCTACGCTGAATGACTTTTAGTTGTTGTAACTGCAGGGAGCCTCTGACTTTGTAAAAGGAAGAGCAGCCGTTTGGCTGTAGGACTTAGCTCTTCCTTGAACATTTGTTTTGAAAGGGAGTGAAACGTTTGGGTTGGAGAAATTGATGAAGAGGACAGGAAATTCTAATGTCAAACTTACTACTGTATTGCACTAAAAGCAGAAGTAGCCTATTTCATTTTTGAGCCACTATCTCGCCAATGGTGTTTTCTCTCTCAAAACAAGCAGACGTGTGAGGCTGTACTTGAATGCAGAGGTTGGGTGTTTATTTCCGTTGTATGGATGTGAACACAAACTGAAGGGTCTGTTTGCTGACTTTACTGAGGGAAAGACAGAAGCATGCAGGATGACTGGGTTTCAGTTGCTGGTTGGTTGAAATCTGGGACCTTTGGCCAGACTTTCTGGTAACAGCCTATGTGGTTGTGGATTCCGATCTCCCTCAGTCTCTCTTTTCTCTTCTGCTTCTCTCTTTCTGTCTCTCTCTCTCTTTCTGTCTCTCTTTCTGTCTCTCTCTCACTCAAGCACACACACACACACACACACACACACACACACACACACACACACACACACACACACACACACACACACACACACACACACACACACACACACACACACACACACACACACACACACACACACACACACACACACACACACACACACACACACACACACACACACACACACACGTACACCATGTTCCTTCCTATGTACTTCACGGTATAGTTCTTGAAAGAACAGTGTTTTTGTGAAAGCAGCAACTGAGGGACAGCTAAGAACCGCTGCGACCTACAGTAGTGGTGAGCTGAACCTCAGATAATGGCTTCTGTCATTCCCATTTAAAAGGCCCCATGAGTACCAAATCTGGTGTCAAATGAAAGCTAAGAGTCGTTTTTACCATGTTTTAAAATTGTGAATATTAGGAATAAGTCAAGGTTTTGATTTCTGGTCAAACACATGGGAAAGGGGTCTTAGAAAACGTCTAGCGGACAAAGTCTTAAAAGGTATTTGAAATATATCAAAACACACAACCATGTTGAATTAAAGACCCCTGCCAACTAATATCATCACTTAGATTTCGTTTTGAGAAATAATTTGCCTCGTTTAAGTTTAAGAAACATTGGCCTGTAACTTCAGAAAATTCTGTTGCCAAAAAAACCTTGAAGATATTTTCACATTTCTCCCCCGTCGTGAGGGAGGATAACAAAGGTCCACAGAAATAAAAAAAACAACTAGTTTTATCTTGTTTTTACTCTATTTGACTTATGAATGATTTATACACCGAACAAAAATATGAACACAACATGCGTTTATTTCAGTTACAGTTCATATAAGGAAATCAGTCAATTTAAATATATTCATTTGGTCCGACTATATGGATTGTACACGACAGGGAATACAGATATGCATCTGTTTGTCACAGATACCTTCAAAAGGTAGGGAGGGGTGTGGAGCAGAAAACCAGTCAGTATCTGGTGTGACCACCATTTGCCTCATTCAGCGCTACACATCGCCTTAGAGTTGATCAGGTTGTTGATTGTGGAATGTTGTCCCACTCCTCTTCAATGGCTGTGCAGAGTTGCTGGATATTGATACACATCTCCTTAGAGTTGATCAGGTTGTTGATTGTGGCCTGTGGAATGTTGTCCCACTCCTCTTCAATGGCTGTGTGAAGTTATTACTGGAACACGCTGTCGTACTGTCGATCCAGAGCATCCCAAACATTCTCAATGGTGACATGTCTGGTGAGTATGCAGGCCATGGAAGAATGGCGAAATGTTCAGCTTCCAGGAATTGTGCACAGATCTTTGTGACATGGGGCCGTGCATTATCATGCTGAAACATGAGGTGATGGATGAATGGCATGTCGATGGGCTTCAGGATCTCATCACGGCATCTCTGTGCGTTCAAATTGCCATTGATAAAATGCAATATAATTCGTTGTCTGTAGCTTATGCCTGCCCATACTGTAACCCCACCTCTACCTCTGTTCACAACGTTGACATCAGCAAACCGCTCGCCCACACGACACCATACACGCTTTCTGCCATCTCCCCGGTACAGTTGAAACTGGGATTCATCTGTGAAGATCACACTTCTCCAGCATGCCAGTGGCCATCAAAGGTGAGCATTTTCCCATTGAAGTTGGTTACGACACCGAACTGCAGTCAGGTCAAGACACAGATGGGGACGACGAGCACACCGATGAGCTTCCCTGAGACAGTTTGTGCAGAAATGATTTGGTGGTTGCATCAACTGTTCATGTGGCTGGTCTCAGACGATCCCGCAGGTGAAGAAGCCGGATGTCGAGGTCCTGGGTTGGCGTGGTTACACGTGGTCTGCGGTTGTGAGGCGGCTTATTGTAGAACATTGAAGCGGCTTATGGTAGAGAAATTAACATTCAGTTCTCTGGATACAGCTCTGATGGACATGCCTGCAGTCACCATGCCAATTGAACACTCCCTTCAAATTTGAGACACCTGTGGCATTGTGTTGTGTGACTTAACTGCACATTTTAGAGTGGCATTTTATTGTCCCCAGCACAAGGTGCACCTGTGTAATGATCATGCTGTTTAATCAGCTTCTTGATATGCCACATCTGTCAGGTTGATTGATAATCTTGGCAAAGGAGAAATGCTCACTAATAGGGATGTAAACAAATTTGCGCACAACATTTGAGAGAAATAAGCTTTTTGTGCGTATGGAAAATTGCTGGGATCTTTTATTTCAGTTCATGAAACATGGGACCAACACTTTACATGTTGCGTTTCTATTTATGTTCAGTGTAGTTATAGTGTTTTTACTGATATCTATTTGGTTTATGAATTATTAACTAATGAAAACTCGAAATTCTGTTAGCAAATTGGTAATGGAATCTCAGAAAAATCTGTAACCCCTCCCTATCTTCTCTCTCTGCCTCTCTCTTCTCTCTCTGCTTCTCTCTTCTCTCTCTCTCTCTGCCTCTCTCTTCTCTCTCTGCCTCTCTCGTCTCTCTCTCTCTGCCTCTCTCTGCCTTTCTCTGTCTCTCACTGCCTCTCTCTTCTCTCTCTGCCTCTCTCTTCTCTCTCTGCCTCTCTCTTCTCTCTCTGCCTCTCTCTTCTCTCTCTGCCTCTCTCTTCTCTCTGCCTCTCTCTTCTCTCTCGCTCTCCAGTTTTTGTCACCTCTCTCTTTCTCTCTCTCTCTCTCTCCAGTTTTTGTCACCTTCTTTCTCTTTCTCTCTCTCTCCAGTTATTGTCACCTATCTTTCCAGTTATTTCTCTCTCTCTCTCTCCAGTTATTGTCACCTCTCTCTCTATCTCTCTCCAGTTATTGTCACCTCTCTCTCTATCTCTCCAGTTATTGTCACCTCTCTCTATATATCTCTCTCTCTCCAGTTATTGTCACCTCTCTCTCTCTCTCTCCAGTTATTGTCACCTCTCTCTATCTCTCTCCAGTTATTGTCACCTCTCTCTATATATCTCTCTCTCTCCAGTTATTGTCACCTCTCTCTTTCTCTCTCTCTCTCCAGTTATTGTCACCTCTCTCTTTCTCTCTCCAGTTATTGTCACCTCTCTCTCTCTTTCTCGCTCCAGTTATTGTCATCTCTCTCTCTCCAGTTATTATCACCTCTCTCTCTCTCTCCAGTTATTGTCATCTCTCTCTATTTCTCTCTCTCTCTAGTTATTATCACCTCTCTCTCTCTCCAGTTATTGTCACCTCTCTCTCTCTCTCCAGTTATTATCACCTCTCTCTCTCTCTCCAGTTATTGTCACCTCTCTCTTTCTCTCTCTCTCCAGTTATTATCACCTCTCTCTCTATCTATCTCCAGTTATTATCACCTCTCTCTCTCTATCTCTCTCTCCAGTTATTGTCACCTCTCTATCTCTCTCCAGTTATTGTCACCTCTCTCTTTCTCTCTCTCTCCAGTTATTGTCACCTCTCTCTTTCTCTCTCCAGTTATTGTCACCTCTCTCTCTTTCTCTCTCCAGTTATTGTAATCTCTCTCTCTCCAGTTATTATCACCTCTCTTTCTTTCTCTCTCTCCAGTTCTTGTCACCTCTCTCTCTTTCTCTCCCTCCAGTTATGGTCATCTCTCTCTCTGTCCAGTTATTGTCATCTCTCTCTCTTTCTCTCTCTCCAGTTATTATCACCTCTCTCTCTCTCTCTCTCTCTCTCTCCAGTTATTGTCACCTCTCTCTTTCTCTCTCTCCAGTTATTTTCACCTCTCTCTCTCTCTCTCCAGTTATTGTCACCTCTCTCTCTCTCTCCAGTTATTATCACCTCTATCTATCTCCAGTTATTATCACCTCTCTCTCTCTCTCTCTCTCTCTCCAGTTATTGTCATCTCTCTCTCTCTCCAGTTATTGTCACCTCTCTCTTTCTCTCTCTCTCTCTCGTTATTGTCACCTCTCTCTCTATCTCTCTCCAGTTATGGTCATCTCTCTCTCTTTCTCTCTCTCCAGTTCTTGTCACCTCTCTCTCTTTCTCTCCCTCCAGTTATGGTCATCTCTCTCTCTCTGTCCAGTTATTGTCATCTCTCTCTCTTTCTCTCTCTCCAGTTATTATCACCTCTCTCTCTCTCTCCAGTTATTGTCATCTCTCTCTCTTTCTCTCTCTCCAGTTATTATCACCTCTCTCTCTCTCCAGTTATTGTCACCTCTCTTTCTCTCTCTCCAGTTATTGTCACCTCTCTTTCTCTCTCTCCAGTTATTGTCACCTCTCTCTCTCTCCAGTTATTGTCACCTCTCTTTCTCTCACTCTCTCTCTCCAGTTACTGTCACCTCTGTCTCTCTTTCTCTCTCTTCAGTTATTGTCACCTCTCTCTTTCTCGCTCTCTCTCCAGTTATTATCACCTCTCTTTCTCTCTCTCTCCAGTTATTGTCACCTCTCTTTTCTCTCTCTCTCTCTCCAGTTATTGTCACCTCTCTCTTTTCTCTCTCCAGTTATTGTCACCTCTCTCTTTCTCTCTCTCTCCAGTTATTGTCATCTCTCTTTCTCTCTATCTCCAGTTATTGTCACCTCTCTCTTTTCTCTCTCTCTCTCCAGTTATTGTCACCTCTCTCTTTCTCTCTCTCCAGTTATTGTCACCTCTCTCTCTCTCTCCAGTTATTGTCACCTCTCTCTTTCTATCTATCTCTCTCCAGTTATTGTCACCTCTCTCTTTCTCTCTCTCTCTCTCCAGTTATTGTCACCTCTCTCTCTATCTATCTCTCTTCAGTTATTGTCACCTCTCTCTTTCTCTCTCTCTCTCCAGTTATTGTCACCTCTCTCTCTATCTCTCTCCAGTTATTATCACCTCTCTCTCTACCTTTCTCTCTCCAGTTATTATCACCTCTCTCTTCTACCTTTCTCTCTCCAGTTATTGTCACCTCTCTTTTCTCTCTCTCCAGTTATTGTCACCTCTCTCTTCTCTCTCTCTCTCCAGTTATTGTCACCTCTCTCTATCTCTCTCCAGTTATTGTCATCTCTCTCTCTATCCAGTTCTTGTCACCTCCTCTCTTTCTCTCCCTCCAGTTATGGTCATCTCTCTCTCTCCAGTTATTGTCATCTCTCTCTATCTCTCTCCAGTTCTTGTCACCTCCCTCTCTTTCTCTCCCTCCAGTTATGGTCATCTCTCTCTCTCTCCAGTTATTGTCATCTCTCTCTTTCTCTCTCTCTCCAGTTATTATCACCTCTCTCTCTCTCTCTCTCCAGTTATTGTCATCTCTCTCTCTCTCCAGTTATTGTCATCTCTCTCTTTCTCTCTCTCCAGTTATTGTCACCTCTCTCTTTCTCTCTCTCCAGTTATTGTCACCTCTCTCTTTCTCTCTCTCCAGTTATTGTCACCTCTCTCTCTCTCTCTCTCTCCAGTTATTGTCACCTCTCTCTCTCTCTCTCCAGTTATTGTCTCTCACTCTCTCTCCAGTTATTGTCACCTCTCTCTCTCTCTCTCTCCAGTTATTATCACCTATCTCTCTCTCTCTCTCTCTCCAGTTATTGTCACCTCTCTCTCTCTCTCCAGTTATTGTCACCTCTCTCCCTCTCTCTCTCTCTCTCTCTCTAGTTATTGTCACTTTCTCTCTCTCTCTCCAGTTATTGTCAGCTCTCTCTCTATCTCTCTCCAGTTATTGTCTCTCTCTCTCTCTCAGTTATTGTCTCCTCTCTCTCTCCAGTTATTGTCACCTCTCTCTCTCTCTCTCCAGTTATTGTCACCTCTCTCTCTCTCTCCAGTTATTGTCACCTCTCTCTTTCTCTCTCTCCAGTTATTGTCACCTCTCTCTTTCTCTTTCTCCGGTTATTGTCACCTCTCTCTTTCTCTTTCTCCGGTTATTGTCACCTCTCTTTCTCTTTCTCCAGTTATTGTCACCTCTCTCTTTCTCTTTCTCCAGTTATTTCACCTCTCTCTTTCTCTTTCTCCAGTTATTTTCACCTCTCTCTTTCTCTCTCTCCAGTTATTGTCACCTCTCTCTTTCTCTTTCTCCAGTTATTGTCAGCTCTCTCTCTCTCCAGTTATTGTCACCTCTCTCTTTCTCTTTCTCCAGTTATTTTCACCTCTCTTCTTTCTCTTTCTCCAGTTATTGTCACCCTCTTTCTCTTTCTCCAGTTATTTTCACCTCTCTCTCTTTCTCTTCTCTCTCTCTCTCTCTCTCTCTCTCTCTCCCCCTCCCCGTCCTCTTCTCCCTGACTCTTGTGTTGGTTGGCAGTGAGGTCATTGTAGTAGGCTGAAGCTCTGTAGGAACCTGCACAGATGTAAGTGCTCTGATCCAATCTCCTTGACAAGGTCACAGTCGCTGGGCAGCTTTCACTATCCCTCCGGCTTGGGTGGGACTTCCACCTCACCTGTCCAGGCCAGCATGGCCTGACCGCCCCTGCAACTAGCTGGCCACAGCGGTGAGCTAGGCGTCATTAGTTATGGTTATCTGCCCCCTTGGCGCCCTACCCTGACCTCTGACCTTCTGTCCATCCATCAACCTAGACCCTGCCCTCTGCCCAGAGGGGTCCTTTGTGTTGGGTCTGTTGACTCCTGCCTGGTTTACCAAGGCCCACCAGCCTCCCAGTCATGCTGTGGCTCCAGTAGACAGGAAGTGAAGCTCACTCCAGTCACCAGGCTAGAGTGGTGTGTTGTACTGTCATGTTTGGTTTGTTAAATCTGATACACCACTACTGACGTGTTTAAATGTCTGTTTAATGTATTTTTATTTTACTCCGTTTACTACTTGAGTCGTCTCACTCCGTCTTCTGGTGGCTGGGATCAGTGTTGCCTCGTCACCCAGGAGTTCAGGGTTGAACTTTGCCCGGGTATCGCTCTCGTTCTCTCTGAGACCCATTGTCTCTCTTTTCAGCCACGGACTTGGGCTTTCCTCACATTATCCATGAGGATATATGCTCACTAAACATACGCTACACTCATCCAAGCTAGCAATTTAATCTTCAGAGTAATTGTCATGTAGACCTGGACAATGAGAAGACTGCTTAGAAGGGGACAGGGATATGAGTGATACATCTGTCTCTCTCTCTCTCTCTCTCTCTCTCTCTCTCTCTCTCTCTCTCTCTCTCTCTCTCTCTCTCTCTCTCTCACACACACACACACACTCTCTCTCTCTCTCTCTGTTCCCCCTCTCTCTCTCTCTCTCTCTCTCTCTCTCTCTCTCCCTCTCACCGAGCCCTCTCACCGAGCCCCCTCTCTCTGTCAGTAATGAGTCCAGTAATGAGTCCTCTCTCACTCTCTCTCTCTCTCTCTCTCTCTCTGAGCCCCAGTAATGAGTCTCTGTCACACACACACACACACTTTAATATTCCCTGTCATCCATCCTCATTGACCAGTGAGTCTGTTCCCCCCTGTGGGGAGTAACAACTGAGTCACTGACGTGAGTCACTGAGCCCCAGTAATGAGTCACCGAGCCCCAGTAATGAGTCACCGAGCCCCAGTAATGAGTCACTGAGCCCCAGTAATGAGTCACTGAGCCCCAGTAATGAGTCACTGAGCCCCAGTAATGAGTCACCGAGCCCCAGTAATGAGTCACTGAGCTCCCAGTAATGAGTCACTGAGCCCCAGTAATGAGTCACCGAGCCCCAGTAATGAGTCACCGAGCCCCAGTAATGAGTCACCGAGCCCCAGTAATGAGTCACCGAGCCCCAGTCACACGAGGCCCCAGTAATGAGTCACCGAGCCCCAGTAATGAGTCACTGAGCCCCAGTAATGAGTCACTGAGCCCCAGTAATGAGTCACCGAGCCCCAGTAATGAGTCACCGAGCCCCAGTAATGAGTCACCGAGCCCCAGTAATGAGTCACCGAGCCCCAGTAATGAGTCACCGAGCCCCAGTAATGAGTCACCGAGCCCCAGTAATGAGTCACCGAGCCCCAGTAATGAGTCACCGAGCCCCAGTAATGAGTCACTGAGCCCCAGTAATGAGTCACTGAGCCCCAGTAATGAGTCACTGAGCCCCAGTAATGAGTCACTGAGCCCCAGTAATGAGTCACTGAGCGCCAGTAATGAGTCACTGAGCTTGGTAGACTGAGGCTCAGGCTGTCAGACATAGCATGAGGAGGCTGTCAGAATGGGACTCTGGTCTTCAGCAGGCTGTCAGAATGGGACTCTGGTCTTCAGCATGCTGCCAGAATGGGACTCTGGTCTTCAGCATGCTGTCAGAATGGGACTCTGGTCTTCAGCAGGCTGTCTTCAGCAGGCTGTCAGAATGGGACTCTGGTCTTCAGCAGGCTGTCAGAATGGGGCTCTGGTCTTCAGCAGGCTGTCAGAATGGGGCTGTCTTTTCCTCGTTCTCTAGTCCTCTCTCTTGGGAGGCTGCAGCATACAACAGGCCCCTAAGCAAGCAGACGGACAGTGTTGTTGTGATGCTGGTCTTGTTTATATCTCCTCTTCACCCTCGTTTTCTCTCTCTCTACATCTCTCGCCCTTTATCTCCATATCTTTTCCTTGATCTCTTTCATACTGACTGTCTCTATTCATCTCCCTCTCCCTTGATCTCTACCTCTCTTGCTGTCTCTATGCATCTCCCTCTCCCTTTATCTCTCTCTCTTGCTGTCTCTATTAATCTCCCTCCCTTGATCTCTCTCTCTCTCTCTTGCTGTCTCTAATCATCTCCCTCTCCCTTTATCTCTCTCTCTTGCTGTCTCTATTCATCTCCCTCTCGCTTGATCTCCTCTCTTGCTGTCTCTATTAATCTCTCTTTCCCTCTTGCTGTCTCGATTCATCTCCCTCTCCCTCTTGCTGTCTCTATTCAACTCTCTCTCCCTATTCATCTCTCTCTCTCTCTCTCTCTCTCTCTTGCTGTCTCTATTCATCTCTCTCTTGCTGTCTCTATTCATCTCCCTCTCCCTTGATCTCTCTCTCTCTTGCTGTCTCTAATCATCTCCCTCTACCTTGATCTCTCACTCTCTTGCTGTCTCTATTCATCTCCCTCTCCCTTGATCTCCCTCTATCTCTCTTGCTGTCTCTATTCATCTCCCTCTCCCTTGATCTCCCTCTCTCTCTCTTGCTGTCTCTATTCATCTTCCTCTCCCTTGATCTCTCACTCTCTTGCTGTCTCTATTCATCTCCCTCTCCCTTGATCTCTCTCTCTCTTGCTGTCTCTAGTCATCTCCCTCTCTCTTGAGCTCTCTCTCTCTCTCTCTCTCCACTGTCTCTATTCATCTCCCTCTCCCTTTATCTCTCTCTCTTGCTGTCTCTATTCATCTCTCTCTCCCTTGATCTCTCTCTCTCTTGCTGTCTCTATTCATCTCTCTCTCCCTTGATCTCTCTCTCTCTTGCTGTCTCTATTCCTATCCCTCTCCCTTGATCTCCCTCTCTCTCTCTTGCTGTCTCTATTCACCCCCTCTTGACCTCTCTCGCTCTCTCTCTTTCTCTCTCTCTCCACTGTCTCTATTCATCTCCCTCTCCCTTTATCTCTCTCTCTTGCTGTCTCTAATCATCTCCCTCTCCCTTGATCTCCCTCTCTCTCTCTTGCTGTCTCTATTCATCTCCTCTCTCTTGACTCTCCTCTCGCTCTCTCTCTCTCTCTCTCTCTCCACTGTCTCTATTCATCTCCCTCTCCCTTTATCTCTCTCTCTTGCTGTCTCTATTCATCTCCCTCTCTCCTTTATCTCTCTCTCTCTCTCTCTCTCACTCTCTTGCTGTCTCTATTCATCTCCCCTCTCTCTTGACCTCTCCCTCTCCCTTGATCTCCCTCTCTCTCTCTTGCTGTCTCTATTCATCTCCCTCTCTGTCCTTTATCTCCCTCTCCCTTTATCTCTCTCTCTCTCTCTCTCTCTCTCTCTCTCTCTCTCTCTCTCACTCTCTTGCTGTCTCTATTCATCTCCCTCTCCCTTTATCTCCCCTCTCTCTCTTGCTGTCTCTATTCATCTCTCTCCCTTGATCTCTCTCTCTCTTGCTGTCTCTAATCATCTCCCTCTCCCTTGATCTCCTTGACCTCTCTCTCTCTCTCTTGCTGTCTCTAATCATCTCCTCTACCTTGATCTCTCACTCTCTTGCTGTCTCTATTCCTATCCCTCTCCCTTGATCTCCCTCTCTCTCTCTTGCTGTCTCTATTCACCCCCCTCTTGACCTCTCGCTCTCTCTTTCTCTCTCTCTCTCCACTGTCTCTATTCATCTCCCTCTCCCTTTATCTCTCTCTCTTGCTGTCTCTAATCATCTCCCTCTCCCTTGATCTCCTCTCTCTCTCTTGCTGTCTCTATTCATCTCCTCTCTTGACCTCTCTCTCGCTCTCTCTCTCTCTATCTCTCTCCACTGTCTCTATTCATCTCCCTCTCCCTTTATCTCTCTCTCTTTGCTGTCTCTATTCATCTCCTCTCCCTTTATCTCTCTGTCTCTCTCTCTCTCTCTCACTCTCTTGCTGTCTCTATTCATCTCCCTCTCTCTTGACCTCTCCCTCTCCCTTGACCTCTCTCCCTCTCTCTCTCTTGCTGTCTCTATTCATCTCCCTCTCCCTTTATCTCCCTCTCCCTTTATCTCTCTCTCTCTCTCTCTCTCTCTCACTCTCTTGCTGTCTCTATTCATCTCCTCTCCCTTTATCTCCCCCTCTCTCTCTTGCTGTCTCTATTCATCTCTCTCCCTTGATCTCTCTCTCTCTTGCTGTCTCTAATCATCTCCCTCTCCCTTGATCTCTCTCTCTCTTGCTGTCTCTAATCATCTCCCTCTACCTTTATCTCTCACTCTCTTGCTGTCTCTATTCATCTCCCTCTCCCTTGATCTCCCTCTCTCTCTCTTGCTGTCTCTATTCATCTCCCTCTCTCTTGACCTCTCTCTCGCTCTCTCTCTCTCTCTCTCTCCACTGTCTCTATTCATCTCCCTCTCCCTTTATCTCTCTCTCTCTTGCTGTCTCTATTCATCTCTCTCTCCCTTGATCTTCTCTCTCTCTTGCTGTCTCTATTCATCTCCCTCTCTCTCTCTCTCTCTCCACTGTCTCTATTCATCTCCCTCTCCCTTTATCTCTCTCTCCCTTGATCTCTCTCTCTCTTGCTGTCTCTAATCATCTCCCTCTACCTTGATCTCTCACTCTCTTGCTGTCTCTATTCATCTCCCTCTCCCCTTTTCCCTCCCTCTCCCTCTCTCATCTCTCTCTTCATCTCTCTCTCTCTCTCTCTTGCTGTCTCTATTCATCTCTCTCTCCCTTTATCTCCCTCTCTTTGCTGTTTCTATTCATCTCCCTCTCCCTTTATCTCCTCTCTCTTGCTGTCTCTATTCATCTCCCCTCTCTTGACCTCTCTCTCGCTCTCTCTCTCTCTCTCTCTCCACTGACTCTATTCATCTCCCTCTCCCTTTATCTCTCTCTCTCTTGCTGTATCTATTCATCTCTCTCTCCCTTGATCTCTCTCTCTCTTGCTGTCTCTATTCATCCCCCTCTCCCTTGATCTCCCCTCTCTCTCTCTTGCTGTCTCTAGTCATCTCCCTCTCCCTTTATCTCCCTCTCCCTCTTCTCTCTCTCTCTCTCTCTCTCTGTCTCTCTTGCTGTCTCTATTCATCTCCCTCTCCCTTTATCTCCCTCTCTCTCTCTTGCTGTCTCTATTAATCTCTCTCTCCTTGATCTCTCTCTCTCTCTTGCTGTCTCTAATCATCTCCCTCTCCCTTGATCTCTCTCTCTCTTGCTGTCTCTAATCATCTCCCTCTACCTTGATCTCTCACTCTCTTGCTGTCTCTATTCATCTCCCTCTCCCTTGATCTCCCTCTCTCTCTCTTGCTGTCTCTACTCTCTTCTGTCTCTATTCATCTCCCTCTCTCTTGACCTCTCTCTCGTCTCTATTCATCTCTCTCTCTCTCTCTCCACTGTCTCTATTCATCTCCCTCTCCCTTTATCTCTCTCTCTCTTGCTGTCTCTATTCATCTCTCTCTCCCTTGATCTCTCTCTCTCTTGCTGTCTCTATTCATCTCCCTCTCCCTTGATCTCCCTCTCTCTCTTGCTGTCTCTATTCATCTCCCTCTCTCTTGACCTCTCTCTCTCTCTCTCTCTCTCCACTGTCTCTATTCATCTCCCTCTCCCTTTATCTCCCTCTACCTTGATCTCTCTCTCTCTCTCTTGCTGTCTCTATTCATCTCCCTCTCCCTTTTTCTCCCTCTCCCTTTATCTCTCTCTCTCTCTCTCTCTCTCTCTTGCTGTCTCTATTCATCTCTCTCTCCCTTTATCTCCCTCTCTCTTGCTGTTTCTATTCATCTCCTCTCCATTTATCTCCTCTCTCTTGCTGTCTCTATTCATCTCCCTCTCCCTTTATCTCCCTCTCTCTTGCTGTCTCTATTCATCTCCCTCTCCCTTTATCTCCCTCTCTCTTGCTGTCTCTATTCATCTCCCTCTCCCTTTATCTCCCTCTCTCTTGCTGTCTCTATTCATCTCCCTCTCCCTTTATCTCCCTCTCTCTTGCTGTCTCTATTCGTCTCCCTCTCCCTTTATCTCCCTTTCTGTCTCTACTTCTGTGTGTGATAAGAGGTGACCTGTGATGCTGCAGACACAGACCGCTCCAGATCATTCACAGCAGCACATCTTAGATCAGACAGACAGACAGACAGACAGACAGACAGACAGACAGACAGACAGCACTACTGACAGACAGCACCACTGACAGACATATAGCACCACCGACGGCACAGACAGACAGACAGACAGACAGACAGACAGACAGACAGACAGACAGACAGACAGACACCTGGGAGAGCAGCTGGCCTGCTGCCAACTGCAGGAGCAAGCAGGGCAAACTCAGAGAGAAACGAGGGAGAAAGAGAGGAGAGAGGTGGAGGGGGAGGGGGAGGGAGGGGACACTAATCCTAAAAACACAGTGGTGCTTTTGGCTCTAGGCCTGTATTGCTGTCAAGTGTGGGTGTCAGAGGTTTAATACTTATGACATCCACTCTTAAGAAAAGCAGATCATATCTCTCCCCTGAGGACTATATTCATGCACCAATGACAACCTAATTTCTCTGAACTGAATGAAAACCTACACCTGTAACCCTAACCTATACATAGCCATGATACTTCCTGGAAACACACTGCACACTGTATTGGAATTGTTGCTTTTCAGGATAATATCTTTAGCATTAAGCTGTTAACCTTTGTGTTGTTTGTTCTGTCATTTCTGTTCCTGGTTGTAACATGGCTGCTACTAGCTATTAGCATGAACACATTAGCCTTTATGACTGTTAGCATAAACCCTTTCTAGCCCAATTCCTGCTTTTTCTGTTTGTTTTTTAGGTTGTTTGAATCTGTATCTGTGGTATGTGATGCAACTAGATAGCTAGACCCCCCCTTTCCTGTAGTCCACGGTCAGCTTCTTGGTCTTTCTGACGTTGATGTGATGGAGATAAAGACACTCAGTCTAATATTATAATTGATCCGTCTCTCAGTATTAAATCTATGGGAACGTTTCCATCAACGCCGGCTCTACAGGGCTCCCTTGAAAACATCTGTTTTGGACGAGACTTTATGACCACTATCCAATTTACACTCTGTAGTCAATTTGGAAGAAAAAAATAAACAAATAATCAGACTCTTATCGATGCCACGTAGGCTGTTTTCAACCAGAGAAGTTGTTGCCTTCACTTTAAGCCATTGTGTGTTCATTAGAGACACTTCTGTGTGGATGCTGGCAGCTGTTTATCTTGGCACAGGTCCATGGCACTAGGATTAGCACACACAGTCCGTGGCTCAGATAAGCACACACAGTCCGTGGCTCAGATAAGCACACACAGTCCGTGGCTCAGATAAGCACACACAGTCCGTGGCTCAGATAAGCACACACACAGTCCGTGGCTCAGATAAGCACACACAGTCCGTGGCTCAGATAAGCACACACAGTCCGTGGCTCAGATAAGCACACACAGTCCGTGGCCTCAGATAAGCACACAGTCCGTGGCTCAGATAAGCACACACAGTCCATGGCTCAGATTAGCACACACAGTCCATGGCTCAGATAAGCACACACAGTCCATGGCTCAGATAAGCACACACAGTCCATGGCTCAGATAAGCACACACAGTCCATGGCTCAGATAAGCACACGCAGTCCGTGGCTCAGATAAGCACACACAGTCCGTGGCTCAGATAAGCACACACAGTCCGTGGCTCAGATAAGCACACGCAGTCCCAGTGGCTCAGAAACACGCAGTCCTTCTACTGCTCAGTTAGCACTGGCAGTCCATGGTTCAGATATCTGTTTTGTGACTTTTTCAAAAACGAGATACTAGCTCAGATAAGCACACTCAGTCCGTGGCTCAGATAAGCACACACAGTCCGTTTGCTCAGATAAGCACACACAGTCCATGGCACTCAGGATTAGCACACACAGTCCATGGCTCAGATAATGGAACAGTCCATGGCTCAGATAAGCACACACAGTCCATGGCTCAGGAACCACACACAGTCCTCATGGCTTCCAGATAAGCACACTCAGTCCGTGTGGCTCAGATAACACCACAGTCCGTGGCTCAGATAAGCATCACGCAGTCCCTCTGGCTCAGATAAGCTCTTCACGCAGTCTTCCTCATGGCTATCAGATGAAAGCACACTCTTCCCAGTCCGTGGCTCAGATAAGCACACACAGTCCGTGGCTCAGATAAGCACACACAGTCCTTGGCTTCAGATAAGAACACGCAGTCCTTGGCTCAGATAAGCACACGCAGTCCGTGGCTCAGATAAGCACACGCAGTCCATGGCTCAGATAAGCACACGCAGTCCGTGGCTCAGATAAGCACACTCAGTCCGTGGCTCAGATAAGCACACAGTCCGTGGCTCAGATAAGCACACACAGTCCATGGCACTAGGATTAGCACACACAGTCCATGGCTCAGATAAGCACACACAGTCCATGGCTCAGATAAGCACACACAGTCCATGGCTCAGATAAGTCACACAGTCCGTGGCTCAGATAAGCACACGCAGTCCGTGGGCTCAGATAAGCACACACAGTCCGTGGCTCAGATAAGCACACGCAGTCCGTGGCTCAGATAAGCACACGCAGTCCGTGGCTCAGATAAAGCACACGCAGTCCGTGGCTCAGATAAGCACACGCAGTCCATGGCTCAGATAAGCACACGCAGTCCGTGGCTCAGATAAGCACACTCAGTCCGTGGCTCAGATAAGCACACACAGTCCGTGGCTCAGATAAGCACACGCAGTCCGTGGCTCAGATAAGCACACACAGTCCGTGGCTCAGATAAGCACACACAGTCCGTGGCTCAGATAAACACACACAGTCCGTGGCTCAGATAAGCCTGTGTGGATTCCCTCATGGAACCATCACTTCCCTCATGAAACCTCCTCTTCCCTCATGGAACCTCCTCTTCCCTCATGGAACCTCATCTTCGCCCATGGAACCATCACTTCCCTCATGGAACCTCCTCTTCCCTCATGGAACCATCACTTCCCTCATGAAACCTCCTCTTCCCTCATGGAACCTGCTCTTTCCTCATGGAATCTCCTCTTCCCTCATGGAACTATCACTTCCCTCATGAAACCTCCTCTTCCCTCATGGAACCTCCTCTTCCCTCATGGAACTATCACTTCCCTCATGGAACCTCTCTTCCCTCCTCTTCCCTCATGGAACCTCCTCTTCCCTCATGGAACCATCACTTCCCTCATGGAACCTCCTCTTCCCTCATGTTGTTCATCAATACTGTATGAAGCCATAGTGTCCTTGACCGTATATGATGTCATTGTGTCCCTGACTGTGTATTATGTCATTGTGTCTGTGATCGTGTATGATGTCATTGTGTTGCCTGCCTCCTCTAAACTCTCTATTTTAATTATCTTCTCAGCTGGAATGTCCTGAGTCAGTCCCCCGGTCCAGAGAACAATGTCCCAGCATCAGCCAGTGCTGATGGGACCTGCTTCTCCACGATGAGTCTTCAAGATGGCGTATATGCGGATATGCTAGCGACAATTTAAGGGCTAACACGGCCAGCGGCAGCATGCGGCGGCGCCTGGAGGACCAGGAGTTCACCCTGCGCGTCTACCCGGGAGCCCTGGCCGAGGGCACCATCTACTGCCCCGTGGGCGCCCGCAAGAGCACCACTGCTGCCGAGGCCATCGAGCGCCTGCTGGAGCGTCTGAGCCTGGACCGTACCAAATGCTACGTGCTAGCTGAGGTGAAGGAGTTGTAAGGATAGGGAGGATGGATCCTCAACCCCAGTGACTGCCCAGTCCAGCGGATGATGCTGTGGATATGTAAACGGTAGAGAATCGCTGTGGCCTGGGCAGTAAGGGAGGACTACCGCTTCCTTCTCCGAGAGAAGAACCTAGTATACGGCTCCATCCATTATGGAGGCAGTCTCCAGATGTGGCTGCGCGTGACCGAGGAGCGCCGCCGCGCATGGTGGAATGGGATTTCTGCCCCAGCCCGCAGGGGCGAGCATGCCGACCTGTGCGCTCTCCCTGAGCTGACGGATGGCGCGCCCTGCTGGAGAGCCTCCGCTGGCGCTTCCGGCAGGAGAAGATCTACACCTGGTATATGTCGGTTCCATCCTCATCGTCATCAACCCCTTCCAGTTCCTACCCATCTACAACCCCAAGTACGTCAAGATGTACGTATACAACCACGCTCTGGGAGACCTGGAGCCGCACATCTACGCCGTGGCGGACGTGGCCTACCACGCCATGCTGCAGCGACGGAGGAACCAGTGCATCGTCATCTCTGGAGAGAGCGGCTCGGGGAAGACCCAGAGCACCAACTTCCTGATTCACCACCTGACTGCCCTCAGCCAGAAGGGATTCGCCAGCGGGGTGGAGCAGATCATCCTGGGGGCGGGGCCTGTGTTAGAGGTAAGGTTGTGATTGGTTTGTTTGACGGTCATGGCGGGGATAATGTGTGTGTGTGTGTGTGTGTGTGTGTGTGTGTGTGTGTGTGTGTGTGTGTGTGTGTGTGTGTGTGTGTGTGTGTGGGGGGGAGACTGCAACTCAGCATACACAAGAATGAATGTGATCGATGTGTTGTGAAATCTAGTTCATGCCAGCTGACTGCCAGACAAGGAGAGATGCTGCATATGTAAGGATATGTAATGATAGGATATGTAAGGGATATAAGGATGGTATATGTAAGGATAGTATATGTAAGGATATGTAAGGATAGGATATCTAAGGATGGTATATGTAAGGATGGTATATGTAAGGATAGGATATGTAAGGATGGATATGTAAGGATGGTATATGTAAGGAGGATATGTAAGGATAGTATATGTAAGGATAGTATATGTAAGGATATGATATCTAAGGATGGTATATGTAAGGATGGTATATGTAAGGATGGTATATGTAGGAATGAGGAACTTGTTAAGGATCAACTATGCCTACCTGGTTAAATAAAGGTGTATATGTAAGGATATGTAAGGAAAATGTAAGGATGGTATATGTAAAAATATGTAAGGATAGTATATGTAAGGATATGTAAGGATAGTATATGTAAGGATAGTATATGTAAGGATGGTATATGTAAGGATATGTTAGGATAGTATATGTAAGGATGGTATATGTAAGGATATGTAAGGATGGTATATGTAGGAGGTATATGTACGGATAGTAAGGATAGTATATGTAAGGATATGTTAGGATAGTATATGTAAGGATGGTATATGTACGGATGGTATATGTATGGATATGTAAGGATGTATATGTAAGGATGGTATATGTAAGATATGTAAGGATAGTATATGTAAGGATATGTAAGGATAGTATATGTAAGGATAGTATATGTAAGGATGGTATATGTAAGGATATGTTAGGATAGTATATGTAAGGATGGTATATGTAGGATGGTATATGTTAGGATAGTATATGTAAGGATGGATATGTTAGGATAGTATATGTAAGGATAGTATATGTAAGGATGGTATATGTAACGATGGTATATGTAAGGATGGTGTACGGATATGTAAGGATAGTATATGTAAGGATGGTATATGTACGGATGGTATATGTACGGATATGTAAGGATAGTATATGTAAGGATGGTATATGTAAGGATGGTATATGTACGGATATGTAAGGATAGTATATGTAAGGATGGTATATGTAACGGATATGTAAGGGTATATGTAAGGTATACGGATATGTAAGGATGTAAGGATGATGTAAGGATGGATATATGTGTAAGGATAGTATATGTAAGGATATGTAAGGATAGTATATGTAAGGATGGTATATGTACGGATGGTATATGTACGGATATGTAAGGATAGTATATGTAAGGATGGTATATGTACGGATGGTATATGTAGGAGGATATGTAAGGATAGTATATGTAAGGATGGTATATGTTAGGATAGGATGGTATATGTAAGGATGGATGGTATATGTTAGGATGGTATATGTAAGGATGGTATATGATAAGGATGGTATATGTAAGGATAGTGGTATATGTACGGATATGTAAGGATGGTATATGTAAGGATAGTATATGTAAGGATGGTATATGTACGGATATGTAAGGATGGTATATGTAAGGATGGTATATGTACGGATATGTAAGGATGATGTAAGGATGGTATATGTAAGGATGGTATATATGTAAGGATAGTATATGTACGGATATGTAAGGATAGGATATGTAAGGATAGTATATGTAAGGATATGATATGTAAGGATGGTATATGTACGGATATGTAAGGATGGTATATGTAAGGAATATGTAAGGATGGTATATGTAAGGATGGTATATGTAAGGATATGTAAGGATGGTATATGTAAGGATGGTATATGTAAGGATATGTAAGGATGGTATATGTAAGGATGGTATATGTAAGGATATGTAAGGATGGTATATGTAAGGATGGTACGGATATGTAGGATGGTATATAAGGATATGTTAGGATAGTATATGTAAGAATGGTATATGTAAGGATGGTATATGTAAGGATATGTAAGGATGGTATATGTAAGGATAGGATATGTTAGGATAGTATATGTAAGGATGGTATATGTAAGGATGGTATATGTACGGATATGTAAGGATGGTATATGTAAGGATAGGATATGTTAGGATAGTATATGTAAGGATGGTATATGTAAGGATGGTATATGTACGGATATGTAAGGATGGTATATGTAGGAGGATATGTAAGGATATTTTATATGTAAGGATATGTTAGGATGGTATATGTAAGGATGGTATATGTTAGGATATGTAAGGATAGTATATGTAAGGATATGTTAGGATAGTATATGTAAGGATATGTAAGGATATGTAAGGATGGTATATGTACGGATATGTAAGGATGGTATATGTAAGGATAGTATATGTAAGGATATGTAAGGATGGTATATGTAAGGATATGTAAGGATAGTATATGTAAGGATAGGATAGTATATGTAAGGATATGTAAGGATTAGAGGTCGACCGATTCTGATTTTTTTCAACGCCAATACCGATACCGATTATTGGAGGACCAAAAAGTTTGTCTGATTTAAAATAAAAAATAAAAAAATAATGTATTTGTAATAATGACAATTACAACAATACTTATTTTAACTTACATCAATAAAAGGATAGTATATGAATTTAGCCTCAAATAAATAATGAAACATGTTCAATTTGGTTTAAATAATGCAAAAACAATGTGTTGGAGAAGAAAGTAAAAGTGCAATATGTGCCATGTAAAAAAAAGCTAACGTTTAAGTTCCTTGCTCAGAATATGAGAACATATGAAAGCTGGTGGTTCCTTTTAACATGAGTCTTCAATATTCCCAGGTAAGAGGTTTTAGGTTGTAGTTATTATAGGAATTATAGGACTATTTCCCTCTATACCATTTATATTTCATTAACCTTTGACTATTGGATGTTCTTATAGGCACTTTAGTATTGCCAGTGTAACAGTATAGCTTCTGTCCCTCTAGTTGGTGCGCGCTAACTAGCTAGCCATTTCACATCGGTTACACCAGCCTAATCTCGGGAGTTGATAGGCTTGAAGTCATAAATAGAGCAATGCTTGACGCACAACGAAGAGCTGCTGGCAAAATGCACGAAAGTGCTGTTTGAATTAACCTCTTGTAAGGAGCAATCCCGTATCCGGGAGCGTAATTATAGCCTCAAGCTCATTACCATAACGCAACGTTAACTATTTTTGAAAATCGCAAATGAAATGAAATAAATATATTGGCTCACATGCTTAGCCTTTTGTTACCAACACTGTCATTTAAGATTTTCAAAATATGCTTTTCAACCATAGCTACACAAGCATTTGTGTAAGAGTATTGATAGCTAGCATAGCATTAAGCCTAGCATTCAGCAGGCAACATTTTCACAAAAACAAGAAAAGCATTCAAATAAAATCATTTACCTTTGAAGAACTTGTAAGGATGTTTTCAATGTTAGATAGCAAATGTTCAGTTTTTCCAAAAATATTATTTGTGTAGGAGAAATCGCTCCGTTTTGTTAATCACGTTTGGCTAAGAAAACCCAGAAAATTCAGTCATTACAACGCCAAACTTTTCCCAAATTAACTCCATAATATCAACAGAAACATGGCAAACGTTGTTTAGAATCAATCCTCAAGGTGTTTTTCACATATCTATTCGATGATAAATCATTTGTGGCAGTTGCCTTTCTCTTCTGAACCAAATGGAAAGGATGCATGCAGCTGGAGGTGGACACCTGGTAAATGTAGTCTCTTATGGTCAATCTTCCAATGACATGCCTACAAATACGTCACAATGCTGCAGACACCTTGTGGAAACGACAGAAAGTGTAGGCTCATTTCTTGCGCATTCAGAGCCATATAAGGAGACATTGGAACACAGCGCATTCAAAATCTGGGGCATTTCCTGTTTGAAATTTCATCTTGGTTTCGCCTGTAGCATCAGTTCTGTGGCACTCACAGATAATATCTTTGCAGTTTTGGAAACGTCAAAGTGTTTTCTTTAAAAAGCTGTCATATTATATGCATAGTCGAGCATCTTTTCGTGACAAAATATCTTGTTTAAAACGGGAACGTTTTTCATCCAAAAATGAAATACTGCCCCAGAGTTTCAAGAAGTTAATGTTTATGTAAGGATGGCCTGTTTCTGCCTACCACCGCTCAGTCAGATACTTAGATACTTGTATGCTTGTATGCTCCGTCAGATTTGCGTAACAGGCATTCTCCTTGTGGAGTGCAATGAGAGAGAGGCAGGTCGTTATTGTGTTGGACGAGTTAACTGTAAAGATTGGATCCCCGAGCTGACAAGGTGAAAATCTGTCGTTCTGCCTCTGAACGAGGCGGTTAACCCACTGTGTGTTCTTAACTGACTTGCCTAGTTAAATAAAGATTCAATTAAGGTAAAAAAAAAAATTGACCGATTTGATATGAAAACTTGAAATTGGCCCTAATTAATCGGCCATTCCGATTAATCGATTGACCTCTAGTAAGGATATGTATGGATAGTATATGTAAGGATGGTATATGTAAGGATATGTAAGTATATGTAAGGATATGATATGTAAGGATATGATATGTAAGGATAGGATATGTAAGGATAGTATATGTAAGGATAGTATATGTAAGGATATGTAAGGATAGGATATGTAAGGATAGGATATGTAAGGATAGTATATGTAAGGATATGGTAAGGATAGTATATGTAAGGATATGGAAGGATAGGATATGCAAGGATAGTATATGTAAGGATATGTAAGGATAGGATATGTAAGGATAGGATATGTAAGGATAGTATATGTAAGGATATGTAAGGATAGGATATGTAAGGATAGTATATGTAAGGATAGTATATGTAAGGATATGTAAGGATAGGATATGTAAGGATATGATATAAGGATAGGATATGTAAGGATAGGATATGTAAGGATAGGATATGTAAGGATAGGATATGTAAGGATATGTAAGGATAGGATATGTAAGGATATATATAAGGATAGGATATGTAAGGATAGGATATGTAAGGATAGGATATGTAAGGATATTATATGTAATGATAGGATATGTAAGGATAGTATATGTAAGGATATGATATAAGGATAGGATATGTAAGGATAGGATATGTAAGGATAGGATATGTAAGGATATGTAAGGATAGGATATGTAAGGATATGATATAAGGATAGGATATGTAAGGATAGGATATGTAAGGATATGTAAGGATAGGATATGTAAGGATATGATATAAGGATAGGATATGTAAGGATAGGATATGTAAGGATAGGATATGTAAGGATATTATATGTAATGATAGGATATGTAAGGATAGTATATGTAAGGATATGTAAGGATAGTATATGTAAGGATATGTAAGGATAGGATATGTAAGGATAGTATATGTAAGGATATGTAAGGATAGTATATGTAAGGATATGTAAGGATAGGATATGGAAGGATAGTATATGTAAGGATAGTATATGTAAGGATAGTATATGTAAGGATATGTAAGGATAGTATATGTAAGGATATGTAAGGATAGGATATGGAAGGATAGTATATGTAAGGATATGGAAGGATAGGATATGGAAAGACAGGAAATGTAAGGTAAGGATATAAGCATGGTACATACTTTACTTTTACTTTACCGACTTTATTGTTGCAGTGTCATGTACACTTGTGAATGTAAAGTACGGATTTATGTAAGGATGGTAAACTTGCGGTTACCAGCTCCGCCCCATGCTAGCATGATAATTGTAATTAAGGCCATGATGAAATCACTGTCTCATCCCTCTTTACCCCATCCTTACCACCATGCAGTGACACCTCCTTGAGACTTGAAGGAACTGTAAATGAGACAAATGATTGGCAGCTTGCTGACTGTGAGGCATAGGGAAGTGGGGGGGGGGGGGATGATATGTCATGGTCACAAAGAGGAAGTGCATTATGAAAGCCCTGTAAATAGGCTGTTTCACTAGCAGCAGTATGTATTTTAAGCATGAGACGAAGCATGTCACTGTGGATTGTAGTCATGTTTTGTATTCCAGATTGGGTCGTCTCGACATGGCAGAACCTATATTTATCTGCTATTGCAACATATGAGTTGACGCGTATATTATTGACCAAGGATCTGTGCTTGGACATTTATAGTGTTTGAAAACCTTAATGCACCATTACCTAATACAGATGGGATTCAGAGTCAATTACGGATTTTGGATGTATGAAAAGGCCAATGACTACTAAAGGGCACACTCATTTTACATACAGTACCAGTCAAAAGTTTGGACACACCTACTCCTTCAAGGGCTTTTCTTTAGTTTTACTATTTTCTACATTGTAGAATAATAGTGAAGACATCAAAACTATGAAATAACACATACGGAATCATGTGGTAACCAAAAAAGTGTAGCCAAGAAAGTAGCCACCCGTTGCCTTAATGACAGCTTTGCACACTCTTGGCATTCTCTCAACCAGCTTCTGAGCACTTGTTGGCTGCTTGTCCTTCAATCTGTGGTCCAACTCATCCCAAACTATCTCAAATGGGTTGAGGTCGGGTGATTATGGAAGCCAAGTCATCTGATGCAGCACACCATCACTCTCCTTCTTGGTCAAGTAGCCCTTACACAGCCTGTTGGGTCATTGTCCTGTTGAAAAGCAAATGATAGTCCCACTAAGCGCAAAGCAGATGGGATGGCGTATCTCTGCAGAATGCTGCAGAATTCCACGGCGGTTGGAACCAAAATCTCAAATTTGGACTCATCAGACCAAAGGATAGATTTCCACCGGTCTCATGTCCATCGCTCTTGTTTCTTGGCCCAAGCAAGTCTCTTCTTCTTGTTGGTGTCCTTTAGTAGTGGTTTCTTTGCAGCAATTCAACCATGAATGCCTGATTTCACGCAGTCTCTTCTGAACAGTTGATGTTGATGTGTCTGTTACTTGAACTCTGAAGCATTTATTTGGGCTGCAATTTCTGAGGCTGGTAACTCTAATGTACTTATCCTCTGCAGCAGAGGTAACTTTGGGACTTCCTTTCCTGTGTCGGTCCTCATGAGAGCCAGTTTCATCATAGTTCTTGATGGTTTTTGCGACTGCACTTGAAGAAACATTCAAAGTTCTTGAAATGTTCCGCATTGACTGACCTTCATGCCTTAACTTCTTGTTGACGGGGCAGTATTTTCCGTCCGGATGAAATGCATTCCCAAATTCAACTGCCTGCTACTCATACCCAGAAGATAGATTTGCATAGAAAACACTTTGAAGTTTCTAAAACTGTTTGAATCATGTCTGTGAGTTTAACATAACTTATTTAGAAGGACAAACTATTCAGATCTTTTTTTGAGGTCACTCTCTTTTCAATGGGTTTTCATTGGGAATCCAGATGTCTAAGGACCTTCTTGCAGTTCCTACCACTTCCACTGGATGTCACCAGTCTTTAGAAATTGGTTGAGGTTTTTCCTTTGTGCAATGAAGAAGTAGCCCTGTTCAGAACGAGGGTCACTTGTAGTGTACTGTTAGATAGCGGCGCGTGACCAGAAAGCTAGCTACAGTTTGTTTTCCTCCTATATTGAACACAGATCATCCCTTCTTAAATTTGATCGATTATTTACGTTAAAAAACACCTGAAGTTGTATTACAAAAGTATTTTGAAATTTTGGCAAAGTTTACCGGTAACTTTTGAGATATTTTGTAGTCACGTTGCCAAGTTGGAATCAAACGCCAAATAAATGGACATTTTGGATATATATTGACGGAATTAATCGAACAAAAGGACCATTTTGATGTTTATGGGACATATTGGAGTGCCAACAAAAGAAGCTTGTCAAAGATAAGGCATGAATTATATTTTTATTTCTGTGTTTTGGGTCACGCCTGCAGGGTTGAAATATGCGTCTCTCTCTTTGTTTATGGAGGTCTATCCTCAGATAATAGCATTGTTTGCTTTTGCCGAAAAGCCTTTTTGAAATCTGACATGTTGGCTGGATTCACAACAAGTGTAGCTTTAATTTGGTATCTTACATGTGTGATTTCTTGAAAGTTATATTTTTATGTAATTTATTTGAATTTGTGCTCTGCATTTTCACTGGCTTTTGGTCCAGGAACTCCAGCTGAGCATCCCACATATCCCAGAGAGGTTAAAGTAATGATGGACTGTCGTTTCTCTTTGCTTATTTGAGCTGTTCTTGCCATAATATGGACTTGGTCTTTTACCAAATAGGGCTATCTTCTGTACACCAAGTGTACCTTACCTCACCTCACAACACAACTGCATTGGCTCAAACACATTAAGAGGGAAAGAAATTTCACAAATTAACTGTTTTTTTAACAAGGCACACCTGTTAATTGAAATGCATTCCAGGTGACTACCTCATGAGGCTGAACAGTTGAGAGAATGCCAAGAGTGTGCAAAGCTGTCATCAAGGCAAAGGGTGGCTACTTTGAAGAATCTCAAATGTAAAATATATTTTGATTTGTTGAACACTTTCTTGATTCAAAATGTGTTATTTCATAGTTTTGATGTCTTCACTATTATTCTACAATATAGAAAACAGTCAAAATAAAGAAAAACCCTTGAATGAGTAGGTGTGTCCAAACTTTTGACTGGTACTGTAAGTCTGAGTTGTGACGGCTTCTCAGTGCTTGTGACTGTTTATTTGATTGGCTGCAATGGGGACCTCTGTCGAGTTTTCAGCCTTGAGGGTTTGTTTTTCAGTGGCCATTTTGTCTGCCATGAGTCACGACACACCAACACTGCTGTGCATACGGGGAGGTCATGATAAAATGTGCACGCTCTCACCATGTAAATGACATGTGGACCTAATGCAGTTAAGCAGGCCTATACAGTAGGGCAAAAAAAGTATTTAGTCAGCCACCAATTGTGCAATAATTTGCAAATAAATTCATTAAAAATCCTACAATGTGACTTTCTGGAATTTTATTTCTCATTTTGTCTGTCATAGTTGAAGTGTACCTGTGATGAAAATTACAGGCCTCTCTCATCTTTTTAAGTGGGAGAACTTGCACAATTGGTGGCTGACTAAATACTTTTTTTGCCCCACTGTATGTCGTAAGTTGGGGATACGGGATACAGGAAATCATAGATCTGTTTTTACAAGACCTTATTAGGGTCCAATCTTCCCAGAGATCTTCTGTTGAAAGAGAATAGACAAAAACGTACAGTTTTAAAATGTCTGGGAACCTTGTGATGGATCTTGTTAGCGCATAACTGTTGTTGTCTAAGGCTTATTTCCCACTGTTAGCATCCTCGAGGCGAGTAATAAGTCACTGACCTCGTGTGAACCAGTAGATATTTGACATAGGTGAATCTGAACACCTCTCAGGCTCTCAATGCCAATAAACATGTTTCATGTAAACATGTTTCATCAATCACCTTGCTGAGGGGTGGGAACTGAACTGCTGAGCTTCTGTGTGGAGGAAGAGGGGGAAGGGAAAGGGAAAGGGAGCAACACCAGGACCTTGTATGTCTCTGAGCAGGCATGTCCACTATTTCTCTGATGATAGAGCATCTCTGTTAATAGAACAAGCAGACTTATTGAGCCATATTAGACTGTGAAACTGAGCAGGAAGAGCAATACATTAGTGAACAAATCATTAAGTTTATTTGATCTCTCTTTTAGAAGAAACCACATTCCTTACAATTAAGGTACTGTAAAAAAAGAATAACTCAATAACAGTTAACCTGACTGTGTGCTTTTGTAGCCAATTGGTCTTCTAGGCCTACTTCCTGTTCTATAGGTAGACGATAGCAACTTCCTGTTCTATAGGTAGAAGATGACACATTCTTGTTATATAGGTAGACGATGCCAACTTCCTGTTCTATAGGTAGACAATGACAACTTCCTGTTCTATAGGTAGACGATGACAACTTCCTGTTCTATAGGTAGACGATGACAACTTCTCGTTTTACAGGTAAAAGATACCTTCCCTTTTTATAGATAAAATATAACAACTTCCCGTTTTAGAGGTAAAATATAACAACTTCCTGTTTTCTAGGTAGAAGATAACAAGCCTTGAATAAAGTAGTCGGTAGTAATGACATTCAATTGGTCCCGTTAACCAGCTGAACATCCAGCTCTCCCTTTAATAGACAACAGCAGTATGGAGGGGAGAATGTATCGCTCCGGGTTTCCTCTAGGGCTAGGCCATATGGCCAAAATATCATAGTACCATTTTTCTTCACATTTATGACGGTATTTTATGTTTTATATGACCTTAGGGTATGCAGATAAATTATAAGTGGGGCTTTCTTCATTCTGATATGTTTTATACTGTTCAATCCGACCAACCAAAAAATACATTTCTGCATTGCCTGCACTCATTTGTCATTCATGCTTCACCTATTCCGCTCGGATTTAGAAGATACAAACACCTTGCTGATCTAGGCCTACACCAGCACTGCTATCAGGCTGCTACGTTGGCTAAGACACTTTGTACATGTAGCTAGCCAGCCAACTAGCGATTAGCATTAGCGGGCTAACGTGATTTATTTTAGCCACAAATTGCTAAGAAAAGACAAACTAGCTGTTTGCAGATGTAAGAAACACAAACTAATTGTGTCATTATAGAACGTTTGTGTATTTATGTTAAGAAGTAAAGTGAAAGTCTGCATCGTTATCACCAACATCTTGTTGCCTGTGACCATGGAAACGGAGCGGACGGGCAGGTCTTGGGGAAGCGGCATGCAAGAGAAGACAGAGCGAGACTACTCAGGTCGTAAACGGAGTAAAGTATAAAAACAGACATTTAAACACGCCAGAGTGGTGTATCACATTTAACAAACCAAACGTTGAAATTCCGTTATAAAAGTTAAAGTAAAAACACAAAACGGTCCATCAATACCGGTAAATAGTCCAATACGGTATACCGCCCAGCCCTAGTTTCCCATGGGTATAGATCTAGGTTCAGATTCCCCTCCCCCAATCCTAACTCAGGGGGCAACTTCACCCTACTCTAGGAGGTATCGGAGGCTGACTGTGAATACCCATGGGAAACTTGGGGCAGCAGGTGACCTAGTGGTTAGAGCGTTGGGCCAGTAACTGAAAAGTTGCTAGATCGAATCTCTGAGCTGATAAGGTAAAAATCTGTGGTTCTGCCCTTCAACAAGACAGTTAACCCACTGTTCCTAGGCTATCATTGTGTAAATAAGAATTTGTTCTTAACTGACTTGCCTCACTAAATAAAGGTTAAAAATATAACTTTAAGGCTTGACATTCTTTGCCCCCATTGAGCTGGATCAGAGTGGAAAGCAGTTTGGGGTAAAAAGGTCACAGATTTACAACTACTAGAGTGACTCTTCTGGCCGGCCTCCATTATAGTCATGCCAATTACAGCCCTGTTTGCCTTAGTCAAATGCTCCTCTGACGGGTCTAGTTAATGTATAACTAGCTGCTGATGTTGGAGTGCCCCGGGATAATATGGATTGTTTGCACTGTGAGATTGCTTATCGCTTGTCGTTGGTTGTATGTTGGAATTTTTTGGAGAGTTTTCTGTCAGCTGAGGCTTGTGTTGCTGATGCTAACTACTTCCTGGTGGTGCTTGTTAAGGGTGTTCATATACTACTCTTTACATTGAACGTGCACATGAGGCAACAGGTAGCCTAGTGGTTAGAGCGTTGGGGCAAGTAACCGAAAGGTTGCTAGATCGAATCACCGAGCTGACAAGGTGTAAATCTGTGGTTCTGCCCCTGAACAGGGCAGTTAAACCCACTGTTCCTACGCTGTCATTATAAAAAATAATTTGTTCTTAACTGACTTACCTTGTTATATAGCCTATATATATATATATTAAATGAACCTATCCACACATACACTTCTCTCTCTCTCTCTATCCTCTCTCTCTCCCTATCCTCTCCCCCATCTGGCTCTCTCTATCCTCTCCCCCATCTCTCTCTATATATATATATACTCTCTCCCCCATCTCTCTCTCTCTATATATATATATACTCTCTCCCCCATCTCTCTCTCTATCCTCTTCATTTTCTCTCCTTCATATTTCTCTCTCCTCACCTCCATCGCCCTCTCTCTGGCTCTGGCTCTCTCCCTCTGTCCTGCAGAGCAATGTGTGCGCCCCCTCTCCCCCCCTACTTCACATTATATTACAGTGTACTGTGGGTCAACTTCATCTCAGGCTGATGCCACATTACTCTTCTTTATCTGATCAGTGGGTATGCCTGCTACTTCGGTTTCCAGGCTAAATGAACAGAGATATATGTATATACACACAGTACCAGTAACGTTTGGACACACCTACTCATTTCCAGGGTTTTTCTTTCTTTCTTTTTTACTATTTTCTACATTGTAGAATTTATTTATTTTTTATTTTTTTACCTTTATTTTAGGCAAGTCAGTTAAGTCAGTTAAGAACAAATTCTTATTTTCAATGACGGCCTAGGAACAGTGGGTTAACTGCCTGTTCAGAGGCAGAACAACAGATTTTGTACCTTGTCATCTCGGGGATTTGAACTTGCAACCTTCCGGTTACTAGTCCAACGCTCTAACCACTAGGCTACACTGCCGCCGAATAATAGTGAAGACATTATAACTAAGAAATAACACATATGGATTTATGTAGTAACCAAAGATGTGTTAAACAAATCAAAATATATGTAAGATTATTCAATGTACCCAGCCTTTGCCTTGATGACAGCTTTGCACACTCTTGGCATTCTCTCAACCAGCTTCACCTGGAATGCTTTTCCAACAGTCTTGAAGGAGTTCCCACATACGCTGAGCACTTGTTGGCTGCTTTTCCTTCACTCTGCGGTCCAACTCATCCCAAAGCCATCTCAATTGGGTTGAGGTTGAATGATTGTCATCTAATTCAGCAATTCATCACTCTCCTTCGTGGTCAAATAGCCCTTACACAGCCTGGATGTGTGTTTTGGGTCATTATCCTGTTGGTAACACCTCAGAGCCTGGTTACTCTCTAGGTTTCTTCCTAGGTTCCTGCATTTCTAGCCTACATTTACCTGCATTGCTTGCTATTTGGTGTTTTAGGCTGGGTTTCTGTAAAGCACTTTTAAGCATCTGCTGACTTTAAAAGGGATTTATAAATACATTTTTATTTTATTTGTTGATGTAAATAATAAATCCCAAATCTCTTCGAATAAGACATATCAAATTTCTCCTACAGTACAGAGTTCTTACAGAGGACAGGAGGGGTTTTATTGAACGCGCTCCCTATTACCTCGGGTGCGCTAGGGAGTGCTTGGTGCTTGGTCAGTGAATGATCATGTTTCCTTATTTGTTGCCAGCTATTGTTGGTGAACATACAGTCCACATGGTTTCATAATTAGCTTTAATATTGTATATAGATTGTGGCTTCTATCAATGTAATAGTCTGCATAAATTCCAATCCCCCATATAAATCTATATTTTTTTTAAAATATAAGTTCCTTCTTCATTATTTTTTACTAACCCTACCACCTCTCCCATAATTGGAGTAAAATAATGAACAACAATACTTAGGCTTCTACTTCCTGCTTATACATACTATATACTATATACATACTATATACATACTATATACATACTATATACATTTTACAGACATAGTATATTTTACATTAGTTATCTTTAGTTTGTTTTTTGGTCCCAGCCTTCTGCTACCCTCAACCCCTCCCATCTAGGATAGCTAAGTGCTCCCCATTTCATAAGATTGGACAAAGCAAAACAGGCTGTCTCTGTGAGTGCTAGCGTTAGCTTGGTTTTGGCTAATCATTTACATCCGTTCTCATGTGTTCTTGTTAGCACGTCTCTCCGTTAGCCATATCCCTAGCACACCACACACTCTCCAATGGGAGTCCAACGTCTGTCCCTTGGATTATACTCATCCCGCCTCTCTCTCTCTGTAACATTCCCCTTTTGTCCCTCTCAGGAAAACGTACAGTATACATGTAACTTAGCAGATAGTGTACTAACAGTTGTTACGTTAGCATAGCTTCGACAGGAAATAGAGTGGACAATGTTCATTCAATACTGTATCGTTGTCTCCCTTTAGCCGTCCTCTCGGTCTCATTGCTCTTCTACAAGATGGTTGAAGTCTGATTTCTGGACACTAAACCATTTGTTGTGTCAACAAACACAGCTCATATTTTTTTTCATATCACTGAAGATATGTAATCTCTTATTCGGCTGTACTGTACACAATCATCTTTGTTTTGTAATTCTACCGAGTGTATACGCTTCTTATCAGACTCAGCCGTGTATGCTGTGCAACCGGCATGAATTAAACAAATGTGTTATCACAGTCGACTTCTCCAACGGTCGCTGTCGTGTTGATGTGTAGTTATTCATGTGAGAGAACTGCTGCTCGGTGTGGGAGTTCAGCAAGATCTCATCTCTTCAAAGATGTGGTGTTTAGTCGGGCTTGGAATTGACAGGGACCTCACTATACGATATTATCATTATGCTTAGGTGCCGATACGATATGTTCTACCGATTTTATTGCAATTTGATATTCCAAACATATTTGCTCACTATATGTCTGCTGCAGAGAGACAAAAGAGCCATGAGAAAATGAGTTTTGATCAGCCTTGTACGTAAAAGGAGCTGAAAACATGTTGGCTTAACATTTAAAAAGAAGATTGAGGCCAACCTATACAAATCCTGGAGTTTTGGCTCAGGTATAGCCGACTAGCGCTAGCTAACGTTAACTACATAGCAAAATAAAGGGAATCGATACTTGGAGTAATATATTCAATATAATATTATCAGAATTAATTTTGCGATACTCTGCTGTATCCAACCCCCCCCCCCCCCCATCCCTAGTATACAGTAACCTATGTGTGTTCATTTCAGTGTAAGTCAGGCTTGGGCTCTGTTACCTAAGTAAGTCAAACTTTATGTCCTCATGCCACAGACTTGGCAAATGCACCGCACCCACACATACACAGCTAGAATGAAATGGCCCAGTGCAGGGAATTGATTGGCAAAATGGGCTTGATTTCATCTGGGCCTGCTAACTTGGTGACCGGCCAATCATAGTCAGATGAGATTAAAGCTATTAGGCCTTTTAATTGGATGACAGTTCCATCTGGGCATGACTTAGCGAATTGGATCTGCACTCTGCAGCGGTGACCTCACAAACTTTATCCAGTTAGCCTAGCTAGCTATTATCAATCAAGCTAATATGTTATCCAGTTAGCCTAGCTAGCTATCATCAATCAAGCTAATACGTTATCCTGTTAGCCTAGCTAGCTATCATCAATCAAGCTAATACATTATCCAGTTAGCCTAGCTAGCTATCATCAATCAAAGTTGTCTTTGGTGCTATTGTAAAACACTCTTTTCTTTTTAAAAAGGGAAGGGTAATTTGTTTTAAATCTGCGTTAAACATATTGTAAGGTCTGTAGAAGTCTCTTGTTTCTGCTGCTCAGAATGAGCGTGTAGCATTATGTGACCTTTTGAAGGACCACCTGTCAGGCTCCAACAAAGCTGCTTAATCTCTGATAGGCCAGTCCCAACACACCCATAGCTCGTTGTTATGGTCACCCAGCAGTTTTACTGGAATTCAGAAACAAATACAGCTTCCTTCCTTTGTGCCTCAAGGGGTCTGAATACTAATTGCAGTATAGATTAAAGTAAATGCCGGAGCTGTGTTTGACTGTAGTTATGATTTCTACTAGAAACAGTGTGCAATGAGAAATTAGTGCAGTAGTGCCGCGCCTTGAGAAGAACGAACGGGCTGTCACACTGACATGATTGCTCCAGAATGTTGTCTGCTGGACCGTGTTGTGCCACGCCTGACTCGAAGAGCCGGTATGTTTTGGCACGGGCCACGGTACTCGAGGGAAGAAACACTGAAAAGAGTTAGAGAGAGCTAAAGAGAGAGTGGGAGAGAGGGAGAGATGAAAAGAGAGGGAGAAAGGGAGATAAAAGAGAGGGAAATGTAAAGAGGGAGGGATGGAGAGATAAAGATGGGTTAGGGAGGGAGAGATACAGATGGGTTAGGGAGGGAGAGTTACAGATGGGTTATGGAGGGAGAGATACAGATGGGTTAGGCAGGGAGAGATACAGATGGGTTAGGGAGGGAGCGATACAGATGGGTTAGGGAGGGAGAGATACAGTTGGGTTAGGGAGGGAGAGATACAGATGGGTTAGGGAGGGAGAGATACAGAGAGCGAGAGGGAGGGAGGGGGAGAGATAACAGGAGGGAGGGAGAGATAAAGGGAGGGAGGGGGAGAGATAACAGGAGGGAGGGATAAAGATAGGGAG
Source organism: Oncorhynchus masou masou (assembly GCF_036934945.1). Lineage (NCBI taxonomy): Eukaryota > Metazoa > Chordata > Actinopteri > Salmoniformes > Salmonidae > Oncorhynchus > Oncorhynchus masou. The sequence goes on along the minus strand of NC_088226.1, from coordinate 67,215,007 downwards.
AGGGATGGAGAGAGGGGGGAGAGATAACGGGAGGGAGGGATAAAGAGAGGGGGAGGGAGGGAGAGAGAGATAACGGGAGGGAGAGATAACTGAAGGGAGGGAGGGATAAAGAGAGGGAGAGGGAGGGAGGGATAAAGGGAGGGAGTGAGGGGGGAGAGATAACAGGAGGGAGGGAGAGGTAAAGAGAGGGAGAGGGAGGGAGGGAGAGAACAGGAGGGTGGGGGGAGGGAGGGAGAGGGAGGGAGGGAGAGATAACAGGAGGGAGGGATGGATAAAGAGAGGGAGAGGGAGGGAGAGATAAAGAGAGGGAGAGGGAGGGAGGGAGAGAACAGGAGGGTGGGAGGGATAACGGGAGGGAGGGAGGGAGAGATAACAGGAGGGAGAGATAACGGGAGGGAGGAAGGGAGGGAGCGAGGGAGGGAGAGGGAGGGAGCAAGGGAGGGAGAGGGAGGGAGAGATAACGGGAGGGAGGGAGGGAGAGATAACGGGAGGGATGGAGAGATAACGGGAGGGAGGAAGGGAGTGAGCGAGGGAGGGAGGGAGGGAGAGATAACGGGAGGGAGGGAGGGATAAAGATAGGGAGATGGAGGGAGGGATAAAGATAGAGAGGGAGAGACAACGAGAGGGAAAGGTAGAGAAAGGGGGCTTAGTTGACACCATTGCACACTGTCTGAACTAGAACATGTTTCCAAGTTTTTCAGATCAGATAAGCCCAGCTAGATACACCAGGCTAGACATTGATTCATATTTCTAAACACGCCAGGCTAGACATTGATTCATATTTCTAAACACGCCAGGCTAGACATTGATTCATATTTCTAAACACGCCAGGCTAGACATTGATTCATATTTCTAAACACGCCAGGCTAGACATTGATTCATATTTCTAAACACGCCAGGCTAGACATTGATTCATATTTCTAAACACGCCAGGCTAGACATTGATTCATATTTCTAAACACGCCAGGCTAGACATTGATTCATATTTCTAGACTCGCCAGGCTAGACATTGATTCATATTTCTAAACACGCCAGGCTAGACATTGATTCATATTTCTAGACTCGTCAGGCTAGACATTGATTCATATTTCTAGACTCGTCAGGCTAGACATTGATTCATATTTCTAGACTCGTCAGGCTAGACATTGATTCATATTTCTAGACTCGCCAGGCTAGACATTGATTCATATTTCTAAACACGCCAGGCTAGACATTGATTCATATTTCTAGACTCGCCAGGCTAGACATTGATTCATATTTCTAGACTCGTCAGGCTAGACATTGATTCATATTTCTAGACTCGCCAGGCTAGACATTGATTCATATTTCTAAACACGCCAGGCTAGACATTGATTCATATTTCTAAACACGCCAGGCTAGACATTGATTCATATTTCTAGACTCGCCAGGCTAGACATTGATTCATATTTCTAGACTCGCCAGGCTAGACATTGATTCATATTTCTAAACACGCCAGGCTAGACATTGATTCATATTTCTAAACACGCCAGGCTAGACATTGATTCATATTTCTAAACACGCCAGGCTAGACATTGATTCATATTTCTAAACACGCCAGGCTAGACATTGATTCATATTTCTAAACACGACATTGATTCAGGCTAGACATTGATTCATATTTCTAGACTCGCCAGGCTAGACATTGATTCATATTTCTAAACACGCCAGGCTAGACATTGATTCATATTTCTAGACTCGTCAGGCTAGACATTGATTCATATTTCTAGACTCGTCAGGCTAGACATTGATTCATATTTCTAGACTCGTCAGGCTAGACATTGATTCATATTTCTAGACTCGCCAGGCTAGACATTGATTCATATTTCTAAACACGCCAGGCTAGACATTGATTCATATTTCTAGACTCGCCAGGCTAGACATTGATTCATATTTCTAGACTCGTCAGGCTAGACATTGATTCATATTTCTAAACTCGCCAGGCTAGACATTGATTCATATTTCTAAACACGCCAGGCTAGACATTGATTCATATTTCTAAACACGCCAGGCTAGACATTGATTCATATTTCTAAACACGCCAGGCTAGACATTGATTCATATTTCTAGACTCGCCAGGCTAGACATTGATTCATATTTCTAAACACGCCAGGCTAGACATTGATTCATATTTCTAAACTCGCCAGGCTAGACATTGATTCATATTTCTAAACACGCCAGGCTAGACATTGATTCATATTTCTAGACTCGCCAGGCTAGACATTGATTCATATTTCTAGACTCGCCAGGCTAGACATTGATTCATATTTCTAGACTCGCCAGGCTAGACATTGATTCATATTTCTAGACTCGCCAGGCTAGACATTGATTCATATTTCTAGACTCGTCAGGCTAGACATTGATTCATATTTCTAAACTCGCCAGGCTAGACATTGATTCATATTTCTAAACACGCCAGGCTAGACATTGATTCATATTTCTAAACACGCCAGGCTAGACATTGATTCATATTTCTAAACACGCCAGGCTAGACATTGATTCATATTTCTAGACTCGCCAGGCTAGACATTGATTCATATTTCTAAACACGCCAGGCTAGACATTGATTCATATTTCTAAACTCGCCAGGCTAGACATTGATTCATATTTCTAAACACGCCAGGCTAGACATTGATTCATATTTCTAGACTCGCCAGGCTAGACATTGATTCATATTTCTAGACTCGCCAGGCTAGACATTGATTCATATTTCTAGACTCGCCAGGCTAGACATTGATTCATATTTCTAGACTCGCCAGGCTAGACATTGATTCATATTTCTAGACTCGCCAGGCTAGACATTGATTCATATTTCTCACAACAGACTCCGTCTAGGGTGAAAGCAACAACAGTGGGTTCTGTGACCCTCAATGGTTTTTGTGCACATGTTTCTGAATCACAGATTCAATGGTAACATCTGGGTCATTGAAAAGTGGGCCTGTTGAACACAATAGATGACACAATCTGAATCAACATGTATTTATTCGCTGTACTTCTTTGTAAAACACAACTCTTTCTACACTCGGGAAACCGTCAGGTTTCAACAGGCCCGACACAAGGTCTCTCAAACAAATAATTTTATATACAGTCACATTCAAACTGTCAATAGCCTTTGAAACAAGGCAGTGTAATGAACCACACAGATGTGCTATTGAGATTGTCCCCTGTTCTAATTGGTTAGAGAGGGGGAAGTGAAACACAGTGGAGTGGTCGAACCAGTCTCTTCACCACACACAGCCCTAGACCAGCAGGTGTTGCTGGCCCTAGGATATGTCGTTTAGAGGGAAGTGTGTGTGTGTGTGTGTGTGTGTGTGTGTGTGTGTGTGTGTGTGTGTGTGTGTGTGTGTGTGTGTGTGTGTGTGTGTGTGTGTGTGTGTGTGTGTGTGTGTGTGTGTGTCTGTGTGTGTGTCTGTGTCTGTGCGTGCATGTGTGTGCGTCTGTGTGTGTGTGTGTGTGTGTGCGTGTGTATGACCATTCTATAGCAGCTGTAATAGACCCCATGTATGAGCTATAGCACTATACAGAACCAGAGCTGTACCTCTGACAGCATCACTTCCCCCTGTCTCTCCCAGCAGCAGCATCACTTCCCGTCTCTCCCAGCAGCAGCATCACTTCCCCCATCTCTCCCAGCAGCAGCATCACTTCCCCTGTCTCTCCCAGCAGCAGCAGCAGCATCACTTCCCCCATCTCTCCCAGCAGCAGCATCACTTCTCCCAGCAGCAGCATCACTTCCCGTCTCTCCCAGCAGCAGCATCACTTCCCCCATCTCTCCCAGCAGCAGCAGCAGCATCACTTCCCCTGACTCTTCCAGCAGCAGCATCACTTCCCCTGTCTCTCCCAGCAGCAGCATCACTTCCCCTGTCTCTCCCAGCAGCAGCATCACTTCCCCTGTCTCTTCCAGCAGCAGCATCACTTCCCCCTGTCTCTTCCAGCAGCAGCATCACTTCCCCTGACTCTTCCAGCAGCAGCATCACTTCCCCCGTCTCTCCCAGCAGCATCACTTCCCCCATCTCTCCCAGCAGCAGCATCACTTCCCCCTGTTTCTCCCAGCAGCAGCATCACTTCCCCTGACTCTTCCAGCAGCAACATCACTTCCCCCGTCTCTCCCAGCAGCATCACTTCCCCTGTCTCTCCCAGCAGCAGCATCACTTCCCCCTGTCTCTCCCAGCAGCATCACTTCCCTGTCTCTCCCAGCAGCAGCATCACTTCCCCTGTCTCTCCCAGCAGCATCACATCCCCTGTCTCTCCCAGCAGCAGCAGCATCACTTCCCCTGTCTCTCCCAGCAGCAGCAGCATCACTTCCCCCTGTCTCTCCCAGCAGCATCACTTCCCCCGTCTCTCCCAGCAGCAGCATCACTTCCCCTGTCTCTCTCAGCAGCAGCATCACTTCCCCCATCTCTCCCAGCAGCAGCACCACTTCCCGTCTCTCCCAGCAGCAGATTCACTTCCACTGTCTCTCCCAGCAGCATCACTCCCCTGTCTCTCCCAACAGCAACAGCATCACTTCCCCTTTCTCTTCCAGCAGCAGCATCATTTCCCCATCTCTCCCAGCATCACTTCCCCTGTTTTTCCCAGCAGCAGCATCACTTCCCCAGTCTCTCCTAGCAGCAGCATCACTTCCTGTCTCTCCCAGCAGAAGCAGCAGCTTCACTTCCCCATCTCTCCCAGCATCACTTCCCCTGTCTCTCCTAGCAGCAGCATCACTTCCCCTGTCTCTCCTAGCAGCAGCATCACTTCCCCTGTTTTTCCCAGCAGCAGCATCACTTCCCCAGTCTCTCCTAGCAGCAGCATCACTTCCTGTCTCTCCCAGCAGCTTTACTTCCTCGCCCCTCCCAACAGCATCATTTCCACTGTCTCTCCCAGCAGCAGCATCACTTCCCCTGTCTCTCCCAGCATCACTTTCCGTCTCTCCCAACATCATCACTTCCTGTCTCTCCCAGCAGCTTTACTTCCTCATCTCTCCCAACAGCAGCAGCATCACGTCCTGTCTCTCCCAGCAGCAGCAGAGAGGAGAGACATCCTCTGTTCTGCTCTCTTCTCCTCTCCTCCTTTCTCCTCTTCTCTCCTTTCTCCTCCTCTTTCCTGTGCTCCTTTCTCCTCTTCTCTCCTCTCCTCCTCTCCTCTCCTCTCCTCTCCTCTCTCCTCTTCAATGTTTCTGGGTTGGTATGTGGGATAGAGGTCAGATGAAAGGTGAGGGGGGGCGTAAGAGGGAGTGAGAGAGATCTGATGAAGAGGAGAATAAGTAGGGGGGGGGAATTCAGTTTCAGGGGCGAGGGAAATGTTGATGAGTTTTCAATGCAGTCAAAATCACTCTGTTTAATCTGGTAAATGTGTCCAACTAGAACCATTCCCTTCCTTTCAGAATCACCATGACCTTTGACCCTTTACCATGCCACTGTATACAAGTACCCCCTTCCTGGTCCGTCGCCTGTCACCATTTAACCCCCTTGTAAACCAATAGGCCAGGAATGTCTTTGAAACGGTGACTTCCGTCACTCCATAAAGCTCTTTAACAAGTCGGTGCCTTCAACGCTTCCTTTGTACGTCCTTCTAGTAAACATCTCTATGGCCTCTGTGTTAGACACTGTTGTTATTGTCCGTAGGTTTTTATTTAGGATGATGTGAGTTACATTGACACAGTGAGTGTGCTGTAAGGTCCTGAGTGGTCTGTGTGTGTGTGTGTGTTGGTTTTGGGATGTGGTCTGCTGTACAGTAGCCAGTCGTTATGTTCTCGTTGGAACTGTGCATTCCTTCGGGATCGCTGGTCGCCCCTGTGGTAAAAAATAGGCTGTGCTTTTTAAACGAATGGGGCTGTACCCAGAGTCGTGGTCCCTCCATATGTGGACAGAGACACAGAGACAGACCCGTATCAGACAGACATGGAGACAGACAGACAGACAGACAGACAGACAGACAGACAGACAGACAGACAGACACAGGCAGACACCCAGACACAGACAGACACCCAGACACAGACAGACAGACAGACAGACAGACAGACAGACAGACAGACAGACAGACAGGCAGACAGACAGACAGGCAGACAGGCAGACACCCAGACACAGACAGACACCCAGACACAGACAGACACCCAGACACAGAAAGACACCCAGACAGACACCCAGACACAGACAGACACCCAGACACAGACAGACACCCAGACAGACAGACAGACAGGCACAGACAGACACCCAGACACAGACAGACAGACAGACAGAGAGACAGACACCCAGACACAGACAGACACCCAGACACAGACAGACACCCAGACACAGACAGACAGACAGACAGACAGACAGACAGACAGACAGACAGACAGACAGACAGACAGACAGACAGACAGACAGACAGACAGGCAGACACCCAGACACAGACAGACACCCAGACACAGACAGACAGACAGACAGACACCCAGACACAGACAGACACCCAGACAGACAGACAGACACCCAGACAGACAGACAGACAGACAGACAGACAGACAGACAGACACCCAGACACAGACAGACAGACAGACAGACAGACAGGCAGACACCCAGACACAGACAGACACCCAGACACAGAAAGACACCCAGACAGACAGACAGACAGACAGACAGACAGACACCCAGACACAGACAGACACCCAGACACAGACAGACAGACAGACAGACAGACAGACAGACAGACAGACAGACAGGCAGACACCCAGACAGACAGACAGACACCCAGACACAGACAGACACCCAGACAGACAGACAGACAGACAGACAGACAGAGAGACAGACAGACATCCATAAAGACAGACAGACACCCAGACACACACCCAGACACAGACAGACACCCAGACACAGACAGACAGACAGACAGACAGACAGACAGACACCCAGACACACACCCAGACACAGACAGACAGACAGACACATACAGTGCTGTGAAATAGTATAGTATTTTTTATATATTTTTGATACTGAATGTTATCAGATCTTCAACCAAAACCTAATATTATATAAAGGGAGCCTTATTTCATTTATTTAATTAACAAAGTTATGCAACGCCCAATTCCCCTGTGTGAGAACGTTATAATGCCCCCCCCCCTTACACTCAGTAACGGGTTGTGCCACCTTTAGCTGCAATGAGTGCAACCAAATGCCTCCTGTAGTGGAATTCTGGTACACTCTTGCATTCAGAACAGCTTCAACTCAGTGACATTTGTGGGTTTTCAAGCCTGAACTGCTCGTTTCAAGACCTGCCACAACATTGCAAATTGGGATTAGGTGTGGACTTTAACCAGGCCGTTCCAAAACTTCATATTTATTGCTTTTTACCCGTTTTCATGTAGACTTGATTATCGTCTTGCTTACACGACCCAGGCAAGTCGTCGAGGGCCTGAGGGCGGAATAATCACACACGCCATCACACTACGACCGCCATGCTTGAACCCCAAGGGGCCAATTGAAACAACCTGTTCTGGTTGAGTGTTTTGTAATCCATTCCTTACTGAATATCACATGACATTTTTTCATTTTCTTCTGTTCTTTATATTTGGAAAGATTTGGCCTTATAATGACACGCTAAAATGTATGCTGTCTTTCTTCCCGGGTTTAGCTCTTGATTCAGCTCTTGGTGACATCCTTCAGTGCTACCGGCGACTTCTTAAACTGTGCCGTTCATAGTCATAACCAACCCAAACACAGCGTTACCTACCCAAGCTATGCCGTACTTTAATCTCTCAACCCCTTCAGCTATTGTATCAACTATCAATGTTTTGGTGTTACATTCCTGGCCCGTGTAAAAGCATTGTTTTCTGTGTTGGCGTGGACATGCCAAGGCTCTCAACAATGGGAGTTGCTTTATGCTTTGTATCCCACATGGCTCCCTATGCTCTATATAGTGCACTACTTTTGACCAGGCACCCTATGCACTATATAGTGCACTACTTTTGACCCGGCACCCTATGCACTATATAGTGCACTACTTTAGACCAGGCACCCTATGCACTATATAGTGCACTACTTTAGACCAGGCACCCTATGCACTATATAGTGCACTACTTTAGACCAGGCACCCAATGCACTATATAGTGCACTACTTTTGACCAGGCACCCTATGCACTATATAGTGCACTACTTTAGACCAGGCACCCTATGCACTATATAGTGCACTACTTTAGACCAGGCACCCTATGCACTATATAGTGCACTACTTTAGACCAGGTACCCTATGCACTATATAGTGCACTACTTTAGACCAGGCACCCTATGCACTATATAGTGCACTACTTTAGACCAGGTACCCTATTCCCTATATAGTGAATAGGGAGCCATTTCAGACGCAGACGTCCATTGTAATCAGATGGAGTTTTTGTTCTGAAGGGGCCGTCTGAGTTCAGATCAGTCTGCCAGCAGGTATCTGGTCTGCTTGACTGACTTTGGCAAGATCAGAGTCTCAGCTCCAGTATAAACAGTTTTCCAGGGCAGTGATGTCTCTGTCTCGGTCTCTCTCTCTCTCTCTCTCTCTCTGTCTCTCTGTCTCTCTCTCACTGTCTCCCCCCTCTCTCCTATCTCTGTCCTCTCTCTCTCTCTCTCTCCCCTCTATGTCGTCTCTCTGTCCCTGTCTCTCTCTCTCCCCCTCTCTCTGTCTCTCTCCTCTCTCTGCCTCTCTTTCTCTCTCTGTCTCTCTCTGTCTCTCTCTCTCTCTCTCTCCCCCTGTAACACACACATACACACGTGCACTGTTATACATCTGTAACACACTATGTTCTTCTTTTTGCTTGTGGATTTGGAAGAATCCCACACACTTTGTTTCACTCAAACTCACTGACTCTCTCACTCAGATACTAATGGACACACACACACACACACACACACACACACACACACACACACACACACACACACACACACACACACACACACACACACACACACAGTATTTCACACAGAACACAAACAGGAAAAACACACAGTAATTAAAACAAATGACACACACACAGATGGATTTCAGGAACAGAACTGCTGAAACAGAAAAAAAAGAGGGAAAAGTAATTAAAAGCAAATGAGACTTGCACCAGATGGATTAAAGAATCAGGAACTGGAAAGGGGGTTGGATGTAAGGAAACAGGAAAAGGAACTATATGGAAAACACATGCATATGAGGCGGCAGGTAGCCTTGTGGTTAGAGTGTAGAGGCGGCAGGTAGCCTAGTGGTTAGAGTGTAGAGGCGGCAGGTAGCCTAGTGGTTAGAGTGTAGAGGCGGCAGGTAGCCTAGTGGTTAGAGTGTAGAGGATGCAGGTAGCCTAGTGGTTAGTGTGTAGATGCGGCAAGTAGCCTAGTGGTTAGAGTGTAGAGGCGGCAGGTAGCCTAGTGGTTAGAGTTTAGAGGCGGCAGGTAGCCTAGTGGTTAGAGTGTAGAGGTGGCACGTAGCCTGGTGGTTAGAGTGTCGAGGTGGCACGTAGCCTGGTGGTTAGAGTGTAGAGGTGGCACGTAGCCTGGTGGTTAGATAGGTGTTCATATACTACTCTTTACATTGAACGTGCACATGAGGCAACAGGAAGCTAGTGGTTAGAGCGTTGGGACAGTAACTGAAAGGTTGCTAGATCGAATCCCCGAGCTGACGAGGTGTAAATCTGTAATTCTGCCCCTGAACAGACAGTTAAACACACTGTTCCTACGCTGTCATTATAAATAAGAATTTGTTCGTAACTGACTTGCCTAGTTAAATAAAAATATGTATACACACACACACACGCACACGCACACACACGGGTACCAACGTGAAGTAAGAGAACCTTGCAACAGTCCGTTGTCAACCATGAATGAGTTACTAATTCATGTCTCCTGAATGTCTTGTTGTTATTCAAACCCATCAATGTGCACCTTTTAGTGTGAAGAGTGCCAGTCACAACACTGAACACATTATGGTTTATACAGACCCAGCCTGCATGGCAACAGTCTTGTCAGTCCCATTGTTGTAATGCCATCAGGGTCGTGATGAGATTAGGCATAATCTCATCGATTTAAACTGCATTATGGTTTATGGGAAAAGGGGGATACATAGTCAGTTGTCCAACTGAATGTATTCAACTGAAATGTGTCTTCCACATTTAACTCAACCCCTCTGAATGACAGAGGGGGGGGGGCTGCCATAATCAACATCTAAGTCATCGGCCCCCGGGGAACAGTTGGTTAACTTCTTTTCTCAGGGTTAGAACAGCAGATGTTTACCTTGTCAGTGCTGGGATTCGATCCGGCAACCTTTCGGTTACTGGCCCAACGCTCTAACCACTAGGCCTGTGTGTGCGTGTGTGTGCGTGGCACAGACAGCATGTAGCTTGACTACTGATTAGAACCAGAGTGCTGAGCCTACCGCTACCAGTATAACCTAACTGATGAAGGTGAAGGTCCTCACCACAGCAAGGTTATACAAGATTATACAAGGTTATACCCCCCCCCCCCCGCAAACACACACACTACCCCCTCCCAACCTTGGAGCACAGCTGTCAGAGCCAGTTGGATTATTGATTTTTTTATCAGGTGGTGTTAAACCCAGTCCCCCCCCCAGTCTATAGGCTGAATGCTGAGAGCCAGTGGATGATGTTGATAAGAAGCTGCAGCGGAGCATTTTATTGGAGCTGTGCAGCGTACGGTCCTTCTCTAACCCTTCTCTAACCCTTCTCTAACCCTTCACTAACCCTTCTCTAACCCTTCTCTAACCCTTCCCTAACCCTTCTCTAACCCTTCTCTAACCCTTCCCTAACCCTTCTCTAACCCTTCCCTAACCCTTCCCTAACCCTTCTCTAACCCTTCTCTAACCCTTCCCTAACCCTTCTCTAACCCTTCTCTAACCCTTCCCTAACCCTTCTCTAACCCTTCCCTAACCCTTCCCTAACCCTTCTCTAACCCTTCCCTAACCCTTCTCTAACCTTTCCCTAACCCTTCTCTAACCCTTCCCTAACCCTTCCCTAACCCTTCTCTAACCCTTCTCTAACCCTTCCCTAACCCTTCTCTAACCCTTCTCTAACCCTTCTCTAACCGTTCCCTAACCCTTCTCTAACCGTTCCCTAACCCTTCTCTAACCCTTCCTTAACCCTTCCCTAACCCTTCTCTAACCCCTCTCTAACCCTTCCCAATCCCTTCTCTAACCCTTCCCAAACCCTTCCCTAACCATTTCCTAACACTTCCCAAACCCTTCTCGAACCCTTCCTGGGCCCAATGAGATACACACACACATACACACACACACACACACACACACACACACACACACACAAACATGCATGCGTAACTACACACACTCCCAGGAGAGTCACACTGCCAGGAACACACCCATCCATTCATCATAGTGTAGATGTAGTGTATCGTTTATACAGTAAGTGCTGTCATAGACATTACGTTCTAGATTGTATGCGATGAAGTGTTTGTGATGTAGTATTGACATGTTTAAAGTGATTCATAAGAGGTATTTCAGATGCCTTTTGGCTATTGGAGTAACCTGAGTGTATATCACCGGAACAACATCAATAGGATGGTGTTGTGTGTTGATGTTGCTTCGGTGATAGACTGTGATCTGCTGCAAGTATCTGTCATCAGTGCAACTACACTGTTGCCTACTCCAACTAATAATATAATGGACTGGTGCCCTACAAACAGCCTCACATAAGGCATCCAAGGATTGAGCCTTAATGTTAGGTTGATATCCACTGTCATTTATCATCTAGATATACCTGTCACACAGCAACTAGCCTAGATAGTGTAGGTCCAAGATAGCCTGATAGGTCTGTCACGCAGCAACTAGCCTAGATAGTGTAGGTCTGTCACGCAGCAACTAGCCTAGATAGATGTAGGTCTGTCACACAGCAACTAGCCTAGATAGTGTAGGTCTGTCACACAGCAACTAGCCTAGATAGTGTAGGTCTGTCACACAGCAACTAGCCTAGATAGTGTAGGTCTGTCACGCAGCAACAGCCTAGATAGTGTAGGTCGTCACACAGGGAGTGTCACATTTAACAGCAACTAGCCTAGACAAGTGTAGGTCTCCGACAACAACAAAAAAGCGACAGTCGTCTGTTCTATCGACCAATAAATACGTGTATTATTCCATATACTTTATAGGTCTTTGTGTTTTAATAAAATTAACTATATGCACTGAGCTTGTCTGTTATTTTATCGACCAAACGTGTATTATTCCATATACTTTTAGGTACACCCTTTGTGTTTTAATAAAATTAACTATGCACTGAGCTTGTCTGATATTTTAAGAACTCTGTTTTGATTAAATCCAAATGACTCAAGAGGGAGTTAGGGATCGAGATAACCAGAAGACAAACTCAGGCTCATTCTCCTCCTGCTGGCATCAGATTCTGCCGTTAATCTCCTGCAGTTTCTGAAAATCGGCAACCTTTAAAATTAAAATAATTTATCTTACCATTTCTCGGATCTGAGGCCTTTTCTTACACAATGCATCCCCTGTCATCTCAGAAGTGTCAGACAGATCTGAACACAATCAGACCACAAAGTGACATCTAGATTTTGTAAGAGTATGAATTCTGATAGCAGAAGTCACATGTAAGTGTAGCATGTAGACATGAACATTTTCAGGAAAAAGCCAGATAGGATATCTTTGAGGAAACAAACTGTTAAATAAAATCATTATCTTTGAACAGGCCTACGGATGTTTTATGAGGAGACTTCAGTTACATAGCAAACAGGCAGTTTTTCAAAAAAACTGTAGGACAAATCCGTTTTGTTCACGTTTCTATGAGGAAAAACCTACTGTTAGGATACAGAAACAGCCTGAAGCTCATTAGCATAATGTAACTGTTAGGATAGATTTCTGAAACATCTACTGTTAAATGAAAATAATGTTAGGATCTGCTAACAGGCTTACTGTTTTCTTTAACAACACTGTCAGGATCAGCTTTTCAAAACTGTTATAGCTTTTGAACCTACTGTTAGGAAATGGACTAATTTGTGTAAGAGTTGCAAAGCTTTAGAAACAGGCACTGTTAGGATTTTGAATAACATGTAGCACGGATACATTTTAACAGGCCAAAAACCAGATAACCAAATAGGATATCTTTAAAATCATTTAGCTTTGATAACAGGCTACTGTTGATGTTTTAACAGGTCTACTGTTAGGATAGCTTTGAGATAACAGGTCTGCTGTAACTATAGCTTTGAGGAAACAGGTCCTGTTAGGAATGAAACAGGCAGTTGTTTCCTGAAAGGTCTACTGTTGTGATAGCTTTGAGATAACAGGCCTACTGTTAGGATAGCTTTGAGGAAACAGGCCAACTGATAGGATATCTTTGAGGAAACGCCTACCTGGATACTGAGATAACAGGTCTACTGTTAGGATAGCTTTGAGATAACAGGTCTACTGTTAGGATAGCTTTAAAACTTTTTCCGGATTAACTACATAATATTGAGGAAACAGGCAAACTGTTGTTTGGAATCAGTCCTCAAGGTGTTTTTTCACTGTTCGGATATCTTCTTTGAGATAACATGCCTACTGTTATGATAGCTTGAGATAACAGGCCTGCTGTAACTGTATTGTTTGGAAAAATACTGTAGGTGATAGCTTTGAAACGCACTACAGCTAGGATAGCTTTGAGATAACAGGTCCTGTAACTATAGCTTTGAGGAAACAGGTCTCTGTATGGTCAATCTTCCAATGATCTGCCTACAAAGTGTCACAATGCTGCAGACACCTTGGGGCGTCAATGAGCTTGGGACAGAAAGGCTGCAGGCTATTTGAACAAAGAAGAAGAGCTCATCAGGTAGGCTTGTGTTTCCATATAAGGAGATCATGACAAACAGAGCCTCAAAAATTTTGTCATTTCCTGGATGCCATCTCAATGGATCTAAAAACACACTTTTTTGCTTGATGTTGAAGGTGAAGAAAAATTACTTTGAAACGCTCCACAGCTCATTAGTGGAGAAGATCTTTGAAATATTTCTGATCCCCAAATGTCAGAGTTTACAGTGCATTTGGAACAGTAGCAATTATATGCATTTTCGGGCATCCACATTTTGTGACAAAATATTCAATGTTTTCTCCGGCCTGGTCAATCTACACACAATCGGCCACAATCACAGCTCAAAAATGAAAGGATGCACCTGAGCTCCCTAGAGTAGCAAAGGGTCCAATTCTTATGTAAAAGGTATTTCTGTTTTTATTAAATAGCAAACATTTTCTAAAAATGACTCAAGCTTTGTCATTAGGGAGTTAGAGATCAAGATAACCATTTAATCCATTTTAAACAGGTAACCTAGACGTAACAAATGTATTCTCCTCCTGCTGGCTTTCTCAGATTTGCACTTATATGTCACATTTTGCGTAGGCTCGGTGAGAGTCCTACTTCTATGTGTAATCAGGTAGCCTCAGTCCTTTCTATGTGTAAATACTAGTCCTATTTATGTGTAATCATTTCTAGTCCTAGATCTAGGAGAAATCTCTAGTCCTACTTCACTTAATCAGGCAGCCTCTGTCCTACTTCTTGAAGTGTCAGACTAGTCCTATCTGTAATCAGGTAATCTAGTCCACAAAGTGTAACATCTAGTCCTACTTCTATGTTAATCAGGTAGCCTCTAGTCCTACTTCTATGTGTAATCAGGTAGAAGTCTACTTCTATGTGTAAAGTGTAGACATGAACTTCTATGTGTAAAACAGGCCTACTGTAATAGGATAGTCCTTTCTAGGTAACAGGCCTACTGTTAGGATCTAGTCCTTTGATGCTTAATCAACCTAGTCCTACTTCTAGCGTAATCAGGATATCTTTGAGGTAACAAGCCTACTGTTAGGATAGCTTTGATGTGTAACAGGTCCTACTGTTAGGATAGCTTTGAGGTAACAGGCCTACTATGTTAGGATAGTCCTACTTTTGAGGTAACAGGCCTACTGTTAGGATAGCTTTGAGGACACAGGCCTACTGTTAGGATAGCTTTGAGGTAACAGGCCTACTGTTAGGATAGCCTTTGAGATAACAGGCCTACTGTTAGGATAGCTTTGAGGACACAGGCCTACTGTTAGGATAGCTTTGAGGAAACAGGCCTACTGTTAGGATAGTCCTTTCTAGGTAAAACCTAGTCCTACAGCTAGGATAGCTTTGAGATAACAGGTCTGCTGTAACTATAGCTTTGAGGAAACAGGTCTACTGTTAGGATAGCTTTATGTGTAATCAACAGGCCTACTGTAACTTATAGCTTTGAGGAAGCAGGTCTACTGTTATGATAGCTTTGAGATAACAGGCCTGCTGTAACTATAGCTTTGAGGAAACAGGCCTACTGTTAGGATAGCTTTGAGGAAGCAGGTCTACTGTTATGATAGCTTTGAGATAACAGGCCTGCTGTAACTATAGCTTTGAGGAAACAGGTCTACTGTTAGGATAGCTAGTTGCAATGCTAGTGTAATTCTGATAGCAGAAGTCCATGTATGTGTCAAGTCTAGACTTCTACGTAATCAAGTTAACCGCGTAATCAGTGAGCTTGGGACAGACAGGTAGCTGTAGGCTATTTGAACAAAGAAGAAGAGCTCATCAGGTATGGTAATCTTGTGTATCCACTGGATCGGATCATGACATGTCCCCTTCACGCTGAGTGGTTATCAAAACGGAGAGAGCTGGAAAGATGTCCTACTTTTCAAATACATTGAGGGACTATTGTCTTAATAATATATCTTAATATATCTAGTCCATTTAGCAGACGCTTTTGTCCTACTTACTAAGTCGGCTGGGGCCAGCCTCTACTTTTGTAATGGGTGGCCCCAGCTATGGTAATCAGGTAGCCCTACTACTTCTATGTGTAATCAGGTAGCCTCAAGCGCCATGCTCTACCGACTGAGCCACACAGGACTCTATTGTCCTTCTCAATGGATGTAAAAACACACTTTGTTTGCTTGCTGTTTGAGGTAAAGAAAACATTACTTCTATGTAATCAGCTAGCCACAGCTTCATTAGTAATCAGGTAGCATTAAGTCAATCTAGTAAATAGCCTCTCAGATCCCCAAATCAGGGCCTCTAGTCCACATTTAATCAGGTAGTGCATTTGGTAATCAGGTAGCCTCTAGACTTCTATTGTAACAGGTAGCCTCTAGTCCTTTTTTTAATCAGGTTTAGTCCTACTTCTATTTTTCCAGTCCACTTTATTGTAATCAGGTAGCCTCTAGTCTTACTTTGTAAAAATTGATTACTTCTAGTTAATTAGCCTCTAGTCCCCCTGGTCAATCTACATGTGTAATCGCCCACAATGACAGCTCAATGATGATCAATGGAAAACAGGATGGTACCTCTAGCTCTATTTCGATGTGTCTCATAGCAAAGTCTGAATACTTATGTAATAAGTCCTACTTATTTCTGTTTTTTATTTCTCAATAAATTAGCAAACATCTAGTCCTACTTCTAAAAATTGTTTTTGCTTTGTCATTATGAGGTAATCAGGTAGATTAAATCCTAGATTTTTATTTTATTTAATCCATTTTAGAATAAGGCTGTAGTCGTAACAAAATCTAGAAAAGGTAGCCTATACTTCTAGGGAGGGGTCTGAATACTTTCTGTTGCCTACTTCTATGTGTAATCATAGTCTAGTCCTACTTCTTGCACGTAATCAGGTAGCCTCTAGTCCTACTTCTATGTGTACTCAGGTAGCCTCTAGTCCTACTTCTATGCTTAATCAGGTAGCCTCAAGTCCTACTTCTATGTGTAATCAGGTAGCCTCTAGTCCTACTTCTATGTGTAATCAGGTAGCCTCTAGGTAGCCTCTAGTCCTACTTCTATGTGTAATCAGGTAGCCTCTAGTCCTACTTCTATGTGTAATCAGGTAGCCTCTAGTTCTACTTCTATGTGTAATCAGGTAGCCTCTAGTTCTACTTCTATGTGTAATCAGGTAGCCTCTAGTTATACTTCTATGTGTAATCAGGTAGCCTCTAGTCCTACTTCTATGTGTAATCAGGTAGCCTCTAGTCCTACTTCTATGTGTAATCAGCTGCGCGTCCTTACTCAGCATTGACATGAGCGCTCCAAACAAAAGACAATGAGAACGGTAAAAGTATGGAATAATGATATATTGAATGAATTACCAAAATTGTACCGTAACCAAACAAACATTGTAGATTAGGAATTAGTGTGTAGTACTGTTGATATATGTAATGGGGAATTAATTGATAGACACTAACAATCAAATGCAAAACAATTCACACAGGGATGTTATGAAACAATGAATGTGCACAAATTGGTGGTAGAGAGCATATTCTGGAGAGAGACATACATAGTGTATCTTCACCACATTCCCCTTCTGCTTGGACGGTGACGTCCCGGCGGCCTCTGCAGTGGATTAGTTCTCTGAGATGGGCATGAATCACCGAAACATCGACCAGTCCTATACTGAAGAAACATTTGAATAATTTATGTGACAAATCACTACACTACCCATCATCGTCATCATCACTCGGGGGGGGGGGGCTCCCGAGTGGCGCAGCGGTCTAAGGCACTGCATCTAAGATGCTAGAGGCATCACTACAGACACCTGGGTCATTTTGGCTGTCAACCAGCCGTGATCGGAAGTCCTATAGGGCAGCACACAATTGGGTTAGGGGAGGGTTTGGCCGGGGGGGGGGTCATTGGAAAATAAGAATTTGTTCTCAACTGATTTGCCTAGTTTAAATAAAGATTAAATAGAAAACATATTCTTCATCCTTTTCCTTACAGCTGCCATTATTTAGCATACTTCTTTCTACAAAATACCCCAAGGTCCTTTTACAGTCTGGTTCTCCCCTCTCCATTCCATTAAAATCGTTCTTTCAGACTCCTTCTTTACCCCAGTCTGGTTCTTTCAGACTCTGTCTCCTCACACTACCCCAGTCTCTTCTTTCAGACTCCTTCTCCTTACACTACCCCAGTCTCTTCTTTCAGACTCTGTCTCTCTCTACCCCACTACCCCAGTCTCTTCTTTCAGACTCTGTCTCCTCTCACTACCCCAGTCTCTTCTTTCAGACTCCTTCTCCTCACACTACCCCAGTCTCTTCTTTCAGACTCTGTCTCCTCTCACTACACTACTCTGTCTCCTCACTCACACCCCAGTCTCTTCTTTCAGACTCTGTCTCCTCTCACTACCCCAGTCTCTTCTTTCAGACTCCTTCTCCTCACACTACCCCAGTCTCTTCTTTCAGACTCCTTCTCCTCACACTACCAGTCTCTTCTTTCAGACTCTGTCTCCTCTCACTACCCCAGTCTCTTCTTTCAGTCTCTTCTTTCAGACTCTGTCTCCTCACACTACCCCAGTCTCTTCTTTCAGACTCCTTTTCTCCTCACACTAGTCCCCAGTCTCTTCTCACACTACCCCAGTCTCTTCAGACTCTGTCTCCTCACACTACCCCAGTCTCTTCTTTCAGACTCCTACCCCAGTCTCCTTTCAGACACTACCCCAGTCTCTTCTTTCAGACTCTGTCTCCTCACACTACCCCAGTCTCTTCTTTCAGACTCCTTCTCCTCACACTACCCCAGTCTCTTCTTTCAGACTCTGTCTCCTCACACTACCCCAGTCTCTTCTTTCAGACTCCTTCTCCTCACACTACCCCAGTCTCTTCTTTCAGACTCTACCCCAGTCTCTTCTTTCAGACTCTTCTCCTCACACTACCCCAGTCTCTTCTTTCAGACTCCTTCTCCTCACACTACCCCAGTCTCTTCTTTCAGACTCTGTCTCCTCACACTACCCCAGTCTCTTCTTTCAGACTCTTCTCCTCTCACTACCCCAGTCTCTTCTTTCAGACTCTGTCTCCTCACACTACCCCAGTCTCTGGCTGCAGTCCCAAATGGCATCCTATTCCTTTTCACACTAGTCAGAGCTACTTCTAACCAGGTCTCCTCTCACACAGTCTCTTCTTTCAGACTCTGTTACAAACCTCAGTCAACCAGGAGGTGAAGGCTACCGAAGCCATTTTAATGCTCTCCCACCCCAGTCTCTTCTGTTGAATTATATACAGTACCCGTCTCTTCCAGACTTTTTCAGGACGTCTCTTCTTTAATTAGTCTAGCACAGCATCAGAGTGTCGGCTACCTTCTTTGGCTCACACTACCCCAGTCTCTCTCTCTGACTCTGTCTCCTCTCACTACCCCAGTCTCTTCTGACTCTCTCTCTCACTCAGTCTCTCTCAGTCTCCTCTCACTACCCCAGTCTCTTCTTTTTCAGACTCTGTCTCTCTCACTACCTCATATCTCATGGAATGATACTTGACATACTGCATTTAAACTTCTTCTCCTCACACTACCCCACTTTCACAGTCTCTTCTTTCAGACTCTGTCTCCTCTCATTCTCACTACCCCAGTCTCTTCTTTCTTCGCTCACACTACCCCAGTCTCTTCTTTCAGACTCTGTCTTCACACTACCCCAGTTCACACTACCCCAGTCTCTTCTTTCAGACTCTGTCTCCTCACACTACCCCAGTCTCTTCTTTCAGACTCCTTCTCCTCACACTACCCCAGTCTCTTCTTTCAGACTCTGTCTCCTCACACTCAGTCTCTTCTTTCAGACTCTGTCTCCTCTCACTACCCCAGTCTCTTCTTTCAGAGTTACCCCCAGGCTATCCATACCTCCTACCCCAGTCTCTTCTTTCAGACTCTGTCTCCTCACACTACCCCAGTCTCTGACTCTGTCTCCTCACACTACCCCAGTCTCTTCTTTCAGACTCCTTCTCCTCTCACTACCCCAGTCTCTTCTTTATACACTACCCCAGTCTCTTCTTTCAGCTCTCCTCACACTACCCCAGTCTCTTCTTTCAGAAGTCTTACTACCCCAGGACTCCTTCTATCCATACCTCTACTATGTCTCCTCTCACTACCCCAAGTTACCACCAGACTCTTCTATCCATACAGGCTGCAGTGAAGTTACCACCAGGCTATCCTACTCCTTGAAGACCTCTACTATTGACTCTGTTCCTCCACTACCCCAGTTACCAACTACCCCAGTCTCTTCTATCCAGACTCTGTCTTCTATCCAGTTACCACCAGGCTATCCATACCTCTACTATGTGAAGTTACCTACCAGGTGAAGGCTCAGGCCATTATAATGCTCTACTATGTGAAGTTACCACCAGGCTATCCATACTCTCTCTACCATATCTCATGGAATGATATGACATACTGCATTTAAACTGAACCACTTCCATTCAGTCTTCGCTATGCTATGTGAAGTTACCACCAGGCTATCCATACCTCTGCTATGTGAAGTTACCACCAGGCTATCCATACCTCTACTATGCTAGTTGTTATGAAGTTACCACCAGGCTATCCATACCTCTGCTATGTGAAGTTACCACCAGGCTATCCATACCTCTATCCATGCTATGTGAAGTTACCACCAGGCTATCCATACCTCTGCTATGTGAAGTTACCCCCAGGCTATCCATACCTCTGCTATGTGAAGTTACCACCAGGCTATCCATACCTCTACTATGTTAAGTTACCACCAGGTCTACCTATGTGAAGTTACCACCAGGCTATCCATACCTCTGCTATGTGAAGTTACCACCAGGCTATCCATACCTCCTATGTGAAGTTACCTCTGCTATGTGAAGTTACCACCAGGCTATCCATACCTCTACTATGTGAAGTTACCACCAGGCTATCCATACCTCTGCTATGCTATGTGAAGTTACCACCAGGCTATCCATACCTCTACTATGTGAAGTTACCACCAGGCTATCCATACCTCTACTATGTGAAGTTACCACCAGGCTATCCATACCTCTACTATGTGAAGTTACCCCAGGCTATCCATACCTCTGCTAGGTGCTATGTGAAGTTACCACCAGGCTATCCATACCTCTACTATGTGAAGTTACCACCAGGCTATCCATACCTCTGCTATGTGAAGCTATTACCACCAGGCTATCCATACCTCTGCTATGTGAAGTTACCACCAGGCTACCCATACCTCTACTATGCTATGTGAAGTTACCACCAGGCTATCCATACCTCTGCTATGTGAAGTTACCACCAGGCTATCCATACCTCCACTATGCTATGTGAAGTTACCCCCAGGCTATCCATACCTCTGCTATGCTATGTGAAGTTACCACCAGGCTATCCATACCTCTACTATGTGAAGTTACCACCAGGCTATCCATACCTCTGATATGTGAAGTTACCACCAGGCTATCCATACCTCTACTATGTGAAGTTACCACCAGGCTATCCATACCTCTGCTATGCTATGTGAAGTTACCCCCAGGCTATCCATACCTCTGCTATGCTATGTGAAGTTACCACCAGGCTATCCATACCTCTGCTATGCTATGTGAAGTTACCACCAGGCTATCCATACCTCTGCTATGCTATGTGAAGTTACCACCAGGCTATCCATACCTCTGCTATGTCATGTGAAGTTACCACCAGGCTATCCATACCTCTGCTATGTGAAGTTACCACCAGGCTATCCATACCTCTGCTATGTCATGTGAAGTTACCACCAGGCTATCCATACCTCTGCTATATGAAGTTACCCCCAGGCTATCCATACCTCTGCTATGTGAAGTTACCCCCAGGCTATCCATACCTCTGCTATGTGAAGTTACCCCCAGGCTATCCATACCTCTACTATGTGAAGTTACCACCAGGCTATCCATACCTCTACTATGTGAAGTTACCACCAGGCTATCCATACCTCTACTATGTGAAGTTACCCCCAGGCTATCCATACCTCTACTATGTGAAGTTACCACCAGGCTATCCATACCTCTACTATGTGAAGTTACCCCCAGGCTATCCATACCTCTACTATGTGAAGTCACCACCAGGCTACCCATACCTCTGCTATGTGAAGTTACCACCAGGCTATCCATACCTCCACTATGTGAAGTTACCACCAGGCTACCCATACCTCTACTATGTGAAGTTACCACCAGGCTACCCATACCTCTGCTATGTGAAGTTACCACCAGGCTATCCATACCTCCACTATGCTATGTGAAGTTACCCCCAGGCTATCCATACCTCTGCTATGCTATGTGAAGTTACCACCAGGCTATCCATACCTCTACTATGTGAAGTTACCACCAGGCTATCCATACCTCTGATATGTGAAGTTACCACCAGGCTATCCATACCTCTACTATGTGAAGTTACCACCAGAAGTTACCACCATCCATACCTCTGATATGTGAAGTTACCACCAGGCTATCCATACCTCTGATATGTGAAGTTACCACCAGGCTATCCATACCTCTACTATGTGAAGTTACCACCAGGCTATCCATACCTCTACTATGTGAAGTTACCACCAGGCTATCCATACCTCTACTATGTGAAGTTACCACCAGGCTATCCATACCTCTGCTATGCTATGTGAAGTTACCCCCAGGCTATCCATACCTCTACTATGCTATGTGAAGTTACCCCCAGGCTATCCATACCTCTGCTATGCCATGTTGCTCTTTGGGTGCGGTTTTGCACATCAGAGATGAGCTAATAGGAGAACTTGTTCCAATGACGGGTCGAAGGCCACTATTTTCTCTGACAGAATTGTGGCACACGCCCCATGTTTTGGAGTATACACAAAGCCTAAGTACCAAGTGTGAGGGTGTTACGGTTTTCTATGCTTCCGAGTGACGCAGCAGTCTAAGGCACTCTGTCTCACTGATATAGGCGTCACTACAGACCCTGGTTAGTTTCCAGGCTGTATCACAACCGGCCGTGATTGGGAGTCCCATAGGGCTGGAGCACAATTGTCCCAGCGTCGTCCGGGTTTGGCCTTGGTAGGCCTTCATTGTAAATAAGAATTTGTGACTTAACTGACTTGCCTAGTTAAATAAAGATTAAATTAAAAAATCTAATTAAATATAAAAGACCATCATACAGTGCCTTCAGAAAGTATTCAATCAATCAATCCAATGTATTTATAAAGCCCTTCTTACATCAGCTGATGTCACAAAGTGCTGTACAGAAACCCAGCCCAAAACCCCCAAACAGCAAGCAATGCAGATGTAGAAGCACTGTGGCTAGGAAAAACTCCCTAGAAAGGCCAGAACCTAGGAAAAAACCTAGAGAGGAAGCAGGCTCTGAGGGATGGCCAGTCCTCTTCTGGCTGTGCCGGGTGGAGATTATAACAGAACATGGCCAAGATGTTCAAACGTTCATAGATGACCAGCAGGGTCAGATAATAATAATCACAGTGGTTGTAGTGGATGCAACAGGTCATCACCTAAGGAGTAAATCTCAGTTGGCTTTTCATAGCCAATCATTCATAGTTAGAGACAGCAGGTGCGGGAGAGAGAGAGTCTAAACAGCAGGTCTGGGACAAGGTAGCATGTCCAGTGAACAAGTCATCGTTCCATAGCCAAAGGCAGAACAGTTGAAACTGGAGCAGCAGCCTGACCAGGTGGACTGGGGACAGCAAGGAGTCATCAGGCCAGGTATTCCCAAGGCATGGTCCTAGGGCTCAGGTTCTCCAAGAGAGAGAAAAAGAGAGAAAGAGAATTAGAGGGAGCATACTTAAATTCACACAGGACACCGGATAAGACAGGAGAAATACTCCAGATATAACAGACTGACCCTATCCCCCCGACACGTAAACTATTGCGGCATAAATACTGGAGGCTGAGACAGGAGGGGTCGGGAGACACTGTGGCCCCATCCGATGATACCCCCAGACAGGGCCAAACAGGCAGGATATAACCCCACCCACTTTGCCAAGGCACAGCACAAACACTACTAGAGGGATATCTTCAACCACCAACCTACTACCCTGAGACGAGGCTGAGTATAGCCCACAAAAACCTCCTCCATGGCATGAACCCGAGGGGGGCGCCAACCAAACAGGAAGATCATGCCAGTGACTCAACCCACTCAAGTGACGCACCCCTCCTAGGGACGGCATGGAATAGCACCAGTAAGCCAGTGACTCAGCCCCCGTAAAAGGGTTAGAGGCAGAGAATTACTAGTGGAGAGAGGGGAACTGGCCAGGCAGAGACAGCAAGGGCGGTTCGTCGCTCCAGTGCCTTTCCGTTCACCTTTACAACCCTGGGCCAGACTCACTCAATCATAGGACCTACTGAAGAGATGAGTCTTCAATAAAGACTTAAAGATCGAGACCGAGTCTGCGTCTCACATGGATAGGCAGACCATTCCATAAAAATGGAGCTCTATAGGAGAAAGCCCTGCCTCCAGCAGTGTCTTGTGACCGTAGTAGTGTACGTGTAGGTATGTACGACAGGACCAAATCGGAAAGATATGTAGGAGCAAGCCCATGTAATGCTTTGTAGGTTAGCAGTAAAACCTTGAAATCAGCTAGGGTATGTTTGGCAGCATGAGTGAAGGATGCTTTGTTGCGAAATAGGAAGCCGATTTAATTTTGGATTGGAGATGCTTAATGTGAGTCTGGACGGAGAGATAACAATTTAACCAGACACCTAGGTATTTGTAGTTGTATGAGATATGCATATAAGATATTCTTTGTTGTTTTTAAGTTTCACTGTAATAAATATGTGGAAATCCACTCATTTATTTGACGGACGTGGCAGAATATCCCACCACTACAAGACCAAGCAGCGTGTCCAGGAGGTAGAGGAGAGTTGGACATGGGAGGAAATACTGGGTGGATGCGAGACCCTTCCTTGGCGGTAGTCGCCACGGGGTATAGAAGAAAAGTTTTTTTTGGGGTGGAGCACAAGGGGCGGTCGGCTGAGCCGAGGAGAGAGCCAGAGACCGTCTGGGAGTCGATGGAGGAATTGGAGGAGGGAGATCGGAGAGAGATGTTGGTTATGAGAGATGTTCTGCGGTGCATTCGCCCTGAAGAGCGTGTCATCAGACCGGTGCAACCTGTGCCGGCTCCCCGCACTCACCCTGAAGATCGTGTCATCAGACCGGTGCAACCTGTGCCGGCTCCCCGCACTCACCCTGAAGAGCGTGTCATCAGACCGGTGCAACCTGTGCCGGCTCCACGCACCAGGTCTCCAGTGCACCTCCCCAGCCTGGTACGTCCTGTGCCGGCTCCCCGCACTCACCCTGAAGAGCGTGTCATCAGACCGGTGCAACCTGTGCCAGCTCCCCTCACTCGCCCTGAAGAGCGTGTCATCAGACAGGTGCAACCTGTGCCAGCTCCACGCACCAGGTCTCCAGTGCACCTCCCCAGCCCGGTACGTCCTGTGCCGGCTCCCCTCACTCGCCCTGAAGAGCGTGTCATCAGACAGGTGCAACCTGTGCCAGCTCCATGCACCAGGTCTCCAGTGCGCCTCCCCAGCCCGGTACGTCCTGTGCCGGCTCCCCTCACTCGCCCTGAAGAGCGTGTCATCAGACCGGTGCAACCTGTGCCAGCTCCACGCACCAGGTCTCCAGTGCGCCTCCCTAGCCTGGTACGTCCTGTGCCGGCTCCCCGCACTCACCCTGAAGATCGTGTCATCAGTCCAGTGAAACCTGTGCCGGCTCCACGCACCAGGCCTCCAGTGCACCTCCCCAGCCCGGTACGTCCTGTGCCGGCTCCCCTCACTCTCCCTGGAGAGCGTGTCATCAGTCCGATGAAACCCGTGCCGTCTCCACGCACCAGGCCTCCAGTGCGCCACCCCAGCCCGGTACATCCTGTGCCGGCTCCCCGCACTCGTCCAGTGCGCGTGTACAGTCCGGAGTCTCCAGCGACGGTCTACAGCCCGGAACCTCCAGCGACGGTTCACGGTTCAGAGCCTCCAGTGACGGTCCACGGCCCGGAGCTTCCAGTGAAGGTCCACGGCCCGGAGCCTTCCACTGCACCGATGCCCAGTCCAGGCACGGCGTCCAGTACCGCTCCATGGCCGGAGCCTTCCTCTGCGCCGGTGCCCAGTCCGGGCACGGCGTTCAGCCCGGCATCATGGCAGGATCTGCGGTCTGAGCGGATGCTACATCCCACACCGGAGCCACCACCGACGCTAGTTGCCCAACCTAACCCTCCCCATCTGGTTTCAGGTTTTGCGGTCGGAGTCCGCACCTTTGGGGGGGGGTACTGTCACGCCCTGACCATAGAGAGCTCTCTGGGTTCTCTATGGTGTTTTACGTCAGGGCATGACTCACGGGACAAAACTAGATCCAGAGTATGACTGTGGCAGTGAGTAGGTCCAGAGACCTGTTGGACAAAACCCACTGAGTCGATGATGGCTCTGAAAGCCTTTTGGAGTGGGTTTGTAGACTTTTCCATGTGAATATTAAAGTCACCAAAAATGTGAATATTATCTTCCATGACTACAAGGTCCGATAGAAATTCAGGGAACTCAGTAAGGAACGCTGTATACGGCCCAGGATGCCTATAAACAGTAGGTATAAAAAGTGACCAATTAGGCTGCAGAGATTTCATGACGAGAAGCTCAAAAGACGAAAACGCAGCCATTCTTTTTTTTTGTAAATTGAAATTTGCTATCATAAATGTCAGCACCACCTTCACCTTTGCGGGATGTGTGGGAGATATGGTCACTAGTGTAACCAGGAGTAGAGGCCTCATTTAACACAGTCAATTCATCAGGCTTGAGCCATGCTGACCATGCTGGTCATTTTTGAACATCTTGACCATGTTCTGTTATAATCTCCACCCTGGCACAGCCAGAAGAGGACTGGCCACCCCTCATAGTCTGGTTCCTCTCTAGGTTTCTTCCTAGGTTTTGGCCTTGCTAGGGAGTTTTTCCTAGCCACTGTGCTTCTACACCTGCATTGCTTGCTGTTTGTGGTTTTAGGCTGGGTTTCTGTACAGCACTTTGAGATATCAGCTGATCAATCTACACACAACACTCCATAATGATAAACCAAAAACTGGTTTTTAGACATTTTTGCAAATGTATTACAAATACTGAGTACGTCATCATTAGTCTTGAGTGTCTACTCCTATCAATTGATGTGGAGCCTTAAGTGTGCTAACTTAAAGTGACCAAACTTAGTCTTAAACTTGAAGTGGTTCAGGATAGATTTGATTTAACAGATGGTGTGTTAATGTCAATAGCTATGGCTCGGCCAAATCCGAAGTGCTAGTGACTACCCTGTGATGCTAACGGCTAGTGACTACCCCGTGATGCTAACGGCTAGTGACTACCCTGTGATGCTAACCGCTAGTGACTACCCCGTGATGCTAACCGCTAGTGACTACCCCGTGATGCTAACGGCTAGTGACTACCCCGTGATGCTAACCGCTAGTGACTACCCCATGATGCTAACCGCTAGTGACTACCCCATGATGCTAACCGCTAGTGACTACTCCGTGATGCTAACCGCTAGTGACTAACCCGTGATGCTAAACGCCAGTGACTACCCCGTGATGCTAACTGCCAGTGACTACCCCGTGATGCTAACCGCCAGTGACTACCCCGTGATGCTAACCGCTAGTGACTACCCCGTGATGCTAACCACCAGTGACTACCCCGTGATGCTAACCGCCAGTGACTACCCCGTGATGCTAACCACCAGTGACTACCCCGTGATGCTAACCGCTAGTCACTACCCCGTGATGCTAACAGCTAGTGACTACCCTGTGATGTTAAACGCTAGTTACTATGTGTGTGTGTGTGAAAGCCGTGGCTGAGAGGGCACAGAGAGACAGCCCCACATTTGTGGGCAGGTGAACTCATGGGTTACACTCACAGAGCTGATTAACACAGTGGCTGTGTGTACGTGTGGGTTGTGGCTGTCAGATGTAAACTAAGGAGTTTTTCTGCCCTGCTATATAAACCATATGATTTCTATTATACTAGAACACAGCCTATCTTTTCTTTGAGGAGGCCTCAGGGTGAGCTCTACTTATTGTTCTTGTCAGTTAGTTCTCTTCCCCATTAGAGGAGTGCAGGGCTCATCCCAGTCCTTCAAAGTCCTTCTTTCAGGGGAGGAGAGGAGTAGACATGTCACAGTGCTCCTTCACCCCACCAGGAGAAAACACTGGCCCTATTCAGTGTTTTACATCTCTTAGTCTCTTCCACCCAGGCAATTAATTCTGTGCACCTGAATGTGTGTAACGCAAGCACACGTCAGAACGCATCCACACACACGCCCTTGTCAGTCATCGCTTCTTTTGTATGTTACAGCATGCCGCCACAGGGCAAAACTCCAGAAAAGCACCTGCTCGTATGTGTGTGTGTGTGAGAACTAGCGCTGTGTGATCTTCTGTGCCCGAACAGGAAACACTGGCAGGGCAATGTAGCCAAAACAAACACACACACACACTCCCAAACCTACCATCTGGAGAAGACCTGCACCTGCTACCAAAGGAATGTGATGTCATTCTCCTGAAAGAAAGCCACACGTGGTTTAGATGGTAGTTAGAGGAATCCACTGAAATATTCTCAAACAGTTGGTAGTTAGAGGTATCCACTGAAATATTCTCAAACAGTTGGTAGTTAGAGGTATCCACTGAAATATTCTCAAACAGTTGGTAGGTAGTTATAAACTGAAATATTCTCAAACAGTTGGTAGTTAGAGGTATTCACTGAAATATTCTCAAACAGTTGGTAGTTAGAGGTATCCACTGAAATATTCTCAAACAGTTGGTAGTTAGAGGTATCCACTGAAATATTCTCAAACAGTTGGTAGTTAGAGGTATTCACTGAAATATTCTCAAACAGTTGGTAGTTAGAGGTATCCACTGAAATATTCTCAAACAGTTGGTAATTAGAGGTATCCACTGAAATATTCTCAAACAGTTGGTAGTTAGAGGTATCCACTGAAATATTCTCAAACAGTTGATAGGTAGTTATAAACTGAAAGATTGTAAAACGTTTGGCAGTTAGAGGTATCCACTGAAATATTCTCAAACAGTTGGTGGGTAGTTATAAACTGAAAGATTGTAAAACAGTTGGTATTAGAGGTATCCACTGAAATATTCTCAAACAGTTGGTAGTTAGAGGTATCCACTGAAAGATTGTAAAACGGTTGGTAGTTAGAGGTATCCACTGAAAGATTGTAAAACAGTTGGTAGTTAGAGGTATCCACTGAAAGATTCTAAAACAGTTGGTAGTTAGAGGTATCCACTGAAAGATTCTAAAACAGTTGGTAGTTAGAGGTATCCACTGAAAGATTCTAAAACAGTTGGTAGTTAGAGGTATCCACTGAAAGATTCTAAAACAGTTGGTAGGTAGTTATAAACTGAAAGATTGTAAAACAGTTGGTAATTAGAGGTATCCACTGAAATATTCTCAAACAGTTGGTAGGTAGTTATAAACTGAAAGATTGTAAAACGTTTGGCAGTTAGAGGTATCCACTGAAATATTCTCAAACAGTTGGTGGGTAGTTATAAACTGAAAGATTGTAAAACAGTTGGTAATTAGAGGTATCCACTGAAATATTCTCAAACAGTTGGTAGGTAGTTATAAACTGAAAGATTGTAAAACAGTTGGTAATTAGAGGTATCCACTGAAATATTCTCAAACAGTTGGTAGGTAGTTATAAACTGAAAGATTGTAAAACAGTTGGTAATTTGAGGTATCCACTGAAATATTCTCAAACAGTGGGTAAGTAGTTATAAACTGAAAGATTGTAAAACGGTTGGCAGTTAGAGGTATACACTGAAATATTCTCAAACAGTTGGTAGTTAGAGGTATCCACTGAAAGATTGTAAAACGGTTGGTAGTTAGAGGTATCCACTGAAAGATTCTAAAACAGTTGGTAGTTAGAGGTATCCACTGAAAGATTCTAAAACAGTTGGTAGTTAGAGGTATCCACTGAAATATTCTCAAACAGTTGGTAGTTAGAGGTATCCACTGAAATATTCTCAAACAGTTGGTAGTTAGAGGTATCCACTGAAAGATTGTAAAACAGTTGGTAGTTAGAGGTATCCACTGTAAGATTGTAAAACAGTTGGTAGTTAGAGGTATCCACTGAAAGATTCTAAAACAGTTGGTAGTTAGAGGTATCCACTGAAAGATTGTAAAACAGTTGGTAGTTAGAGGTATCCACTGTAAGATTGTAAAACAGTTGGTAGTTAGAGGTATCCACTGAAAGATTCTAAAACAGTTGGTAGTTAGAGGTATCCACTGAAAGATTGTAAAACAGTTGGTAGTTAGAGGTATCCACTGAAAGATTCTAAAGATTCTGAATAGGTAATAATGGCGCTGAAGGAGATGGCTGCCGTTAGATATATTATTAACTCTGTTTTTCACAAGCGTAGCAGGCTGTGAATTCTGCAAACAATTTTTCTTGCATGACAATATACACTGCTTAAAAAAATAAAGGGAACACTTAAACAACACAATATAACTCCAAGTCAATCACACTTCTGTGAAATCAAACTGTCCACTTAGGAAGCAACACTGATTGACAATAAATTCCACATGCTGTTGTGCAAATAGACAACAGGTGGAAATTATAGGCATTTAGCAAGACACCCCCAATAAAGGAGTGGTTCTACAGGTGGGGACCCCAGACCACTTCTCAGTTCCTATGCTTCCTGGCTGATGTTTTGGTCACTTATGAATGCTGGCGGTGCTTTCACTCTAGTGGTAGCATGAGACGGAGTCTACAACCCACACAAGTGGCTCAGGTAGTGCAGCTCATCCAGGATGGCACATCAATGCGAGATGTGGCAAGAAGGTTTGCTGTGTCTGTCAGCGTAGTGGCCAGAGCATGGAGGCGCTACTAGGAGACAGGCCAGTACATCAGGAGACGTGGAGGAGGCCGTAGGAGAGCAACAACCCAGCAGCAGGACCGCTACCCCCGCCTTTGTGCAAGGAGGAGCAGGAGGAGCATTGACAGAGCCCTGCAAAATGACCTCCAGCAGGCCAAAAATGTGCATGTGTCTGCTCAAACAGTCAGATACAGACTCCATGAGGGTGGTATGAGGGCCCGACGTCCACAGGTGGGGGTTGTGCTTACAGCCCAACACCGTGCAGGACGTTTGGCGTTTGCCAGAGAACACCAAGATTGGCAAATTCGCCACTGGCGCCCTGTGCTCTTCACAGATGAAAGCAGGTTCACACTGATCACATTTTCCACTTTAATTTTGACTCCAAATCCAGACCTCCATGGGTTGATAAATTTGATTTCCATTGATAATTTTTGTGTGATTTTGTTGTCAGCTCATTCAACTATGTAAAGAAAAAAAGTATTTAATAAGAATATTTCATTAATTCAGATCTCGGATGTGTTATTTTAGTGTTCCCTTTATTTTTTGGAGCAGTGTATATTGGATATACATTTGAAGTCGGAAGTTTATATACACCGTAGCCAAATATATTTAAACTCAGTTTTTCACAATTCCTGATATTTAATGTGAAATGTCAGAATAATACTAGATAGAATTATTTATTTCAGCTGTTATTTCTTTCATCACATTCCCAGTGGGTCAGAAGTTTACATACACTCAATTAGTATTTGGTAGCATTGCCTTGAAATTGTTTCACTCGGGTCAAACGTTTCGGGCTAGCCTTCCACCAGCTTCCCACAATAAGTTGGGTACATTTTGGCCCATTCCTCCTGACAGAGCTGGTGTAATTAAGTCAGGTTTGTAGGCCTCCTTGCTCGCGCACGCTTTGTCAGTTCTGACCACAAATCCTCTATAGGATTGAGGTCAGGGTTTTGTGATGGCCACTCCAATACCTTGACTTTGTTGTCCTTAAGCCATTTTGCCACAAATTTGGAAGTGTGCTTGGGGTCATTGTCCATTTGGAAGACCCATTTGCGACCAAGCTTTAACTTCCTGACTGATGTGTTGAGATGTTGCTGCAATATATCCACATAATTTTCCACCCTCATGATGACATCTATTTTGGGAAGTGCAGAAATCCCTCCTGCAGCAAGTCACCCCCACAACATGATGCTGCCAACCTGTGTTTCACGGTTGGGATGGTGTTCTTCGGCTTGCAAGCCTCCCCCTTTTTCCTCCAAACATATGGATGGTCGTTATGGTCAAACAGTTCTATTTTTGTTTCATCAGACCAGAGGACATTTCTCCAGAAAGTACGATCTTTGTCCCCTTGTGCAGTTGCAAACAATAGTCTGGCTTTTTTATGGCTGTTTTGGAGCAGTGGCTTCTTCCTTGCTGAGAGGCCTTTCAGGTTATGTCGATATTGGACTCGTTTTACTGTGGATATACTGGACACTTTTGTACCTGTTTCCTCCAGCATCTTCACAAGGTCCTTTGCTGTTGTTCTGGGATTGAGATTTTTATTTTCATTGAATCTCTGTTTGAGTGTTGGTTAGACTACAATTAGGGTGTGAAAATGTCCCTTAGCCATATTTTCCGTTCCATCCTAACGGAAACCCTGAGGGTTTCATTTTTTGTTTTTCTTGGAATAGAAACACCATAATATTAACCTCTTGAATCTCCCCATCCCGGATCCGGGATCGTGACTAAAGCCTCAGGCTCATTAGCATAACGCAACGTTAACGATTTCTGAAAATAATGCGCCTGCTCTCAAGCTTAGCCTTTTCTTAACAACACTGTCATCTCAGATTTTCAAAATATGCTTTTGAACCATAGCAATTGACTAATTTGTGTAAGAGTATGCTAAGCTAGCTTAGCATTTTGAGTAGCATTTAGCACGCAACATTTTCACAAAAACCAGATAACCAAATAAATAAAATCATTTACCTTTGAAGAGCTTCAGATGTTTTCAATGAGGAGACTCTCAGTTACATACCAAATGCGCAGTTTTTCCTGAAAGCGTCTGTGTGTAGGAGAAATCGCTCCGTTTTGTACATCACATTTGGCTACTGAAACGAACCAAAAATTCAGTCACCTACAACGTCAAACTTTTTCCGAATTAACTCCATAATATCGACCGAAACATGGCAAACGTTGTTTGGAATCAATCCTCAAGGTGTTTTTTCACATATCTCTTCATTGATATATCGTTTGTGGAAGCCTGCATTCTTCTATAAATTCCATGGAAAAATACTTGCAGCTGACTTTTGCGCACCAATTTCGGCGCAGGACACCGGGCGGACACCTGGTAAATGTGGTCTCTTATGGTCAATCTTCCAATGATATGCCTACAAATACGTCACAATGCTGCAGACACCTTGGGGAAACGACAGAAAGGGCAGACTTACTCCTCTCGCATTCACAGCCATATAAGGAGACAATGGAAAACAGAGCCTCAAAAATCCTGCTCATTTCCTGGATGCCGTCTCATCTTGGTTTTGCCTGAAGCTCACGTTCTAGGGCACGCACAGAAAATATATTTGCAGTTCTGGACACGTCAGAGTGTTTTCTTTCGAAAGCTATCAATTATATGCATAGTCGAGCATCTTTTTGTGACAAAATATCTTGTTTAAAACGGGAACGTTTTTCATCCAAAAATTAAATTGCGCCCCTAGAGTTTCAACAGGTTAATCAAATGAATTAAGCTACATTTCTTAATCAATCCCATATACTATGTTCTTACAACAAAAAATAACATCTCTAGTAATGCCAATATTGAAGACTATCAAATGCTCCTCAAAGCTGCGCTCTGGTGGTCAAACTAGCACTAACTCGCTTTAATGGTGAAAATGGCTGACAATTAAATAACGTGCCGTAGAATTCTGCAGCAGCCCGCAAGGTGTGCTGCAGTATAACGCAATTTTTATAGGAGGAACCACTGTACAAAGGGAAGCACAGCCACGAGCTGCCCAGTGACACGAGCCTACCAGACGAGCTAAATTACTTCTATGCTCGCTTCGGGGCAAGTAACACTGAAACATGCATAAGAGCACCAGCTGTTCCAGATGACTGTGTGTCACGCTCTCTGTGGCCGATGTGAGTAAGACCTTTAAACAGGTCAACATTCACAGACAGATTACCAGAATGTGTACTCCGAGCATGAGCATTTCTTAACTTCATAAAGCATTTATGTTTAAATAAGCCTTCTGATCTGTTTAATTGTAGCACAGTTCAGACTAATGACTTTGAACCTGGAAGGCTTTGATTTGAAGACAACTTCCAAGTCAGACTAACCTCTAACAACTTGGGCTTCATATTTTTTCTAGTTCTTTCTCACCCACTCTCTCTCTCTCTCTCTCTCTCTCTCTCTCTCCTTTCTCTCTCTCTTTCTCTCTCTGTCTCTCTCGCTCTCTCTCTCTCTCTCTCTCTCTCTCTCTCTCAAATAAGGCTGTGTGAGTGAGTGAGTGAGTGAGTGCGTGTGTGCGTGTTCCATTGCATATGTGTGTGTATTAGCTGATGTCATCAATGTAATGTGGTGTTAGAGATGGGACATGTAGACACTGGGACAGACATGCACTTGCGGACGAACACACACATACCACAACGCTAAAGAGGCAGAAAATGTTCTTAGTGTTTACCACCTGTGTGTGTGTGTGTGTGTGTGTGTGTGTGTGTGTGTGTGTGTGTGTGTGTGTGTGTGTGTGTGTGTGAGCGTTAGAACCTAACAGTACTTCACGTGGGTGTGTTCCCTCCACTGGTTTGTCCCAATTCAGACATGAGTAATATGTTTCTCTGGCTTTATACAATGCACTTCCACCCAAGGGGATGGAGTCTACATAACCATACGTATCTATGATACATTATAAAGTAAATCAACACAGCAGTTTCATTGAAAACATGTTTTCCTCATATTGTGTCTGAATGTGTGTGTGTTTGTTTGATATCGACTACACTGCAGTCGAACTGCGCAGAATCACCGAAATACAAATCACCTTGCAATAAAAATAGATACTCTTATTAATGTGATCAAGATTAGCGATTCTGCTCCTTGCCTTGCTCAAACTGACCCCCTCAAAACACACTGAACATCTGGTGCAGGTTGTAAAACTGTCCCGGCAGGGTTCCCTAAGCTCTACAGTCAGAGTGGTTTCCTGTCTACAGTCAGAGTGGCTTCCTGTCTACAGTCAGAGTGGCTTCCTGTCTACAGTCAGAGTGGATTCCTGTCTACAGTCAGAGTGGCTTCCTGTCTACAGTCAGAGTGGCTTCCTGTCTACAGTCAGAGTGGCTTCCTGTCTACAGTCAGAGTGGCTTCCTGTCTACAGTCAGAGTGGCTTCCTGTCTACAGTCAGAGTGGCTTCCTGTCTACAGTCAGAGTGTTTTCCTGTGAGGTAGAGTGGCTTCCTGTCTACAGTCAGAGTGGCTTCCTGTCTACAGTCAGAGTGGCTTCCTGTCTACAGTCAGAGTGGCTTCCTGTCTACAGTCAGAGTGGCTTCCTGTCTACAGTCAGAGTGGCATCCTGTCTACAGTCAGAGTGGATTCCTGTCTACAGTCAGAGTGTTTTCCTGTGAGGTAGAGTGGCTTCCTGTCTACAGTCAGAGTGGCTTCCTGTCTACAGTCAGAGTGGCTTCCTGTCTACAGTCAGAGTGTTTTCCTGTGAGGTAGAGTGGCTTCCTGTCTACAGTCAGAGTGGCTTCCTGTCTACAGTCAGAGTGGCTTCCTGTCTACAGTCAGAGTGGCTTCCTGTCTACAGTCAGAGTGTTTTCCTGTGAGGTAGAGTGGCTTCCTGTCTACAGTCAGAGTGGCTTCCTGTCTACAGTCAGAGTGGCTTCCTGTCTACAGTCAGAGTGTTTTCCTGTGAGGTAGAGTGGCTTCCTGTCTACAGTCAGAGTGGCTTCCTGTCTACAGTCAGAGTGGCTTCCTGTCTACAGTCAGAGTGGCTTCCTGTCTACAGTCAGAGTGGCTTCCTGTCTACAGTCAGAGTGGCTTCCTGTCTACAGTCAGAGTGGCTTCCTGTCTACAGTCAGAGTGGTTTCCTGTCTACAGTGTCAGAGTGTTTTCCTTGGAGGTAGAGTGGCTTCCTGTCTACAGTCAGAGTGGTTTCCTGTCTACAGTCAGAGTGTTTTCCTGTGAGGTAGAGTAGCTTCCTGTCTACAGTTTGAGTGTTTTCCTGTGAGGTAGAGTAGCTTCCTGTCTACAGTTTGAGTGTTTTCCTGTGAGGTAGAGTGGCTTCCTGTCTACAGTCAGAGTGGTTTCCTGTCTACAGTCAGAGTGTTTTCCTGTGAGGTAGAGTAGCTTCCTGTCTACAGTTTGAGTGTTTTCCTGTGAGGTAGAGTGGCTTCCTGTCTACAGTCAGAGTGTTTTCCTGTGAGGTAGAGTAGCTTCCTGTCTACAGTTTGAGTGTTTTCCTGTGAGGTAGAGTGGCTTCCTGTCTACAGTCAGAGTGGTTTCCTGTCTACAGTCAGAGTGTTTTCCTGTGAGGTAGAGTAGCTTCCTGTCTACAGTTTGAGTGTTTTCCTGTGAGGTAGAGTGGCTTCCTGTCTACAGTTTGAGTGTTTTCCTGTGAGGTAGAGTGGCTTCCTGTCTACAGTCTGAGTGTTTTCCTGTGAGGTAGAGTGGCTTCCTGTCTACAGTTTGAGTGTTTTCCTGTGAGGTAGAGTGGCTTCCTGTCTACAGTCTGAGTGTTTTCCTGTGAGGTAGAGTGGCTTCCTGTCTAAAGTCTGAGTGTTTTCCTGTGAGGTAGAGTGGCAGAGGGTGGTAGGACTCTGAACCACAGGGGTTTCACCTCTCAGCTTGAGGGGCGTGAGTCACTCCCAATCCCCCAGCAGGCCCCCAGCTTTGACCTGGATACCCACAGAGGCAAAAACTATCAGGCTCAACAAACTGGCAGGCTTACATGTGGAGGCAGTCAACATCGATCATTTTAGGGACTTGCAGCTTCATTCGAACAGTGGGTGTTATGAATGGGTGGTTACGGTGCATTGGCGGCATTTGTCAAGCTGGTAGGTCACCTGTCACTGTTTTCCAAGGACGTTCGCTGTGGAAACGAGGCTAGGAGAAGAAGAGTATGGGGAGAATGAGTTGGAACCAATAGCACCTAGCTAGCAAATGATTCTAGCCAGAACAGGGCTTGATGTTAGCCGCAGTTAGGCACTGAAGGTACACTAGCATTAGCCGCAGTCTAGTAATGGACAGGCTAATTAGCGAGTCAGAATCAATCCTGCTCTCCCTGTCCCCTCGACGCTACTCACCGACACCCCTTACACCAGAGCCACCGCAGTGCACTAAGAGGGTGTGAAATTGTGCTCTTTCTGCAGCGGCAGTCATGCTAACAGGCTAACACCAAGTGACAGCGTGGAACAGCCCTCGGGGCACTGGCTTCAATGACTGAGCTAATGTAGTGCTGGCTAATAGAGCACTGCCGTTACACAGACACATGTACGCTGAGTGTACAAAACATTAGCCCTCAGAACAGCCACAATTCGTCGGGGCATGGACTCTACCATGTGTTGAAAGCGTTCCATAGGGCTGCTGGCCCATTTTGACCCCAATGCTTCCCACAGTTGTGTCAAGTTGTCTGGATGACCTTTGAGTGGTGGATCATTCTTGATACACACAGGAAACTGTTGAACGGGAAAAACCCAGCAGCGTTGCAGTTCTTGACACAAACCGGTGCGCCTGGCACCTACTACCAGAACCTGTTCAAAGGCACTTCAATCTTTTGTCTTGCCCATTCACCCTCTGAATGGCACACATACACAATCCATGTCTCAATTGTCTCAAGGCTTAAAAATCCTTCTTTAACCACCTGTCTCTTCCCCTTCATCACTTAACAAGTGACATCAATAAGGGATCATAGCTTTCACCTGGATTCACCTGGTCGGTCTGTTGTGCGGCAGGTAGCCTAGTGGTTAGAGCGTTGGGCCAGGAATCGAAAGTTTGCTGGATCAAATCCCCCGAGCTGACAAGGTAAAAATCTGTCCCGGAGCAAAGCAGTTAACCTACTGTTCCCCTGAACAAAGTAGTTAACCCACTGTTCCCCTGAACAAAGTAGTTATCCCACTGTTCCCCTGAACAAAGTAGTTAACCCACTGTTCCCCTGAACAAAGTAGTTAACCCACTGTTCCCCTGAACAAAGTAGTTAACCCACTGTTCCCCTGAACAAAGTAGTTAACCCACTGTTCCCCTGAACAAGGCAGTTAACCCACTGTTCCCCTGAGCAAGGCAGTTAACCCACTGTTCCCCTGAGCAAGGCAGTTAACCCACTGTTCCCCTGAGCAAGGCAGTTAACCCACTGTTCCCCTGAACAAGGCAGTTAACCCACTGTTCCCCTGAACAAAGCAGTTAACCCACTGTTCCCCTGAGCAAGGCAGTTAACCCACTGTTCCCCTGAGCAAGGCAGTTAACCCACTGTTCCCCTGAGCAAGGCAGTTAACCCACTGTTCCCCTGAACAAGGCAGTTAACCCACTGTTCCCACCTCTCTAATTCAGAGGGGTTGAGTTAAATGTGGAAGACACATTTCAGTTGAAGGCATTCAGTTGTACAACTGACCAGGTATCCCACCTAGCCTTTCATGGAAAGAGCAGGTGTCCTTAATGTTTTGTATGCTCAGTGTACATGCACACACACACACACACACACACACACACACACACACACACACACACACACACACACACACACACATATACATATATATATATATATATATATATATATACACACAAACAAAACATACACAGACAATGCAGAGTAGAGACCAGTACGGTACAGTGATCA
Source organism: Oncorhynchus masou masou (assembly GCF_036934945.1). Classification (NCBI taxonomy): domain Eukaryota; kingdom Metazoa; phylum Chordata; class Actinopteri; order Salmoniformes; family Salmonidae; genus Oncorhynchus; species Oncorhynchus masou. Next base: position 67,176,664 of record NC_088226.1, on the reverse strand, counting down.
TGTGTTTTCATCTCTGGTCCCAGTGGAGGTGAATGTTTTTTTGGAGCTAACCCACTGTGACTCAGCCCCACTCATTGTTCACACACACGTACAAGCATGTGAACACACGTCGGCCACATGCCACACGCACCTACTGTACACTCGCAAAATATATGTGAGGACATGCTCCTCAGCCACACACATACACACTCACACCCCCCTCAGAGCTGTTCTCACACCCCCCCCCTCAGAGCTGTTCTCACACCCCCCACTCAGAGCTGTTCTCACACCCCCCCCTCAGAACTGTTCTCACAACCCCCCCTCAGAACTGTTCTCACACCCCCCCTCAGAGCTGTTCTCACAACCCCCCTCAGAACTGTTCTCACACCCCCCCTCAGAGCTGTTCTCACAACCCCCCTCAGAACTGTTCTCACACCCCCCTCAGAGCTGTTCTCACAACCCCCCTCAGAACTGTTCTCACACCCCCCTCAGAGCTGTTCTCACAACCCCCTCAGAACTGTTCTCACACCCCCCTCAGAGCTGTTCTCACAACCCCCCTCAGAACTGTTCTCACACCCCCCTCAGAGCTGTTCTCACAACCCCCCTCAGAGCTGTTCTCACAACCCCCTCAGAGCTGTTCTCACAACCCCCCTCAGAACTGTTCTCACACCCCCCCTGAGAGCTGTTCTCACAACCACCCCTGAGAGCTGTTCTCACAACCACCCCTCAGAGCTGTTCTCACAACCCCCCTCAGAACTGTTCTCATTACCACCCCTCAGAGCTGTTCTCACACCCCCCCTCAGAGCTGTTCTCACAACCCCCCCCCTCAGAGCTTTTCTCAGTACCCCCCCTCAGAGCTGTTCTCACAACCACCCCTCCGAGCTGTTCTCACAACCACCCCTCAGAGCTGTTCTCACAACCACCCCTGAGAGCTGTTCTCACAACCACCCCTCAGAACTGTTCTCACAACCACCCCTCAGAGCTGTTCTCACAACACCCCACTCAGAGCTGTTCTCACAACCACCCCTCAGAGCTGTTCTCACAACCACCCCTCAGAACTGTTCTCACAAGTCCCCCCCCCTTCAGAGCAGTTCTCACAACCCCCCCCCCCCCCTCAGAACTGTTCTCACCCCCCCCTCTCTGTCTCTGTCTCTGTGTCTCTGTCTCTCTCTCTCTCTCTATGTCTCTCTGTCTCTCTGTCTCTGTCTCAATTCAGTTTAAGAGCTTTATTGGCATGGGTAACATATGTTAACATTGCCAAAGCAGTGAAGTAGATAATATACAAAAATTAAAAAACAATATAAAATTAACAGTAAACATTATACTCAAAAAAGTTCCCAAAGATGAATGACATTTCAAATGCCATATTATGTGTTGTAGCGATGTGCAAATAGTTAAAGTACAAATGGGAAAATAAATAAACGTAAATATAGTTTGTATTTACAACGGTGTTTGTTCTTCACTGGTGGCCCTTTTCTGCTGTGACGGCACACTGTGGTATTTCACCCAGTAGATATGGGAGTTGATCAAAATTGGATTGGTTATCGAATTCTTTGTGGATCTGTGTAATCTGAGGGAAATATGTGTCTCTAATATGATCTAATAAGTTTGTTCTTTGTTATAGAGCCAACAATATTGGAGAAGTGGTTTATCCATTTAGGATAGATAACTATTTGTGTTGTTGTTTGTTTAGAGTTTTCCAATTGTCCCAGAAGTGGTTAGATTATATGGATTCTTCAATTACATTGAGCTGATTTCTGACATGCTGTTCCTTCTTTTTCCGTAGTGTATTTCTGTATTGTTTCAGTGATTCACCATAGTGAAGGCGTAGACTCAGGTTTTCTGCATCTCTATGTTTTTGGTTGGACAGGTTTCTCCATTTCTTTCTTAGGTTTTTGCATTCTTCATCAAACCATTGCATTTCTTGTTGCCTAATTGTTTTTTGGTAGATTTCCACATTACTTTCCTTAAGCATTTGTTAATATTTTTCAGTTCCTTTGGCTTTGATGCCTCATGGTTGACCATAGCTCTGTTCAAGTAGAGTGTTATTTTGCTGTGATCTGATAGGGGTGTCAGTGGGCTGACTGTGAACGCTCTAAGAGACTCTGGGTTGAGGTCAGTGATAAAGTAGTCTACAGTACTACTGCCAAGAGATGAGCTATAGGTGTACCTACCAAAGGAGTCCCCTCGAAGCCTACCATTGACTATATACACTACCGTTCAGATATTTGGGGTCATTTAGTAATATCCTTGTTTTTGAAAGAAAAGCAAATTTTTTTGTCCATTAAAATAACATTAAATTGTTTAGAAATGCAGTCTAGACATTGTTAATGTTGTAAATGACTATTGTAGCTGATTTTCAAATGGAATATCTACATAGGCGTACAGAGGCCCATTATCAGCAACCATCACTCCTGTGTTCCAATGGCACGTTGTGTTAGCTAATCCAAGTGTATCATTTTAAAAGGCTAATTGGTCATTAGAAAACCCTTTTGCAGTTATTTAACACAGCTGAAAAGTGTTGTTCTGAGGCAGAGTTCATCTGTCCAGTGTCTGTGTTCTTTTGCCCATCTTAATCTTTTATTTGTATTGGCCAGTCTAAGATGTGGCTTTTTCTTTGCAACTCTGTTTAGAAGGCCAGCATCCCTGAGTCGTCTCTTCGCTGTTGACGTTGAGACTGGTGTTTTGTGGGTACTATTTAATGAAGCTCTCATCGTTAATGTATGGGGATTCTATTGGGGGGGGGGGAATATAGGTAGCACACATGAGAACATTTTTCTCTGTTGAGGTCATTTCTGAATTAATTTCTAGCCAGATGTAAAATGTTCCTGTGTTGACGAATTTAATGGAGTGAGTTAGGTCTGCTCTATACCAAGTTAGCATACGCCCCGAGTCCCTTCCCAGTTAGTTTGATGGATGGGACTCTCTGTAACCTAGAGGTCTGTCTCCTCTATACCAGGTTTCTTGTAGGATGACAATGTCTGTATTTCTGATTTATTTGGTGAAGTCCAGGTTCCTGCTCTTTAGGCCAAAGGCAGATGACCTCAGGCCTTGGACATTCCAGGATGATATAGTGAATGCTTTCCATAAAGTGTCCAATGTTGTTGGTCGTGTGGTTTGGCCTCAGACCAGTAAGTGTGATTAGAGCCTGCTGAGCATCTGGTACATTCCATTGGCTTGGGCTAGTGTAAGAGTGGGTGTTGGGCCTGTTTGTCCGCTCACGGCCTGGGCGTATGTGTGACTTCCATGTTGAGGCCCTCTTTGTGGGGTGCATGGGGTGGGCAGGAGGGGCAAAGATCTGATTTGAGGGGGCCTAATTGGGGTGTGGGATTGGTTGACTTGGGGGGGTGTTGATTGGTTGGGGTGTGGATGTGGATGTGGATGTGGCTGGTGGTGTTGTGGTCTGGATGTAGGTCCTCTCGGCGTGGGTCCTCTATGTGTAGGTCTGGGGGGGGGGGCTCCCGCTTGTATGGGCGGGGTGTCTATTGAGCTGTTGCTCCTGTGTGAAGTGTTGGGGCTGCGTTTGAGAGCGATGTCCTTTAGATTCCGGGCAAAGGTGGGCACTGCTGCCTTGTAGAGGTGGACCTGGTCATAGAGGCTGTTCAAGTCCAGGGTGGAGTGGTGGGCCAGGTAAACATTTGGTTTTGAGGCACAGTCACTCTGCGTTTACCTGCTGTATGGTAGTCTTTTCGTGGTAGCAGGATGGAGATAACCACTTGTGCGTTGGGAAAGTAGATCAATCACTCCCTTCAGTGCTGCCACCCTACCTGCTGTGTTCTCAGGTGGTTTGTGCCTCTGTGTATTATTATGTGGCTGGGTGAACCTAGTTGGGCCTCAGACAGAAGGTCTAGGGTGTGCTGGGTGGGTGAACCTAGTTGATCCTCAGATAGAAGGTCTAGGGTGTGCTGGGGATATTATTATGTAGCTGGGTAGTTGGTCCTCGGACAGAAGGTCTAGGGTGTGCTGGGTGGGTGAACCTAGTTGGTCCTCGGACAGAAGGTCTAGGGTGTGCTGGGTGGGTGAACCTAGTTGATCCTCAGATAGAAGGTCTAGGGTGTGCTGGGTGGGTGAACCTAGTTGGCCCTCAGACAGAAGGTCTAGGGTGTGCTGGGGATATTATTATGTAGCTGGGTAGTTGGTCCTCGGACAGAAGGTCTAGGGTGTGCTGGGTATATTATTATGTAGCTGGGTAGTTGGTCCTCAGACAGAAGGTCTAGGGTGTGCTGGGTATATTATTATGTAGCTGGGTAGTTGGTCCTCGGACAGAAGGTCTAGGGTGTGCTGGGTATATTATTATGTAGCTGGGTAGTTGGTCCCCAGATAGAAGGTCTAGGGTGTGCTGGGGATATTATTATGAGGCTGGGTAGTTGGTCCTCAGATAGAAGGTCTAGGGTGTGCTGGGTATATTATTATGAGGCTGGGTAGTTGGTCCTCAGATAGAAGGTCTAGGGTGTGCTGGGTATATTATTATGTGGCTGGGTGTTGTTGTACTGGACTGTTGTCTGGGTCTGTGCTGACTGGAGTGTAATCACCTGCTGTCTCGCTCGCTCTCTCTCTCTCTCTGTCTCTCTCACTGTCTCGCTGTGTCTCTCTCTCTCTCTCTGTTTCTCTGTATCTCTCTCGTGCTGTCTCTCTCACTTTTTCTCTCGCTCTCTGTCTCTCTTACTGTCTCACTGTTTTTCTCTCTCTGTTTCTCTGTATCTCTCTCTCTCGCGGTCTCTCTCTCTCTCTGTCTCTCTGTATGTATCTCTCTCTCGCGGTCTCTCTGTCTCTCTCTCTCTCTGTCTCTCTCTCTCTCTCTCTGTCTCCCTCTCTCTGTCTCCCTCTCTCTGTCTCCCTCTCTCTGTCTCCCTCTCTCTCTGTCTCTCTCTGCATGTCTCTCTCTCTCTCTCTCTCTCTCTCTCTCTCTGTCTGTCTCTCTGTATGTATCTCTTCCTCTCGGTCTCTCTGTATGTATCTCTCGCTCTCTGTCTCTCTCTCGCTCTCTGTCTCTCCCTCCCTATGTTTCAGGGGCCAGTTCAGAATAAAACTGGCTTGGTTACTTGGTTGGTTGGTTTCCTCCAGTGCAGGACTGTACAAGGTTCCAGCTCATAAAGTGCCAATTGAAATCTGTACTCCTGGAATGCTCCTGCTAAATTACCATTATATAATCTACAGCACTGGGGAGAGGGAGAGGGAGAGGGAGAGGGGGAGGGAGAGAGGGAGGGAGAAGGAGAGGGAGGGATAGGGAGGGAGGGAGGTTGGGGGAGAGGGAGGGGAGAGAGAGAGAGAGCGTGGGAGGGAGGGAGGGTGCGAGGGAGGGTGGGAGGGAGGGAGGGAGGGTGCGAGGGAGGGTGGGAGGGAGCGAGGGAGGGTGGGAGGGAGTGAGGGAGGGAGGGAGCAGAGTATCTGAGTGGAGCGGAGCTGGATTGGAGCGTTCCCAATTTCACTGGAGCACAGAGCGAGATTCCCAAAGGCTGGAGCGTCTGCCTTCTAGCCCATAAGCTCTCACTTCACCAGCTCAGGACACGCCCGGCCCAGCATGCATTTCCAGTCTACTTGTGTGCTGCTACAGCCCCTTTCTTTAGCTACTGTCATGGAGTTCACTAAATATTTTCATTAAGAAACTGATAAAACACACAGGTGCTAAATCAAGGTGACTTACAAAGATGAGGACCAATAGCAAGAGAGGGAGTGTGGTGATGTCGTGTCCACAACTAAAGAATCGTTGTGGATTCTGAAAAGATACGTGTCCCAAAAACATGATGGTGTACTTTACTATGTGATAAAAGAAAGGAACGAGGTGGGTAGCTAATTAAGTGTGTCATTGTAGCAAAAAATATGATCTCTTAAAAATGTCCTTCATTTTTGTTATATTATCTATACAATAGAATAGGCCATAATTGATTTTGGCCCAGTAGGCCTGGCATATTCCAACATTTAATTTTGATTGGGTTATTCAGCCCAAAAACCTACCTTTAGAAAAAAAGATAGAGCCATACATAATGGGTATTAGGATCTGTGGTGAATGATGATTGACTCTGTGTACAGTGTACTGTACTCCCTGACTCAGTGTACTATACTCCCTGACTCAGTGTACTGTACTCCCTGAGTCAGTGTACTGTACTCCCTGACTCAGTATACTATACTCCCTGACTCAGTGTACTGTACTCCCTGACTCAGTATACTGTACTCCCTGACTCAGTGTACTGTACTCCCTGACTCAGTGTACTGTACTCCCTGACTCAGTGTACTGTACTCCCTGACTCAGTGTACTATACTCCCTGACTCAGTGTACTGTACTCCCTGACTCAGTGTACTATACTCCCTGACTCAGTGTACTATACTCCCTGACTCAGTGTACTGTACTCCCTGACTCTGTGTACTGTACTCCCTGACTCAGTGTACTGTACTCCCTGACTCAGTGTACTGTACTCCCTGACTCAGTGTACTGTACTCCCTGACTCAGTGTACTGTACTCCCTGACTCAGTGTACTATACTCCCCGACTCAGTGCACTGTACTCCCCGACTCAGTGTACTGTCCTTCCTGACTCAGTGTACTGTACTCCCTGACTCAGTGTACTGTACTCCCTGACTCAGTGTACTGTACTCCCTGACTCAGTGTACTATACTCCCTGACTCAGTGTACTATACTCCCTGACTCAGTGTACTGTACTCCCTGACTCAGTGTACTGTACTCCCTGACTCAGTGTACTATACTCCCTGACTCAGTGTACTATACTCCCTGACTCAGTGTACTGTACTCCCTGACTCAGTGTACTATACTCCCTGACTCAGTGTACTATACTCCCTGACTCAGTGTACTGTACTCCCTGACTCAGTATACTATACTCCCTGACTCAGTGTACTATACTCCCTGACTCTGAGACCTGTTCTCCCTGACTCTGAGACCTGTTCTCCCTGACTCTGAGACCTGTACTCCCTGAATCAGTGTACTATACTCCCTGACTCAGTGTACTATACTCCCTGACTCAGTGTACTATACTCCCTGACTCAGTGTACTGTCCTCCCTGACTCAGTGTACTGTACTCCCTGACTCAGTGTACTGTACTCCCTGACTCAGTGTACTTTACTCCCTGACTCAGTGTACTGTACTCCCTGACTCAGTGTACTGTACTCCCTGACTCAGTGTACTGTACTCCCCGACTCAGTGTACTGTACTCCCTGACTCAGTGTACTTTACTCCCTGACTCAGTGTACTATACTCCCTGACTCAGTGTACTTTACTCCCTGACTCAGTGTACTGTACTCCCTGACTCAGTGTACTATACTCCCTGACTCAGTGTACTATACTCCCTGACTCAGTGTACTATACTCCCTGACTCAGTGTACTGTACTCCCTGACTCAGTGTACTATACTCCCTGACTCAGTGTACTATACTCCCTGACTCAGTGTACTGTACTCCCTGACTCAGTGTACTGTACTCCCTGACTCAGTGTACTGTACTCCCTGACTCAGTGTACTGTACTCCCTGACTCAGTGTACTGTACTCCCTGACTCAGTGTACTGTACTCCCCGACTCAGTGTACTGTACTCCCTGACTCAGTGTACTTTACTCCCTGACTCAGTGTACTATACTCCCTGACTCAGTGTACTTTACTCCCTGACTCAGTGTACTGTACTCCCTGACTCAGTGTACTATACTCCCTGACTCAGTGTACTATACTCCCTGACTCAGTGTACTATACTCCCTGACTCAGTGTACTGTACTCCCTGACTCAGTGTACTATACTCCCTGACTCAGTGTACTATACTCCCTGACTCAGTGTACTGTACTCCCTGACTCAGTGTACTGTACTCCCTGACTCAGTGTACTGTACTCCCTGACTCAGTGTACTGTACTCCCTGACTCAGTGTACTGTACTCCCTGACTCAGTGTACTGTACTCCCTGACTCAGTGTACTATACTCCCTGACTCAGTGTACTGTCCTCCCTGACTCAGTGTACTTTACTCCCTGACTCAGTGTACTGTCCTCCCTGACTCAGTGTACTTTACTCCCTGACTCAGTGTACTGTACTCCCTGACTCTGAGACCTGTTCTCCCTGACTCTGAGACCTGTTCTCTCTGACTCTGTGTACTGTACTCCCTGACTCAGTGTACTGTCCTCCCTGACTCAGTGTACTTTACTCCCTGACTCAGTGTACTGTACTCCCTGACTCTGAGACCTGTTCTCCCTGACTCTGAGACCTGTTCTCTCTGACTCTGTGTACTGTACTCCCTGACTCAGTGTACTATACTCCCTGACTCTGAGACCTGTTCTCTCTGACTCTGTGTACTGTACTCCCTGACTCGGTGTACTGTACTCCCTGACTCAGTGTACTGTACTCCCTGACTCAGTGTACTGTACTCCCTGACTCAGTGTACTGTACTCCCTGACTCAGTGTACCGTACTCCCTGACTCGGTGTACTGTACTCCCTGACTCGGTGTACTGTACTCCCTGACTCAGTGTACTGTACTCCCTGACTCAGTGTACTATACTCCCTGACTCTGAGACCTGTTCTCCCTGACTCTGAGACCTGTTCTCCCTGACTCTGAGACCTGTACTCCCTGACTCAGTGTACTGTACTCCCTGACTCTGAGACCAGTTCTCCCTGAATCAGTGTACTGTACTCCCTGACTCTGAGACCTGTACTCCCTGACTCAGTGTACTGTACTCCCTGACTCTGAGACCAGTTCTCCCTGAATCAGTGTACTGTACTCCCTGACTCAGTGTACTGTACTCCCTGACTCAGTGTACTGTACTCCCTGACTCAGTGTACTGTACTCCCTGACTCAGTTTACTGTACTCCCTGACTCTGTGTACTGTACTCCCTGACTCTGTGTACTGTACTCCCTAAATCAGTGTACTGTACTCCCTGACTCAGTGTACTGTACTCCCTGACTCAGTGTACTGTACTCCCTGACTCAGTGTACTGTACTCCCTGTACTCCCAGTACACTCAGTGTACTGTACTCCCTGACTCAGTGTACTGTACTCCCTGACTCAGTGTACTGTACTCCCTGACTCAGTGTACTGTACTCCCTGACTCAGTGTACTGTACTCCCTGACTCAGTGTACTGTACTCCCTGTACTCCCAGTACACTCAGTGTACTGTGCTCCGTACACTAGTGGCTCCGAACACTAGTGGCTCCGTACACTAGTGGCTCCGTACACTAGTGGCTCCGAACCCTAGTGGCTCCGAACACTAGTGGCTCCGTACACTAGTGGCTCCGTACACTAGTGGCTCCGTACACTAGTGGCTCCGAACACTAGTGGCTCCGAACACTAGTGGCTCCGAACACTAGTGGCTCCGAACACTAGTGGCTCCGAACACTAGTGGCTCCGTACACTAGTGGCTCCAAACAATAGTAGCTCCGATGGAATAATTTATGTACCAATGTTTTGACAGGAAGTGGTCTTCATCAGGGTTCTGTTAGTTCAACCTTTGTCATGACATTACAGCTCAGTGGTGTTTTTATGCATTCATTGTAATTGTAATAATTAATTGATTTATTAACTTTTTTTAATAGCCTTTTACCTTTCTTTTGAAATTATTGTATT